>NC_064641.1:758820047-759127774 GCF_023864345.2 Schistocerca serialis cubense | reverse complement strand
CAAGGCCGGACGAATTCGCCTCAAAACTACACGATTTCTACAGTCGCGGAGTGGAAAAGTTACCCCAGCGTTGGCAGACTGTTGTAAATAGTGAAGAAGAATATGCACTACTGGTCATTAAAATTGCTACACCAGGAAGAAATCCAGACGATAAACGGGTATTCATTGGACAAATACACTCCTGGAAATGGAAAAAAGAACACATTGACATCGGTGTGTCAGACCCACCATACTTGCTCCGGACACTGCGAGAGGGCTGTACAAGCAATGATCACACGCACGGCACAGCGGACACACCAGGAACCGCGGTGTTGGCCGTCGAATGGCGCTAGCTTGCGCAGCATTTGTGCACCGCCGCCGTCAGTGTCAGCCAGTTTGCCGTGGCATACGGAGCTCCATCGCAGTCTGTAACACTGGTAGCATGCCGCGACAGCGTGGAGGTGAACCGTATGTGCAGTTGACGGACTTTGAGCGAGGGCGTATAGTGGGCATGCGGGAGGCCGGGTGGACGTACCGCCGAATTGCTCAACACGTGGGGCGTGAGGTCTCCACAGTACATCGATGTTGTCGCCAGTGGTCAGCGGAAGGTGCACGTGCCCGTCGACCTGGGACCGGACCGCAGCGACGCACGGATGCACGCCAAGACCGTAGGATCCTACGCAGTGCCGTAGGGGACCGCACCGCCACTTCCCAGCAAATTAGGGACACTGTTGCTGCTGGGGTATCGGCGAGGACCATTCGCAACCGTCTCCATGAAGCTGGGCTACGGTCCCGCACACCGTTAGGCCGTCTTCCGCTCACGCCCCAACATCGTGCAGCCCACCTCCAGTGGTGTCGCGACAGGCGTGAATGGAGGGACGAATGGAGACGTGTCGTCTTCAGCGATGAGAGTCGCTTCTGCCTTGGTGCCAATGATGGTCGTATGCGTGTTTGGCGCCGTGCAGGTGAGCGCCACAATCAGGACTGCATACGACCGAGGCACACAGGGCCAACACCCGGCATCATGGTGTGGGGAGCGATCTCCTACACTGGCCGTACACCACTGGTGATCGTCGAGGGGACACTGAATAGTGCACGGTACATCCAAACCGTCATCGAACCCATCGTTCTACCATTCCTAGACCGGCAAGGGAACTTGCTGTTCCAACAGGACAATGCACGTCCGCATGTATCCCGTGCCACCCAACGTGCTCTAGAAGGTGTAAGTCAACTACCCTGGCCAGCAAGATCTCCGGATCTGTCCCCCATTGAGCATGTTTGGGACTGGATGAAGCGTCGTCTCACGCGGTCTGCACGTCCAGCACGAACGCTGGTCCAACTGAGGCGCCAGGTGGAAATGCCATGGCAAGCCGTTCCACAGGACTACATCCAGCATCTCTACGATCGTCTCAATGGGAGAATAGCAGCCTGCATTGCTGCGAAAGGTGGATATACACTGTACTAGTGCCGACATTGTGCATGCTCTGTTTCCTGTGTCTATGTGCCTGTGGTTCTGTCAGTGTGATCATGTGATGTATCTGACCCCAGGAATGTGTCAATAAAGTTTCCCCTTCCTGGGACAATGAATTCACGGTGTTCTTATTTCAATTTCCAGGAGTGTATATTATACTAGAACTGACATTTGATTACATTTTCACGCAATTTGGGTGCATAGATCCTGAGAAATCAGTACCCACCTCTGGCTGTAATAACGGCCTTGATACGCCTGGGCACTTAGTCAAACAGAGCTTGGATTGCGTGTACAGGTACAGCTGCCCATGCAGCTTCAACACGGTACCACAGTTCATCAAGAGTAGTGACTGGCGTATTGTGACGAGCCAGTTGCTCGGCCACCATTGACCTGATCACATATGCGGTCGTGCATTATCCTGCTGAAATGTTGGGTTTCGCAGGGATCGAATGGAGGGTAGAGCCACGGGTCGTAACACATCTGAAATGTAACGTCCACTGTTCGAAGTGCCGTCAATGCGAACAAGAGGTGACCGAGACGTGTAACAAATGGCACCCCATACCATCACGCCAGGTGATACGCCAGTATGGCGATGACGAATGCACGCTTCCAATGTGTGTTTACCGCTATATCCCCAAACACGGATGCGACCATCATGATGCTGTAAGCAGAACCTGAATTCATCGGAAAAAATGGCGTTCTGCCATTCGTGCACCCAGGTTCGTCGTTGAGTACACCATCGTAGGCGCTCCTGTCTGTGATGCTGCATCAAGGGTAACCGCAGCCACGGTCTCCGAGCTGATAGTCCATGCTGCTGCAAACGTTGACGAACTGTTCGTGCAGATGGTTGTTGTTCGCAAACGTTCCGATCTGTTGACTCAGGGATCGAGAAGTGGCTGCACAATCCGTTACAGCCATGCGGATAAGATGCCTGTCATCTCGACTGCTAGTGATACGACGCCGTTGGGATCCAGCACGGCGTTCTGTATTACTCTCCTGAACCCACCGATTCCATATTGTGCTAACAGTCATTGGATCTCGACCAACGCGAGCATAAATGTCGCGATACGATAAACCGCAATCGCGATAGGCTACAATCCGACCATTATTGAAGTGGGAAACGTGATGGTACGCATTTCTCCTCCTTACAGGAGGCATCACAACATCGCTTCACCAGGCAACGCCGGTCAACTGCAGTTTGTGTATGAGAAATCGGTTGGAAACTTTCCTCATGTCAGCACGTTGTAGGTGTCACCACAGGCGCCAACCTTGTGTGAATGCTCTGAAAAGCTAATCATTTGCATATCACAGCATCTTTTTCCTGTCGGTTAATTTTCGCGTCTGTATTACGTCATCGTCATGGTGTAGCAATTTTAATGGCCAGTAGTGTATTATTGATGTCTAATGTCTCTGTTCTGTGTATCTATTGTGTTTATTAAATTTACGGAAAAATGCTACGAACTTGTGTACCACCCAATATTTACAAAACTGAAGGGTGGTTTGGATTTCACTATTCAGTAACGTGTAGTACCCACAATTTCTGTAATCAGAACTTCTAAAAGCCACGGCCTTGAGTCGAACAGGCAATGAGCATGTTCCTGGGGAATCCCCTTCCACACTATCTTTATGTGCGAGACCACAAAACACCAACAGTGGTTATTGGAACACCGTGACTGACATATCACCGGTCAACCACAGATAACGCAGACGAGCGACGCGACGTGTGGGGTAAAATGTGTGACTAGGGCCTCACGTCGGGTAGACCGTTCGTCGGGTGCAAGTCTTTCGATTTGACTTGCACGTCGATAGGGATGAAATTATGACGATTAGGACATACAACACCCAGTCCCCGAGCGGAGAAAATCTCCGACCCAGCCGGGAATGGAACCACTCAGCTACCGGGGGCTGACGGCGTGTGTGGTGAGTGTATAAGGCTGGTAAGCAGTCATTCTTCTCGTTGCAGAAGCCTCTCAACATCTACACATATACCCCTCAAGCCACTTTAGGGTACATTGTACCACTATCGCTCCCCCCTTTTGGTATTCCTGTCGCAAATGGACCGTGGTAAGCCGTTTCGTCAGCTATACCTGAGGGAAGTGACTTTCTCTGGGAACATAAGCACTCGGAAATTTTAACCGTAAAGCCCACCGTGATCCACAACCCTTCTCTTGCAGCGTCTGCACTGGAGATGGATGAGCATTTACGTAAAGGTATCATGCTTACTGAATGATCTAATAACGAAACGCATTGCTCTTCTTTGGAATATCTTTATTTCCTCTATCAATTCTATCTTGTACGGATACCAGACTGACGAGCAATATCCAGTTGGTCGAACGAGGAGTCAGAAACCTACATACTTTGTAGCTGGACTATGCTTCCTGAGAATGTTTCCGATGAATCTCATTCTGTCATCGGCCTTACCTGCGATTAGTTTTATGTAGTCGTTCCACTTTAAGCCGCTTCGTACAATATTCCTAGATATTAAATGGATGTGACTGCTCCTTTGGACTCTTCTGAAAACGAGTAATAATACAAAAACGTGTTTATTATTACTTGTTTATGATGTGTCGACAGAAGTGCAGACACAGTGTTATTTTGAGGGGGCCGATAGGCACGCTATCTAACGCAGACGGGCGTGAATTCTGGAACAGGATAAGTATTGAATGCTAATAAGAAAAGTATGCGGCTCCTCGAATACTTAACTTTTCTATAGTTCATTGGTACATCGCTCTTGATAATACAAATAAGACTATCTTCAGATACGGTTAATGGCGCCTTGCTAGGTCGTAGCCATGGACTTAGCTGAAGGCTATTCTAACTGTCTCTCGGCAAATGAGAGAAGGCTTCGACAGTGTAGTCGCTAGCAAAGTCGTCGTACAACTGGGGCGAGTGCTAGCCCGTATCTCGAGACCTGCCTTGTGGTGGCGCTCGGTCTGCGATCACACAGTGGCGACACGCGGGTCCGACATGTACTAAATGGACCGCGGCCGATTTAAGCTACCACCTAGCAAGCGTGGTGTCTGGCGGTGACACCACAGTTTATACTGAGGGTCTACTGCTAATTCCTCGTAGGTCTTCCGGCATTTCGCAACAATTTTCTGCCGTTCCCACATCTCTCTATCATTATAATCCGCGAAAGGCATTACGGAACTTCCGACGTTTTCCTCTATATCATTTATATACGCTGTTAAAAGTAATGGCCCTATAACAATCCCTTGAGCTTCACTCGAAGCTTCATTTATGCCTGAAGATTTCTCTCCGTTAAGAATGACAAAGTGTTCTGTTTGCTAAGAAGTCTTCAGTCGAGTCACACAGACTCGTATTTCGCATGCCCTTATTCTGTTCAACAGTGTCATGGCAGAACTCCATCGAACGCCTCCCAGGAGTCATGGAATACGGGATCACTTGGACGCCGGTGTCTATTGCTTTCTGCATCTCGCTGTCGAGCTGGGCGATCTGGATTGCACACGATCGTTGTTTTCGGAACCCATGTTGATCCCTACAGAGGAAATTTTCGGTTTACAGAAATATTATAATAAGAGAGCAAAAAAAGTGTTCCAGAATTCTACAACAGGCAGACGTCAGCAATATATTGCTACAATTTTGTGCGTATGTTCGACGAACCTTCTTAAAATGGAATGCTTCTCTTCTCCAGCGACCTACGGTACACTGCAGCTAGAAGAACAGCAAGTTCTTTCGCACACTATACATATATGATAATATCGGTATCCCAGCAGGTCTTTTGGCCTTTCCTCTCTTGAGCGTTTCCAGTTAATTTTTCATCCAGTAATCACTTAGTGGCGGACACTGTGGCCGAGCGGTTCTAGGTGCTTCAGTACGGAAACGCGCTGCTGCTAAGGTCACAGGTTCGAATCCTGCCTCGGGCATGGATGTGTGTGGTGTCCTTAGTTTAGTTAGATTTAAGCAGTTCTAAGTTCAAGGGGACTGATGACCTCAGATGTTAAGTCCCATAGTGCTCAGAGCCATTTGAACCATTTGATCACTTAGTTCGATATCTGTCATTTTAATGTTCATGGGGCGACTTAATTAAGGAACTGCAGTACAGTTATGCTCAGTGAAACATTTTTGGCAAAAGATGGTTAGTATTTCGGCCTCCTCTTTGTCACACTCCGTTTGATAACATCATGGTCAAAGAATGTCTGGATAGATGTCTGCGGTCGTTGTGTCGCTGCTGAAATGTGGTATGTGGAGTTTCCTGAAGTAAGGAAAGTACATCGGGCTCGTAAAACCTTTCCACTGTATCGATTACTTTTCGTAAGGGTTTTCATATGTGTGCATATTGTATCCAAGGCGATTCTATTACACTTCCCGATTTTCTGCTAAGCAGTTCTATCGGTGAGGTAGGTTGCCAGATTACCGTCATTGCCGTAGCGTTTGACATCGATCGTGCAAAACTGATTATAACATTAGACCACAGCAGGTGACGTGAAATAGAGAAAAAATTGCCAGGTAAACGTTTCGCGATATCCAACATTGTGGAGCTACCGAATAAAACGGCAGCCAGTTAGAGACGAGCTGCGAACGCCTGTGTGTTTAAACTAAATAGCCCTCTTATGCTAAACAGCGCATTCACTTCTTAAATTAGCGCAATATAATTATCACAGCAATGCAAACGTTAAATTCATAGCTGAGGGGGTGTTCGTTTGATGCGATTTTCCTGTGATATTTACTGGGCAAAGCTTGACTAACAGTCAAAAACTACATTAGAAGCACTGTAATTAAATTAATGTGTCAAGATAATAAACTGCATTACAGAAAAAGCACAGGGGTAGTATGGGCGACATGCGTTCATGTGAGGCTCAATGTTTTTAATAATGAAAGTTAATTAATTTTTTAATTTTTCCGAATGTGTGGAGTGCACGAATGAACTTTTATTGTAACAAATGAATCAGTAAATTTAAAGTGGCACTGAGGAAAGAGAAAACAGAAATTACGTCTTAAATAGTCATGTTCTCTAAAATAATATTTTATTAAGTGTATACACGAAACTTCTGCTTCATCACCGCTTTGAGATAGACATTATGGACACAAATAATTGTGGTGATCTCAAAAATTCCTGCGGATCTCTTTTCACAGGTAATTACTTCCGCATATACGTTCATAATTGGCTCCCGTTTTGAGACTATGGTTGCAGAACAAAGCATTTTGGAACTATGGTTACGTGACAATCTTTTCTCGATTCGATAACCCCCACGTTGATTAGACCTTACCGTCACTTTCTTTTTCACCCTTTATTTTCATTCATCTCTGTAGGACAAAATGTAAGATGTAAACGAGACGTTTCGACTCTCAGCACGCTGGTGCTACTGTTCAGACGCCCATTGCATTATGAAACATTCTTGGTTTCTAGACAATGAAAGCCGTGTGCTGTGGCATGTACGAGTATATCCCCCAGTCTAGTCGGTTTGTTGAAGGAAGAGAAGAAGTCCTCTCAGAGGATCTAGACGCACTAGGTAAATATAAATAACGGACACTTTGTCCCGACCTCAGTGAAAGAGCGGTATTTGTACTCCACCTGAGTAGTAAGCTCATTAACATAAAATTCAATATAGACTTCTGCGAAGTTAACCATCAGGCCCTAGTTCCCGGCTGATACACATCTCCAAAGCGGCAAGGTACGTGTTGGTAGTTTGTTGTTGTAGCATATTTCTTAAGTGCGTGTTTTTCTAGCTAAAGGTTTAATCTCGCATTCTGAAGTGTAATTTCAGGCGGTCTGTAGCCCAGTTTTCATTCCTTCTGAACAGCCAGTTTCGTAGCTCATTAGGGCATCAACGTCCATTGGCGACAATCAGGAAGGTAGCAAGATGCATACCTATTTTTCTGTCTGCTTTTATAGTTTACTTCTTCAGTTGGTTTTGCTAGGATCAGTGGGATCCGTACATGCTGCGTGCGGACGCAGGAGGAGCTGCCCGCAGTTTGCGAACAGCTGAATGCGCTTTTGGCTATAGTCAGTCAGCTTCAGGCTTCTGCCTCGGGGTGTAGCGGTGGTGGGGAATCTGGCGCGTTGTATGGGACACGTCGGGTGTCGCCTGTTTCGCCCATGGGCTCTGCTACCGAGGCACCTCTTATTGAACCCGACGCTGCTGATCCTCCCGCACAGCAAAGTGAGACACGGATGGAAACGCGTTCGAGTCGTTCGAGGCGGAGGGCCAATATGGAGAGTGGTCAACTGGCCACGCCTATTCGCCCTGTGCGTGAACACTTGGCTTTTCCTTCAGCAGGGTCCGAGCACACATTGGCTGTTGAGCATGACGGGCAGAGTCGTTTGCAAGTTATGGCTCAAGTTGGCACCAACGACGCCTGTCGCATGGGTTCTCAGGCTATCCTTAGTTCATATAGATGGCTGGAAAAGATGGTGAAGACTGTTGGCATCGCCGGCCGCGGTGGTCTAGTGGTTCTAGGCGCGCAGTCCGGAACCGCGGGACTGCTACGGTCGCAGGTTTGAATCCTGCCTCGGGTATGGATGTGTGTGATGTCCTTAGGTTAGTTAGGTTTAAGTAGTTCTAAGTTCTAGGGGACTGATGACCACAGAAGTTAAGTCCCATAGTGCTCAGAGCCATTTGAACCATTATTATTTTTGAACTGTTGGCATCGTGCTCGGCGTGCAAGCAGAGATCGCAATTTGAAACATTGTTCGCAGAGTTCATGGTGGTCCTTTAGTTTGGAGCTGAGTGGACGTTCTCAACCAAAGGCTTCGCCGACTCTGTGACGGTCTCGGCTGCAGATTTCTGGTCCTGCATTATAGACTGGGGAATTGTAGGGCTCCCTTTGGCATGTCAGGGGCGCACTACATAAAGGAAGCAGCTACTCAGGTTGCAGAGAACTTGTGAAGAGCAAATGAGGGTTTTTTAGGGTAGGCGGTAGTTTGAGATACTCTGACGAACACTCGCCAGGTAATGAAATCAGATCGCAATCAGAGTAAAGACAATTCGACTGTCAAAATGTTCTCAGTAAATTCTAAAAGTTTCCGAAATTTACTGCCCTCCAGGAAAGTTCTCACTCTCAGATTTTTCTCTGGACCGAGAGCTGGCTGAAACCAAAAGTGGGAACCTCACATATTTAGCGAGTCACGGAATGTATACGGGAAGACAGATTAGATGCCGTAGGTGGGGGAGTGTTCATTACAATTGACAAAAATATTTTCTTCTTTCACGTCGAAGTTCAGTGTACCAGTGTAGTTATCTGGTCTAGGTAAAACCAAGCTAATTTTTGGACGTTTTTACAGTCCACCCGATTCCGCTGTGACTGTTCTAGAGTCATCCAAAGAAACTCTACGGTCAGTAGAGCGTAAATACCCAGATCACGCAATACTAGTTAGAGCCGACTTGAGCCTACCGAGTATAGATGGGGATGTCTACGGATTTATTGCCGGATGTTCAGACAGATAGTCGTGCGAAGTACTTTTGAACACGTTTTCTGAAAACTGTATTAAGCAGTTGGTTCTGCAGTCCACACAAAATGGAAATATTTTAGTCCTTGTAGCTACAAACAGGCCAGACGTTATCGACAGCGTCAATGTGGAGACAGGGATTAGCGAGCATTATGTCATTATAGCACTAGGAGAGTGTTTGTGCAAGATATATCAGATAAACTGTTGTTAGCATCTTACTTAGACAGTAAACTGACATCACTTAGTTCCAGTAAGATGGACGTAAAGGAATTATGAGCAAAGTTTAAGCAGACTGTACATCGTGGTCAGGAGAATTATGTACCTAGGCCGTGGATTACCGTGGTTTAACAACGAAATTCAGAAAATGCTGAGGAAGCAAAGGCTGTAGTAGTATCGGTTGGTTGGTTCAAATGGCTTTGAGCACTATGGGACTTAACATCTGTGGTCATCAGTCCCCTAGAACTTAGAACTACTTAAACCTAACTAACCTAAGGACATCACACACATCCATGCCCGAGGCAGGATTCGAACCTGTGACCGTAGCGGTCACGCGGTTCCAGACTGAAGCGCCTAGAACCGCACGGGCACACCGGCCGGCGTAGTATCGGTGCAAAAGGCAACTCGCAAATGACGACAAGCAAAGATAAGTAGTGATTCGTGCGTCTGTAAAAAGATATATGCGTGAAGGATACAACAGCTACCACAGTCTTAACTTAGCAGAAGATCTGGCAGAGAACCCAAGAAAATTATGGTCCTATGTAAACTCGATAAGCTCGTTCAAGTCTTCTATCCAGTCACTCGTTGACCATTCTGGTGTGGCAACTGGTGATAACAAAATGAAAGCCTTAGTTCTAAATTGTGCGTTTAAGAAATAGTTCACGGGTAACAGACTGCCGTTTGGAAGACATAGTTATAAGCATCCCTGGCGTAGAGAAACAACTAAAAGAGCTGTAAACAAAAAGTTACCAGGTCCGAATGGAATCCCAATTCGATTTTACAAAGAGTAGTCTACGGCATTGTATCCTTACCTGGCTTGCATTTAACGTGAATCTCTCACCCAGCGCAAATTCCAAAGTGATTAGAAAAAAACGCAGGTGACTCCAATATACAAGAAAGTCAAGAGAACCAACCTGCATACTTACAGACCAATATCACTAACATCGGTCTACTGCTGAATCCTTGAACATATTCCCAGTTAAAATACAATAAATTTACTTGAGACCGAGAAGCTTATGTCCACGAGCCAGGATGGTTTTAGAAAGCATAACTCGTCCGAAACTCAGTTTGCCCTTTTCTCACATGATACACTGCGAACTATGGATGAAGGACGACGGGTAGGTTCCATATTTCTAGATTTACGTAAAGCCCCATTGCAGATATGTGAGTGTCTCGAAGACTTCTTAAGTTATACAACCCAATACGTTGTCCTCGACGGCGAGTGTTCATCAGAGACAAGGGTACCATCATGTGTGCCCCAGGAAGCATGACAAGACCGCTATTATTTTGGATATACATAAATGATCTGGCGGACAGGATGAGAAGCAGTCCGCAGTTGTTTTCCGATGACGCTTTGGTGTACTGGAACGTATCGAAGTTGAGTGGGAGGATACAAGATGACATTTTACAAAATTTCAGGTTTGTGTGATGAATGGCATCTGGCTCTAAATGTAAAAAAATTTAAGTTAAGGGCAGATTTATGGTAAAACTGCGAAAAAATTGTAATTTTTATAGCGTAATTTATTCTTTAAGAATAACATCGCGAAGTTTCATAATGGAATTCTGGCTATAAATATGTTTTAAAAAAATTTGTCTGGGCGTCTGCGCCTGTCACGCCCCCTCTTTCTGTGCTGTGATCCACACCTTCTCTAACCTAGTAATCTTTTGTGAGAATTTTTTGTTCACACAATCGAGACGAACAACAGATGAGTCTTTCCTTGTTTCTTTGTTTACAATGTTTTTTGTAGTGTGAGCTAGAATCTTATTTCAGTCTTTAGCTTTGCATATATGAACCTGTTTTTTTCGAAATGTGTCGTAGCAGTGGGCGCAGATTCAAAAATGTGAGGAAATGTCGAATTTCACATGTAAAAGATACAGGAAATCTAAATGACAGTGTTACAGATGCTGCTTCTAAGTGAGAACAACAGTTTCCTATGAATTCACTGAGTTCATCTTCTGGCACAAGCCAGCGCAAAGCCATACAGCCACAAATATGACTGCCACTTGCCGTTTTAGATGTTATTTTTTAACCAACTTCCAGGTACCTGCCCTATCCTGAACTGCTGAAAAAGTGTCTGCATGGGGAAACAGAATACAAATGAGAACTACAATCAGCTTATGTGGATACATTGTCCAAAACCAGTATTTGTGTCCTCAATTGCTATGAATAAAGATGCATATGATGCCTATCTAGTGTTCAATAGCGGAAATGTAGGTAGAAGTAAGGGTCTTTAGAGGCTAGGCTTCCATCCAGGTGCATTCACATCGCAGATACTTAGAAGCATTAATGAAGCACGACTGGACAAAGTTCAGGCAGCAGAAGAAAATGTGCAAAAGTTGGCTAGAAAAGAGAGACAGGGGAAGAGATTACTCCTAGAAGACGAGGAAGAAAACGAAGATTACGAATACCGGCAGCATTAGTCATTAGAGGTATAGCAATATCGTGAAAAATTGAAACAAAAACTTTAAATGCGAGTAATGTACCTTTTCGTAGGTACTATAAAAGCTAACATCCCGAAATTTGGCAGAATTACTGACTGAATAATCCTGTGCGGCACATTTCCGTTATCCTTTCTCTGAGAAACGTTCTCCTTTAAAATTTGAGAAAAAATAGAGCATTCTCAAGTATCACAAAACTGAAAAATTAATTTCAAAGCAAATGTGAGCTTAAACAAACAGCTGTTCCACGCGTTTTGTTAGCCTCTTATGCAGCTATAAACTATGAAATTGCAGTTTTATTGCTTGCTTAGTCTTCTAGTGAAGGTGCATTATAGAAACAATGGTAATTACAAATTCAAGTCTTTATAAAATATATGTCTATGCGTATTTTCAAGAAAAAATTGCACACAATATCAAGCACTGTTGTACATAATAGTATCAAGTTTTATTACTTTAGCTGTAATATTTTTGGAGATGTATATCTTTATGGACAAAATGCATTTTACCCTACGTCTGTCCTTAATGCGGATGAGTAGGAAAAACAATACAGCATTAGTAGGGTCCTGCTTGACATAGTCATATCGTTTAAATATCTGGGCGTAACGTTGCGAAGCGATACGAAATGGATTGAGCTTGTGAGCATTGTGGAAGGGAAGACGAATTGGGAGAATTTAGGCAAAGTGTGGTTCATCCGTAAAGGAGACCGCATATACGAGTAGTGCGACTTCTTCTTGAGTACTGCTCGAGTACTTGGGGGTCTGTAGAAGATGGTATTGCTGGAAGACATCGAAGCAGTTCGGAGGCGGGCTGCTAAATTTGTCACCGGTAGGTTCGCATAACACACAAGTGTTACGGAGATGCTCCGGGAAAGCAAATGGATATCCTTGAAGGAATGGCGAAGTTCTTTTCGAGGAATACTGTTGAGAAAAATTAGAGAACCGGCATTTTAAGATGACAGCAGAAGGATACTACTGCCCTCAACATACTTTTAGCGTAAGTCTACGAAGATCAGAATTGGGGCTCATACGGAGACACATAGCTAGTCCCTTTTTCCTCGTTCTATTTGCGAGTGGAACAGAAAACGAAGTGATTACAGTAGTACAGGGTGCTCTCCGCCATAAATCGTATGGTGGCTTGTGGAGAGTTCATATAGATGTAGACTGTCAAAATAATTTGAAATCACCGGACAAAATATTATATAACGCTCTCAGAAAGCTGTCTTTACAATCTGGGGGCCACAAGCAGACAGTTCACGTACAGCAACACAGTCCAATGTGTATCATGTTGCTGAATATCGTGTTCCTATGAGGGCTAGTAATAGGTATGTCGACAAAGATTTCCAACAAAATGACGCACTGATAATTATCATTAGAACTCTGAAAGCAACATTTGACTATCGTCATGTTTGATCTAATACAGTGCCATCAGACGTCTGAAAAAGACAGGCAGAAGAACATAATAGAATAAGATGCGCAACAGGTCATCTCCTAGAAACTCCCCAATTGGCAAAATTCCTTCTCACGTTCCACATACCAGTCATAGCCTAAGAAAGTCAGTTTGGCATCCCAACAGTGTTCACAAATCGACTTCCTGTGATTTAGGAGAGTGCTAGAGATCAAATTAAACTTTTGTTTACCTAACAGGTCTTAGAGAACTACACTGACCCAACTTTATAATCTACGAGCGTGTTGTTGTCAATAAAGATTTAGATTCACCCTACATCATAACAATTTAAGCAAGATGCAAAATATCCCTATCATAAATGTAGTACAGTACACAATCCAAAATGTAATTTGACGCAATGGTGCAAACAACAGACCATATTACAGCTACATACGTATATGGGGTGATCAAAAAGTCAGTATAAATTTGAAAACTTAATAAACCACGGAATAATGTAGATAGAGAGGTAAAAATTGACACGCCTGCTTGGAATGATATGGGGTTTTATTAGAACCAAAAAAAAGTTCACAAAATGTCCGACAGACGGCGCTGGACAGCAAAACTGCTACCGTGATGGGTGAGAGGTATGCCGATATGTTACAGAATCGCATCATCCCTGATAAACACCTGCTGGAACGTACGATGTTTATGCAGGATGGCGCTCCACCCCATATTGCTAGACGCGTGAAAGATCTCTTGCGCGCGTCGTTTGGTGATGATCGTGTGCTCAGCCGCTACTTTCGTCATGCTTGGCCTCCCAGGTCCCCAGACCTCAGTCGTGCGGTTATTGGCTTTGGGGTTACCTGAAGTCGCAAGTGTATCGTGGTCGACCGACATCTCTAGGGATGCTGAAAGACAACATCCGACGCCAATGCTTCACCATAACTCCGGACATGCTTTACAGTGCTGTTCACAACATTATTCCTCGACTACAGCTATTGTTGACGAATGATGGTGGACATATTGAGCATTTCCTATAAAGATCATCATCTCTGCTTTGTCTTACTTCGTTATGCTAATTATTGCTGTTCTGATCAGATGAAGCGCCATCTGTCGGACATTTTTTGAACGTTTGTAATTTTTTGGTTCTAATAAAACCCCATGTCATTCCAAGCATGTGTGTCAATTTGTACCTCTCTATCTACATTATTCCGTGATTTATTCAGTTTTCAAATTTATACTGACTTTTTGATCAGCCGGTACTTAAAACCCTTGTGCACACGGCACATACGGTGTCGGATGCAGAGAATTTGCTTAAGGAACTTGCACATTTAAGGACGGTATTCAGAGACAATGGATACTGGACCCGGCAAATTAACAGGGCCTTCTGAACTAGAGCCTGGAACCAGGAAGTGGATAAAGAGGAGAACGCGCCGGCCAAGTCCCTAGCTTTTCTTCCCTTCGATGGAAATATCTCTTTCAAAATAGCGAGGATTCTTAATAATTTCCATGTGAAAGTGGTTTTTCGTCCACCTTCTAAGATTTCGTATTTGCTGGGTTCGGTGAAGGATGATTTGCTACTGCGGAAGGCGGGAATTTACAAAATACCGTGGCAATGTGGTATGGCCTATATGGGACAGACAAAGCGTAAGTGGAAGAGCGTTGCACTCGCCTACTGCAACCCAGTAAGTCTGCAGTTGCAGGACAATGTATTTCCAACGGACATTCAATGGAGTACAACGAAACTTCGATTTTGGCCACAGCAACAACTTTTTGGGACCCCATTATCAAAGAATCCGTTGAAATACGCATCGCGGGGAATCTGATGAACCGTGACAGTGGTTACCAACTGAATAACGCGTGGAATCACGTCATCTCCGAAATTTGCTCGAGACGAAGACGCCAGAAACTTCGATAGCTGCGGCAGCGACAATATCGACAGCAGCTGAGTCTTGCAGCTACACGAGCGAGGGCGCTGTCGCTGGGCGGTGTGGTCCTTCTGTCTCTGCGACTGCAACGCATGCGCGGAGGTACCATTTTGCACTATACAGGGTGTTACAAACTTTCAGGAAACATTCCTCAGACACAAATAAAGAAAAGATGTTATGTGGACATGTGTCCGGAAACGCTTAATTTCCATGTTAGAGCTCATTTTAGTTTCGTCAACCTACGCTCAATGGAGCACGTTATCGTAATTTCATACGGGATACTTTACCTGTGCTGCTAGAACATGTGCCTTTACATGTACGACACAACATGTGGTTCGTGCGCAATGGAGCTCCTGCACATTTCAGTCGAAGTGTTCGTACGCTTCTCAACAACAGATTCGGTAACCGATGGATTGGTAGAGGCGGACCAATTCCATGGCCTCCACGCTCTCCTGACCCCAACCCTCTTGACTTTCATTTATGGGGGCATTTGAAAGCTCTTGTCTACGCAACCCCGGTACCAAATGTAGAGACTCTTCGTGCTCGTATTGTGGACGGCTGTGATACAATACGCCATTCTCCAGGGCTGCATCAGCGCATCAGGGATTCCATGCGACGGAGGGTGGATGCATGTATCCACGCTAACAGAGGACATTTTGAACATTTCCTGTATCAAAGTGTTTGAAGTCACGCTGGTACGTTCTGTTGCTGTGTGTTTCCATTCCATGATGTGATTTGAAGAGAAGTAATAAAATGAGCTCTAACATGGAAAGTAAGCGTTTCCGGACACATGTCCACATAACATATTTTCTTTCTTTGTGTGTGAGGAATGTTTACTGAAAGTTTGGCCGTACCTTTTTGTAACACCCTGTATAAGAGCGGAGAACGTCTTCGTCAATCCTCGTTCGGCTTACGTGAAGATGGCTGGCAGTTGTCCAGCCGAAATATCGTGCAATGAAGTTTACGACGACCGGCTGCAAGCCCGAAATCTTTTTGAACAAGAGAAAGCCGTTTTTCGTTGCGATAGGACATTCTCATCACATTTAAATAAGCAACTTTCACCTCAGAATGTGAGAATATTTTGTTGCCGCCTACCTACATAGGGAGGAATAATCAACGTAATAAAATAACAGAAATCAGAGCTCGCACGGAAAGATTTAAGTGTCAATTTTTCTCGTGCGCTCTTCGAGAATGGAGCGGTAGAGAAGTAGCTTGAAGGTGGTTCGAAGAACCCTCTGCCAGCCACTTAACTGTGCATTACAGAGTAATCATGTAGATGTAGATGTTGCACACGGTCGTCTCATTTATATTATGCTGCTGGGTCACAAGCCTGGCGATGAGACGAGGGTCGCTGTCAAAGATCTTTTATCTTCACCTTCAAGTGGGTGTACCTCATTTGGAACGCATTCGAGGACGTACGTCAATGTGACCAATTTTGTTCCGTTTACTCACCGCGACCGTTTTTTCCTGTAGTTTGCCTCCATTTAGCAAACTCGCACTGTACACACATCAAAAAAAAGTTTTACATCACTCCTGTTCCAAAACTCCTGAAGATAGGCGTTGACTGTGGATATTCTACCACAGACACAGTCCCTTTGACTGTTAATAGATGTCACTAAACCCGTCCAAAGATGTAAACAACCATGCATGAGCAACGCCTGTTAGGCGGAGGGGGTCCGATAGTCGATCAGTTCCAGTCATTCTACCAGGAAGGAGGTACATGGCTGGTGTTGCCTGTAGTTCAACCATGCCTAGACGGTCAATACCGCTGTCCAATAGCGTCCCCATTGTTGCTATGTGCCGGGAAGGGCTCTCAACAAGGGAAGCGTCCAGGTGTCTTCAAGTGAACCAAAACGATGTTGTTCGGACATGGAGTAGATACAGAGAGTCAGGAACTGTCGATGACATGCCTCGCTCAGGCTGCCCAAGGGCTACTACTGCAGTGGATGACCGCTACCCACGGATTATGACTCGGAGGAACCCTGAGAGCAACGCCGCCATGTTAAATAATACTTTCCTTGCAGCCACAGGACGTCGTGTTACGAGTCTAACTGTGCGCAATAGGCTGCATGATGCGCAGCTTCGCTCCCGACGTCCATGGCGAGGTCCATCTTTGCAACCACGACACCATGCAGCTGTGTACAAATGAGCCCGACAACATGCCGAATGGACCGCTCAGGATTGGCATCACGTTCTCTTCACCGATGAGTGTCGTATGTGCCTTCAACCAGACAATCGTCAGAGACGTGTTTGGAGGTATCTCGGTCAGGCTGAAAGCCTTAGACACATTGTCCAGCGAGTGCAGCAATGTGGAGGTTCCCTGCTGTTTGGGGCTGACGCACGCCGCTGTTGATCATGGAAAGCGCAGTAACGGCTGTACGATAAGCGAATGCCATTCTGCGACGGATAGTGCAACCATATCGGCAGCACATTGGTGAGGCTTTCGTTCTCATGAACGACAATTCACGCCCCCGTCGTCCACATGTAGTGAATGACTTCCTTCAGGATAACGACATCGCTCGACTACAGTGGCGAACATGGTCACCACACATGAACCCTATCGAAGATGCCTGGGATAGATTGAAAAGGGCTGTTTGTGGACGACGTGGCCCACCAACTTCTCTGAGGGATCTGCGCCGAATCGCCGTTGAGGAGTGAGACGACCTGGACCAGTACTGCCTTGATGTACTTGTGGATAGCATGCCACGACGAATACAGGCATGCATCAATGCTAGAGGACGTGCTGCTGAGTATTACAGGTACGAGTGTGTACAGCAATCTGGAACACCACCTCTGAAGGTCTCGCTGTATGGTGGCACGCCATGCAATGTGTAGTTTTAATGAGCAATAAAAAGCTCGGAAATGATGTGTATGTTGATTTCTATTCCAATTTTCTGTACAGATTCCAGATCTCTCGGAACCGAGGTGATGCAAAACTGTTTTTGATGGCTCGTGACCCACTAAGTCGAACAAAACCGGTGTTTCGCAACATGTATAGGCAGGTATAGCTAATACGTGAAGCGTAGTGGAGCGACGACTTTAATTATTCAGATGTAATCTAGCACTTCCCGTGATTAACCAGTATGTGTATATGTACCCAAGCATTCAACGTACCTACTCCTTATCACCGCGACGGAAATTTTGGAAATTATGTAGGAACAGGAATTAACTAACCTTTTGAGATGCATTAGTACGGGGTATCCTAAATAAGTCCAAATGGTTTGCACATTAGGACTGTCGTCTAGTCACGCGAGTATTGCTATTCAAGCATCGGGCACGAGCGCCGAGTGGTTCGATAGTGAACCCGCACGTGAAAGGTCAATAAGATGCGAGTCGGTGCACAGCTGCAATAACAGCTGCCGGCTGCAGCATCTCGGAACCTCTCCACCAGAGATGTATCTCACGGGATATTGAAAAACACGACTAAAACGTGACAGCACGTTCTCAATATGTACGTCTGCATACGTATGTACCCCCCAGGCCGTATATAGGACAATCTTAGCTGCTAGTATGCCTCTTTACACGTGCCAATCTTTCTCTTCTCGGTCTCATGATCCCTACTAAATTTATACGTTTGACAGCAGCATAACTGTTATTCATTCTTCCTCGAATACGGGTCATCTAAATTTATCTAACTGCATTTAGCGAGAACTATGTTGGTTTTCATATAAATATACTCATTTAAGATTTCTAAACTGTTCTGTTACGCTTTAGTATGGCCAGACCTGTTACTCTACCAACGGTGTGTTTCCGTGTTTGCCGGCCGGGATGGCCGAGCGGTTCTAGGGACTACAGTCTGGAACCACGCGACCGCTACGGTCGCAAGCTCGAATCCTGCCTCGGGCATGGATGTGTGTGTTGTCCTTAGGTTAGTTAGGTTTAAGCAGTTCTAAGTTCTAGGGGACTGATGACCTCAGAAGTTAAGTCCCATAGTGCTCAGAGCCATTTGAGCCATTTTTTTTGTTTCTGTATTTCATCGTCAGCTGTCAGACCTACCTGATAAGTATCTCTTATACTCTGTTAGAGCACTAGAATAGGCAACACTTATCTTCTAGAATACGGTTTTCCTTACAGATGCACTGTATTTTCCCAGAAAACCCCGATCAAAAATACGACGTTCTTAAAGCTGCCCCGCTACTCATTTCAGGTCTTTGTTTCATTTCATACCTGTTCGTAGGGCTGCTCTCAATTGTGTAGGTTGCTCACGGACTGCTTGTGAGCTGTTTAGCGCGACTAACCTGCTGTCGGTTTTCCAGCGAGTAGAAATGAGTGCTTAGGTTCAGTGGGGAAGACACTGATGCGTGCTCGCAATGTGTTTACATGGCCGTAACCAGGAAGAATCACAGTTCAAAAATGGTTCAAATGGCTCTGCCCACTATGGGACTTAACATCTGAGGTCATCAGTTCCCTATAACTTAGAACGACTTAAACCTAACTAACCTAAAGACATCACACACATCCATGCCAGAGGCAGGATTCGAACCTGCGACCGTAGCGGTCGCGCGGTTCCAGACTGACTCACAGTTCAAGCGTAGCTATCTGCTTTTGTTTTTTTTTTTTTTTTATCCCCTGCCATGTATTTCTGGTTTCAAAATAGAATTCTGCATTTGAATATCTCTTATTGTAATAAAGATTGTTTGTTACGTATTTCTGAATAATATTTGACGTTTTTTGTGGTTTCGTTACTTGTTTGTCTTCATATCCATCACGAAATGCCACTGTTATCGGCCACGGTGTGACTGAATGCCGAAACTTCACCTTTTCTTGAGGAACATAGAGCAAAAGTGTTTTTATGTCAACCATTTTGTTATTACTTATAGGAGTACATATACAGGGCTAGTCGCTAACTATTGCCACCAAGTATAGCTCCAAAAATGTAGTAGGAGCTGAAAAGTTTGTGGAACTAAAGCTGCATGGGGCAACGGGGGCCATAATATGACGTTGGTTTTTTGGTGCTAGGTGGGGTCGCTTCAGAGATATGAAGGTGTGGTACTTATTTTATGATAGCGGATATGGAGACGAATCCAATGATGTGTAAGAGTAAGGTCTTTGAAGGTCAACGAAGGTCAACGAAGGTCACTTGAACGACCATTTACAGAAGATGTTCGAAGTGGTGACCATTGGTATCAATGCAGTGCTGTAACCTTCTTATCATGAACTGAGTGGTATTCCTTACCACATCGGCACTTATCGAAGCACGTGCTCTGACAGTTCTCTCTCGTATATCATCAGGGTGTAGTTGGAATGTCTTTATAAACAATGCCTTTTACGAATCCCCACAGGAAGAAAACCAGAGGCGTCAAGTCTGGCGAACGAGCTGGCCACGACACGTCTCCGCGTCTAATCCAACGATTTGGGAATTGTCTCTGCAACTCATTTCTAGCCATCAGCGAAAAATGTGTCGGACACCCATCGTGCCGGCCGCTGTGGCCGAGCGGTTCTAGGCGCTTCAGTCCGGAACCGCGCTGCTGCTAAGGTCGCAGGTTCGAATCCTGCCTCGGGTATGGATGTGTGTGCTGTCCTTAGTTAGGTTTAAGTAGTTCTACGTTCTAGGGGACTGACGACGTCAGTGCCTCAGTGCTCAGAGGCATTTGAACCATTTTGAACAGCCATTGTGTTGATACTACATTCTGTTCCTTGTTCCTAAAGGTACTTCTCCCAATAACAGACCTAATGTTTCTTGCAGGAATGTGGTGTACTTCCTACCGTTAAGATTGCCTTCGCTGAAATAGGGGACTATAATTCTGTCCTCCAGAATCCCACACCACATATTCACCAACCACCGTTTTTGGTGTGCAACTTGCCGCAGCCAACATGGACTTAAGTTGCTCACAAGGGAACGTCCCCATCGCACTCCCCTCACATTTAGTTACAAGTTGCCGCAGTGGATAGGCCTTGATAAACTGAACACAGATCAATTGAGAAAACAGGAAGAAGTTGTGTGGAACTGTGAAGAAAATAAGGAAAATATACAAAGTGGGTAGTCCATGGGTCACATAGACAACATCACGGACTATGTGAGCTCAGGAGCGCCGTGGTCCCGTAGTAGCGTGAGCAGCTGCATAACGAGAGGTCCTTGGTTCAAGTCTTCCTTCGAGTGAAAATTTTACTTTCTTTATTTTTGCATAGTTATTATCTGTCCGTTCGTTCATTGCCGTCTCTGTTCACTGTAATAAGTTTAGTGTCTGTGTTTTGCGACCGCATCGCAAAACCGTGCGATTAGTAAGACGAAAGGAAGTGCCTCTCCAATGGGAACCGAAAACATTTGATCGCAAGGTCATAGGTCAACCGATTGCTCCACAGGAAAACACATCTGATATATTATATACGACACTGGTGACGGCATGGGCGTCACATGACAGGAATATGTTGTCGACCCACCTAACTTGTACACTTGGCGAATGGGTAAAAAGATTCTTCTACCTTGCCCGATTTAGGTTTTCTTGTGGATGTGATAATCACTCCAAAAAAGTGATGAAAACATAAGAGTTTGTCACATAAATTGAAAATAAAAAATTTAACTTTTCTCGCGATGGGAGATTTGAACCAAGGACCTTTCGTTCCGCAGCTGCTCACGTTACCACGAGACCACAGCGATCCTGCGCTTCCGGTCTCCTTGATGTTGCCTATCTTCCGACGAACTACTCAGTTTGTATATTTTGCTTATTTTTTCACAGTTCCACACAACTTCTTCCTGTTTTCTCAATTGATCTGTGTTCAGTTTTTCAAGGTCTATCCACTGTGCCAACTTATAACTAAATCTGAGGGGAGCGCGATGGGGAGGTTCCCTTGTCAGTAATGCATGTTGTGCAAATTAATGTTTCCATGGTTCGTGAATGTAGCCTCGTCAGTAAATAAAATCAAATTAATAAATTTGTCATCCCTCTGAATCTGAAGTTGACCACATGGCAGAATTCAATGCAACACATGCAGTCCGTACCAGTTAATTCTTGGTGGAGACTGATATGGTAAGGATGATATTTATGGCCATGCAGAACACAAACAACACTACTCTGGCTCACGCCAGATTCCCTTGCAATTGGTCGCGAACTAACACAAGGATCTCGAACCACAGTGGCAAGCGTACCAATTTCCGTTCCCTCGTTAGTAACTTTCCTTCGCCGGATATGTTTCCGATGCGTTAAAGTTCCAGTTTCTCTCAACGTATCATACACATATTTAAATGTACGACGTGTAGGGTGAGGACTTTGAGGATATCTGTCGGCGTGTAAGTCTCTAGCTGACACTGAATTTCATTGGCACTCATCGTAAATGAGAAGCATATTGTCGCAGTAGAAGCTGAGTAACACCGTGGTGTGGTGGTTACGATACTGACACGGTAGCTCAGCGTGTTCGGTCAGAGGATTAGCTACCCTCCGCAACAAAAAAAACTGAGTTAAGGGATCAACATCGAACTGAAACGGGTGTCTTTCGACGTCCGCCCTGAGTAGATACAACGAACGAAAACGAACAAAATGAGATTAAAAAAAAAAACTGTTGTATGGAGGGTCGTGGGTTGAAATCTCACCTGGACTGTATAATTTTAATTTCTATATTCGGTTGGAGTGCATTGTAGAAGCATATACAGGTGTCAAGGATCATTGTACTGGAATGTTCTGTAGCTGTATATATACCATATATGTTCTGGCCGGAGGCAGTTCGCTCCGCGCTCTTCTATGAGCAAGTGCTCAATAAACCTTCGTTAAGTGAAGTTAGTATTCGTCATTCATCTACTTACAGCTTCTTCTACGTGACATTATTCTGGTGGAGGCGCTGGGTATTGGAACTTGTGATAGCGCACATTATCGACGACACAGTTGCCATCAGGCAACGGAAGAACCGCCGTTTACGTGGCGAGAAACCCGAGTTCGAGCCATATTCATCAGATCGCAATCTATCGCAGACAGAAGAAGAGGACGCTACGATGACCGCAACTATATGCCACCACATGAGGCATCCTTCCGGGTTCTCTGGTGACGATGCCCAAGATCCAAACAAGTGGCTGAAGGTGTATGAGCGTATAGCCAAATTATATCGAATATATAGAATATCGACGCAATAAACTGCGTTGTTATATTTTGCTTATACTCATTCAATACTGTCAAATGTAATTACATTGTAGAGTAATTCATATTGAAAGAAGAATTTTTATTGCACAAAATCATGTTATAATACATTCCCACTCGCGATTATTAGAGAACTCTTTATAAAGTTAACATTTCAAATACAGCATCATAGTACATATTGTCCCCCATGAAATAATCCAGAGGAGGTAAAAATGAATAATGACGACCATAATTACAATATCTTCGATAAAATCGACTGCAGCTTATAAAAGAGCGGTAAACTCTGCTACCCATATCATTGATCCCTATCTAATTATTTTAGATGTCTGACAAATAAAAATGTTAAACTCGGAAACTCAACCAAAAAATTTCTTTCTAGGCAGATCTTCATATCCCATTGCAGCACTGGTATTGAGTGACTTGTAGCTGGCCTTGCGGTTCTAGGCGCTGCAGTTTGGAACCGCGAGACCGCTACGGTCGCAGGTTCGAATCCTGCCTCGGGCATGGATGTGTGTGATGTCCTTAGGTTAGTTCGGTTTAACTAGTTCTAAGTTCTAGAGGACTAATGACCTCATAAGTTGAGTCCCATAGTGCTCAGAGCCATTTGAACCATTTTTGAACTTGTAGCTTGATAGTGTTTACTTCTGTTAGACATTATTATTTACTGTGTGAATTCGTCTGTAAACGATCAGTATGCAGCCGTATTCACGTGCGAATTAACTTAATAACCAGTAAATTAATTCGTCCCGCGTCGTTACAATACATCGTGCGTGCGACTCATAAATGATGTAACTAACCAAAAAAATATGTGAATAAAAGTATTTTCATTTTATCTGTCTTTTCCTTTTTTGGTGTCTTTATTCACAGAATATTTTAGACACACCTTGTAATAAACTGAATCATGGATCCTATGTGGCTGGAAAAATGTTTCTCGCTCCGATGCGTAATCATAAAAAAAGGAAGATCAAAGTTTAACGTTCCGTCGACAGCGAGGTCATTAGAGACGGAGCACAAGCTCGGATTATTTCGAGGACGGGGATGGAAAACGACCGTTCTCTTTCAAAAACGTCATTCCGGCATTTGCCTGAACTGATTTAGGGCAACCAGGGAGAACGTAAATCAGAACGGTCGGACGCGAGTTTGAACCATCGTACTCCCGAATGCGAGTGCAGTGCAACTCCACTGCGCCACCTGCTCGGTATCATGATTTCATTTGGCACCAGTGCTTACGATATTGTGTTTTTGAAAGGCAGTTCGGATGTTTAATATTCGTGAGCTAGCGAAAAGTTAATACCTGTGTTTTCGTGGACTTCGCTATACAGGGTGAAGCGAAGTTAGCATACTCGGGCTTCGCAGCGCGACTCCTCGCGTGCCAGCGATAAAAAAAAATTTGTCTCACAATATTTCGTCCGGAGAGTACATCTGGCAGAAAGAGGACGTTAAAGAGTGGAAATCTGGCAACACGGTAACCACACAAGTGGTAACTACCTCTGTCAGCATATATCAGTTGTGCTGTACAGATGGAGCAGTGGATAGAGTTTTGGGATAGCATGTAAGAGGTCGAATGTTCGACCCTGAGTTGGGGAGAATTTTTTTTATTTGTTAATTTCATTCTGAAATTTCATACTGTAATATACACCGTTTCTTAGGTTACATGTATACTACATTTACAACATTTTACAACGCTGAACATAACAGATGTGTGGTGAGAAAAATAAGAAACAGACAGTTGAAACAAATGACCTGTCATACGAAGGACTAACTACAAATACAATATCAATTTCGAGATGCTAAAGGTGATAGCACAATACAACACAACAACATCTACTTGTCATTTATATTACATGTAATATGAGCGCTCAGATGTCGCACATTAGCAACCAGTGGCAATAATAATGTCCATATTAATGAACGCATGATCTTCAAAGCAGAATACGTTGTCCTCAGAACAACAGATGCTCAAAGCGACCTCCCTGCTCGTCCAAACATTGCGCAACCCGCCGGATCATACAGCTCTGAACCCTTCGCAGCACAACTGCGTCCGCAGTAACAAGAGCAGTATGAACACGCACTATCGATTCTTCCACATTCGTCGGCAGAGTAGAGTACACTTGGTCGTTCAGGTGTCCCAAAAAGAAATCCAGGGGATTTAGGTCAGGTGAATGCGGTGGCCATACAACTGGACCTCAACGTCCCAGTCACTTCCCTGGAAATGTTCTGTCCAAATACTGTCGCAGATTAATTCCAGACTGTGGAGGTGCATCATCATGTTGGAACCATATTCTCTGCCGAATATGTAGTGGAATATCTTCCAGGTCTGCAAAGAGATAGTTTGAGAGGAATGCATGATACGTTCATACAGTCGAGCGGTCAGACAACATGTAGGGGCCCAAACACCAATATTCTACATCTACATTTATACTCCGCAAGCCACCCAACGGTGTGTGGCGGAGGGCACTTTACGTGCCACTGTCATTACCTCCCTTTTCTGTTCCGGTCGCGTATGGTTCGCGGGAAGAACGACTGCCGGAAAGCTTCCGTGCGCGCTAGAATCTCTCTAATTTTACATTCGTGATCTCCTCGGGAAGTATAAGTAAGGGGAAGCAATATATTCGATACCTCATCCAGAAACGCACCCTCTAGAAACCTGGACAGCAAGCTACACCGCGATGCAGAGCGCCTCTCTTGCAGAGTCTGCCAGTTGAGTTTGCTAAACGTCTTCGTAACGCTATCACGCTTACCAAATAACCCTGTGACGAAACGCGCCGCTCTTCTTTGGATCTTCTCTATCTCCTCCGTCCACCCGACCTGGTACAGATCACACACTGATGAGCAATACTCAAGTATAGGTCGAACGAGTGTTTTGTAAGCCACCTCCTTTGTTGATGGACTACATTTTCTAAGGACTCTCCCAATGAATCTCAACCTGGTACCTGCCTAACCAACAATTACTTTTATATGATCATTCCACTTCAAATCGTTCCGCACGCACACTCCCAGATATTTTACAGATGTAACTGCTACCAGTGTTTGTTCCGCTATCATATAATCATACAATAAAGGATCGTTCTTTCTATGTATTCGCAATACATTACATTTGTCTATGTTAAGGGTCAGTTGCCACTCCCTGCACCAAGTACCTATCCGCTGCAGATCTTCCTGCATTTCGCTGCAATTTTCTAATGTTGCAACTTCTCTGTATACTGCATCATCATCCGCGAAAAGCCGTACGGAACTTCCGACACTATCTACTAGGTCATTTATATATATTGTGAAAAGCAATGGTCCCATAACTCTTCCCTGTGGCACGCCAGAGGTTACTTTAACGTCTGTAGACGTCGCTCCATTGAGAACAACATGCTTCCGCCCAGACGTTGATACCAAAGTGAACTTGATATTCCCAGTCGTGGATGATGTGCGGGTTAACCTCACACCAGTGGTGGGCATTGTGCAGACACCCTCACGAGTGAACACTGCTTCATCCGACCATATTATAGTGTTCACGTAGTCAACGTTGGCTTCCTGTTGTTGGAACCATTCACAGAACTGCATCCGCTGATATCGATCTGCAGGCTGCAGGCGTTGCGTGAAAGCATAATGATAGGGGTGCAGCCCATGCTCGTGCAGCAGGTTAACGACCGTGCGTTGCGAGACACGCAGCTGCTTTGCTTCGCTACGTGTACTTTGCTGAGGTTCTTCGTGTATGACCTACAGAATAGCTTCGTCAGTGGCTGCAGTACGGTGAGTCCGTGGACGACCTCTGTCACGCGATGGTGGAAGGAGAGAACCTGACTCCCGAAGGCGCAGCTCCATACAACGAAACACATTTTTATCTGGATGGCGTCGACGAAGATCTCTAGTGGCATATTCACGAGTGGCAACACCAGCTCCGTTATCAAATGCACCAAGGACCAGAAGCATATCCACATATTTATTGTTTGTGTATGCCTTCTGCCTGCCACACTGGTTTAGAGGTTTACATCGAGAAAATTCGATACGTGCACACATGTCCATTGGAGTCTGTCATGGGAACGTTCCTCCGCTTGCAACTAGTCCCTGTCTGGTGGACAGCACATACAGTATAAACACGTCATCAGTCCTGCGCGCTGTTCCACCTAACACGCATTACCCCTCTGACAGATATTGTTCTGCATGATTCATCCCTACACCACTGACTGTGAAATTGAAAGGTATGTGCTAAGGTCTGATCAGGGTAGATCCAGAAAATAAAGTCGGTAGTTGCCAACCGCAAGGTGGAATGAGTATAATATCTTTGAGTAGGAGGATCTTTGATGGTTAAGAGAGCCAGGCGCGCGCAGAAAAAAATTCTTGAGTCGCAGCTAGGTGCCCGGTGGAAACAGACGTGTGGTGACAGCTTTAAGGTAGGACTCGCGCAATTACACCGAGCAAACTTTAGCACATAAAAGGGGAGAAGCTATGTAATGATTTCAAAAATGGTTTTTGGTAGATAATGTTCAGAGTTTGGATTCGTATGTCCAACATTTGATGCAGTAAGCGTTTTGTAAAATTGTTTGTAAGAGTGATTCGTGCTACAAAAAAAGCTGGAAATGGTAGTTTTCGTGTATGACTTAAAATTTTAACAATATACATATTGAGATCAACATTGTGTTTAAATCTAACAGCCTGAATCATAATCGACATCCTTTGCTTGTACTGAAAATGAAAATAAGTAGAAAAGTAAAGTTACTCTCCAATGAAAGAACGTAAAGAAAATGCAATATATAAATGCAGTTCATGGTTTGAAATCGATTTTGGTATAACTAAAGTTATCAGAGAAAAGTTATTTCAAATAACAAATTTTATGCCATTGCACAACTGGCATTATTCAAGGCAAGATATAATTTCATTAAGTAAACATCAGGGCCACAAGTTAAATTTTCAGTACCATCTTAAAACAATTGCACAAATAGTATTAGTCTCTTAAATTTGATTGCTGAGTCAAATACATGTTTCATTACTGGCAAAATGGAGGAGTTCAAGAAACAAGTTCGCAGATGCAGTCAGATGCAGGTTTGTTGAATAATTAATTTGGAACAATTTTACCTTTGATGCTTTCATTAATTAAAAAGGAAACAATTTTGGTTAGATACTTTCAAAATGTTCGATTTCGAATTACACTGTTTCCCTAACGGTAATAGACGTGATGTTTCCACAATCCCATCTATAGAATAATAATAATAATAATAATAATAATAACAATGCACTGAGATATGTAATAAACAGCATGCCGTTACCAGAATCGATGTTCAAAGGCATAATTAGTGAGACCATGGTGATAACACATACTAACAGTAACCCAGTTTGGACATTATTCGCAAAGCACGTTGCTAGTTCTACTGCTAGCGTAAGGCCCTGACGAAATGTACTGGACCTGAACGAGGCAAGAATAATAGTTGGTACTAATCTATGGTACATTTGGAGGAGGGTACAAGGAAAACAGGTTTCGCATCTAGCAGATAAAGTGGTGCGAATAAATTCACGCCCAATACGTGGAAAGGGCTTCTTTCAAAGCTGACCAATCTTCCATTGCTACGCTTGCAGTATGTAAGTGCAAATGTTTTCTAGAGGACCCACTGCAATCGCTGTTGGCGATTAAGATGCCAGAAACCGTACCACGTGGACTACAATTACCATATAAAAAACATATACCTCAACCCAGGATCGAACCATCAGCCTCCTGCAGGCTAACCCAAAACTCTATCCATTGCACCAACTCTACAGCACTACCAATATGTGCTGACAGAGGTAGTTACCACACATGTGGTCACAGTGTTACCAGATTGCCACTCTTTAACGTCCTTTTTCTGCCGGATGTATTCGCCGGACGAAATTTCTGAGAGACATTTTTTTATCGCTGGCATGTGAGAAGTCGTGCTGCGAAGCACGAGTGCGCGAATTTCGCTTCGCCCTGTGTACTGTACTCCTACTACCCTACGAACGCCTTTCGTAAATGTGATATGTTGTAAACATAGAAGTTACAGAATTGTTATCCTCCCTGTAACAAAACAAAAGCTGTTGCTGTTTTGTGTTTCTTTCCTTTTGTTCCTTCATTCTTGTTTACGGATTTTGTCTAGTAAAGACAACGTAGGTCATTTATAGATACCGGCTGGAGTGGTCGAGCGGTTCTAAGCGGTACAGTCTGGAACCGCTCGACCGCAACGGTCGCAGGTTCGAACCCTGCCTCGGGCATGGAAGTTTGTGATGTCCTTAGGTTAGTTAGGTTTAAGTAGTTCTAAGTTCTAGGAGACTGATGTCCTCAGAAGTTAAATCCCATAGTGCTCAGAGCCATTTGAATCATTTACTGATAGCGACGTAATTCGGCGGCTTATACTCATTTACTAAGTGACACAATACGCTAGGTTTTCGTCATATTGTACTTTGCAATAAACCAGTGGAGACCGTAAACAAAATAGTATATCTTACCTTTACGTAAACACATAATTGTCTAAATAATGCAAAAAAAAATATTGCCTTCCACTCGCAAGACTCGAACCATGAACCCCACCCGCTGAAGTCACGCGCCTAGGCTCAAGGCTACACCGACGAGAATACTTGACTTGGGCTGGGATGATAAGGGGCGATAGACCGATAGGCCCAACCGTTGCACGTGCGGCGAGCTACGTCATCTGATGACGTCACATGTTCAACATCTGTCACCCACTTCTGGACTATTTCCCGACATCTGCAACTCCGTGTTTCTCATATTAAACTACACTTCTTAGCGTCATCTATGTTGCATTGGGGGTTTCTAATCGTTAACAAGAATCTCCCTCTAGAGAAGAAAATGCCTAATTACTTAAAAAGAAACAGTCGCAATCGTAAATTGTCTTTTTTTTACTTTAAATATTACTTTAAATAAATGATATTTTGCGATCGTGACTGTTTCTCCAGAAGTAATTATCACAAATAAGACCAATAATCCCAACCATGTTGGTTAAAATCGAAAATGTCTAATTTAATGATGGTCTTATGAATCGTACAGCGGCTGAAGTTCGTACCAAGACATACCAGCATTCACGATAGCATCACCGAACTGTCCTGCCAATTGTCTGTAAATTCAATTCTTGAATTTAAATTAACTGATCATGAGAAATTTGTAAAAAGGAGTAAACAGAATATATTAGTGTTGAGGATCTACACCTAGTGTTCATGAATTTAAGTGCTTAGTTACGATACGTGGATTATCCTGTGAATATGGGGAAACTTAAAACATACAGAATGTCCCATAAGTTTGTTCCCTAACAGTCACCTTTAATTTCAATAAAATATATTTACATTTCGGTAGAATACTACAATCCCTTCAAGGTGACGTCCACTATTTCTTTAAAATTACACCATGTTCTGTTGAAGAGACACGGCCTTATACATACATGAGAGACAAACATTATCGATCAAAGCTCCAATAAAAGACAAATACGCTGTCAACAAGAGCAGCAGAACGCATGCCAACACGAATACTAAAGCATCTGCTACAAAACAAACAGTATAAAACAACACAAATCACTGACAAAATCTGAAAAATACGGGACGACAAATAAAAATGAGAGGAATATGGACTGCAATATCAGTACGAGTACAGTAGGACAAATAAAATAACTATGTACACGGACAGCTAAATTCACAGGTTGCTCAAACACTAACAAAAACGCATGAAGACACCGGAAGGACGTGCAAACAAAGAGGCCTTTGTTTACCATACATATTTCGTTTCGTTTCTTTTAGTTTCTGAAGTATCCTCAGTGGCCTCCAGCACATAATTTCGTTTCTAATGTACAGGTGAAACATTATTTTGAATATTTTTCGGTTTATTCCTTACTTTTTAGTTACGAAAAAATCATTGTTACATACGTTCTTTGAATTTTTAAACGTTATTTGTAGTTACCAGCATCAAGATTTAAAAATTCGAGAAACATTAGAACCAAAAGGTTTTATATTTTCGAAAAACGCAAGCTAAGACAAAAATTTCACTAACAAAACCGGGAAAGTACGTAACTTAAAAGTGAGTCATTTATTGCAGGTCACTGTACACAATTAAAAACAGCCTGCCCAGCCATGGCAACCATTTAAAGGCATTCTGTATAGTCATAGAGACAGTGTCCACATTTTAAAAAATCACAATTTTAGCGACTATGAAACCTTATGACGTTCCTTTTCTTAATTATTTTTGTCCTGCGCATTTGTGAAGGAGCAATACTCAGACATAAAAATTCGTCAGTATGAATGAGTTACGTACGTCTGATTCTACGAGCACTAGACTCCAGAGATGACACAAATACAATATGGGCGCATTAACAAGAATCAGATATTTTTTTACTTACAATATCTTAGAGAATGATTCCTCGAACTGTGTCGTAAGGGACTTAGAAATTTTGTTACTGGCAGCAGTTTCAGTCTTCGCAACCGAAACTTAATTTACTTATTTTATAGGTGATCTGATGAACTTGCAAGGTCAGCGTATGAGTAATTTTGTTTAATTTTAAATAGTCTAAAATGTTCCGATTTCTGGCTATGTGCAATTCACAGAACCATGATTACTATTAATTTTAGTGATAACTATATTTTGACATTACCTCTTAGAGGTTGTCAGGACCAGATCTTTAGCTTACGGCAAATAATGGAGAAGTGTTATGAGTGGAACAGGGAACTGTATCTATGCTTTATAGATCTAGAAAAGGCATATGACCGGGTTCCTAGGAGGAAGTTATTGTCTGTTCTACAAGATTATGGAATAGGAGGCAAACTTTTGCAAGCAATTAAAGGTCTTTACATGGATAGTCAGGCAGCAGTTAGAGTTGACGGTAAATTGAGTTCATGGTTCAGAGTAGTTTCAGGGGTAAGACAAGGCTGCAACCTGTCTCCACTGTTGTTCATATTATTTATGGATCATACGTTGAAAACAATAGACTGGCTGGGTGAGATTAAGATATGTAAACACAAAATAAGCAGTCTTGCATATGCGGATGACTTAGTTGTGATGGCAGATTCGATTGAAAGTTTGCAAAGTAATATTTCAGAGCTAGATCAGAAATGTAAGGACTATGGTATGAAGATTAGCATCTCCAAAACGAAAGTAATGTCAGTGGGAAAGAAATATAAACGGATTGAGTGCCAAATAGGAGGAACAAAGTTAGAACAGGTGGACGGTTTCAAGTACTTAGGATGCATATTCTCACAGGATGGCAACATAGTGAAAGAACTGGAAGCAAGGTGTAGCAAAGCTAATGCAGTGAGCGCTCAGCTACGATCTACTCTCTTCTGCAAGAAGGAAGTCAGTACCAAGACTAAGTTATCTGTGCACCGTTCAATCTTTCGACCAACTTTGTTGTATGGGAGCCAAAGCTGGGTGGATTCAGGTTACCTTATCAACAAGGTTGAGGTTACGGATATGAAAGTAGCTAGGATGATTGCAGGTACTAGTAGATGGGAACAATGGCAGGAGGGTGTCCACAATGAGGAAATCAAAGAAAAACTGGGAATGAACTCTATAGATGTAGCAGTCAGGGCGAACAGGCTTAAGTGGTGGGGTCATGTTACACGCATGGGAGAAGCAAGGTTACCCAAGAGACTCATGGATTCAGCAGTAGAGGGTAGGAGGAGTCGGGGCAGACCAAGGAGAAGGTACCTGGATTCGGTTAAGAATGATTTTGAAGTAATAGGTTTAACATCAGAAGAGGCACCAATGTTAGCACTGAATAGGGGATCATGGAGGAACTGTATAAGGGGGGCTATGCTCCAGACTGAACGCTGAAAAGGCATAATCAGTCTTAAATGATGATGATGATGATGATGATGATGATGAACTATATTTTGAAACAAATTTTCACAACTGTAGTGTTTGATGTAAATGTCAGTGTTGCCGTTAACTGAAGTATTTTTTATTATTATTATTATTAATCTAATCAAGAGAATTTGGCTAGGAAATTGGATATCTGAGTGCAATGTGCTGTGTATTTTGTAAAGTTGCCTAGGGTAGAGAATGTATGCAAAACGTGCCGCGATTAACTTATACGACGTAAGTAAATTTATTTTTAATATCTTACATTCCAAATCTAGTAGGAAGTCAGCGAAAATCCTGGATGGGAATATTTGGGACGGGATTTACAAAAAGCACCAATTAAGTTTTACAACTGCAGTTCTTTACTTTTAATACCTTCCATTTCCAATCTAGTAGGATAGCAGGAAAAGTCCTACGTGGGAATATTTTGAAGAGAATTTACAATTCTGGTGATACTTATGACTAAGTACTCATCTTCATTGTTTAATACCTGCGAGGGAGGTGGCGCAACGTAGAATAGATATTTTGTCAGAAATAAAAAATAGTACGAGAGAGTGTTGTTCATAGAAAATAATGTAGCAAGGAACACACTGTATTTTTTAGTCAATATTTCAGTCCAGTGACTGATTTTAAAGTTCTGTGAAGGAATGAGCACTAGAGACCGCCATAAAAAGGCCCCGCCATTTTCTACAGTTTTTGTTGTTGTACATTATGTTGCTTTTTGCGCAGCATTTCGCGTTCTGTACATTTAAGTACTGCGTAATACACTAAAGCTACTTGGAATATATTTTTAATTCTTCAGGTATATAATTTTATGCTCAGTAAAGTGCTACATATTTTAGAATTATTTATAAAGCATGTGGACAGTTAGGCTACATTTCGTCGGTCGCGCGCGCCATGGGGTACCTTGAAACAGAGGAATGTTCAAATTGGTTCAAATGGCTTTGAGCACTATGGAACTTAACTTCTGAGGTCATCAGTCCCCCAGAACTTAGAACTACTTAAACCTAACTAACCTAAGGACATCACACACACCCATGCCCGAGGCAGGATTCGAACCTGCGACCGTAGCTGTCGCGCGGTTCCAGTCTGTAGCACCTAGAACCGCTCGGCCACCTCGGCCGGCCAGAGCAATGTCTTTTTCCCTGGAAGATGTGATCTTGCTAATGAATTGGATATATTTTGTATTATAACATATTTACTTGTCTTGAAAACAGAAATGTGTGCTTGTTTTCAATAGCTTCAGTTTCAAAACGTATTTAACTTGTAACTGGGTTTTGATAACTCTTCTGCTTAGTTTGATTTTACTTACTGATTACTGGCTGTAGCAATATAATAATGTAACAGATAGACTACTAAATACGGTTTTTTCTAAATTCATAACCATGTTCTTCCTTGGAACATGTTTTCACATTTTGGAAAACCGTAATTTTCCGAGTAATTTTTGTGATTTCAGAAAAAGATTGTAGCACAGAAAACGTGAATGCCATCTTTCAAGAATGGAAGAAGAAAATACATTAAACTTCTGTTACAGGACTGTCTAGAGGCGAAAGTCTTGAGAGTGTACCAAGACACAACACTCTCACCTACTTTTCTGCTTTTCTTGTTTTCTACTTTTTCCACTGAGCATATATCTCGTTCGTCGCAACAGCCTTCGCCCTAGTTCTACCAGCGATAAACGGTAAAAACAAAAATAAAATAAACTTCTCGTCGGCTATTTTCCTTCTGCTCTCAAATAAAATTTGCTGTTCTAAAAACATAAATGAGACTTACCTGTGGCATCGGCTATAACCAACATACCGGGTGGTTATAATTAAAGGGCAAATACTCGCGGAGGGCTGTAAATATGGTAAGGCGGCGAAACTTCGTAGACATGCTAATGCGTTAATACGGAATTGATTTACATTGGAAACCAATTAGTTCCAATCGTGATCACCAGGTGCAAATCTGGAGCTGTACATTGTTTGTATGAAGATATGACATCCACGCTGTCATTTGACGAGCCATAACATGAGTGAACAATATGGTTGGCGAGAAGAAAGACAGTGCGCTCCCACTGAATTTGTTGTATGTGAACGGCAGCAATTACAGTGCTGCATAGAGAGAGTATTGCCAACTGAAAGGACTGACTCCTCCTTAAATGATTTAAAGAACATGATAAAGAAGTACTAAAACACGGGTGAGCTTGGTGTGGCACTAGGAAGGTGTGGTAAGTTCTTACGTGTCGAACTTCTGATGTCATCGCTCGCTAAGCTTACGCGCTACTTACAAGGGGAGGCCGCCAATTGTGAAATTCAGATTGGATTCATACTGCGCATAATAAAAGCTCATGGCCAGAGGTGTAATGTGGCAAAGCACCAAGATGCACTTCTCAGCCGTTGTCGAGAAAATCGACAGTTAAAAGAAACCGTTGCGGTGAAATACTCTCTACGATTATTAGATTTCTAGAGCGTCGTGGCGAAGCGGTAAGCGCTCGGGTTCGTAATCCGAAGGTCGCCGGATCGAATTTTATTTATTATTAGTTTTTTGTAATTCAAATATATATATATATATATATATATATATATATATATATATATATATATATGTGTGTGTGTGTGTGTGTGTGTGTATAAAAACTGTTAATGAATTGCTTATGCATGCTGGTGAAGGCGGATCGCTCTCCAATTGTACCGCCTCCATTTTTCCGTTTTTTTAACAGGGTGTACCAAAGCTCTCCCGTGCCCACTGATTTTCGATGATGTTATAAGTTGCGCTAGGGACCGCATCTACCTTCTTTCGAAGTTAGCACGCAACTACGCTGTTATGCGGCGGCTCGTTTCGGCCCATTCAACATCTGTCCTTCAAGTGTAACGAGCGAGTAACGGAGTTTATATTTCATACCTGCCACAGCGAATTTGTGTTCGTGGGGTCTCTATTCTAATTCGAACGTTTGACTTACGCTATACGTATTCGTTTCGGAATATCGTTTCTACGTCTTCCGTTAACTATACGTGGTTAACATCATGAAGACAGTTAATAACATTTGTGAAATACAACTTTGTTTGCGGAAAAAATAATGATGTTCGAAGTCGCCAGTTTTTCCACGACAAACGACTTTCAACAACTTATTATATGCATAATTATTGCAACTGATTGCCGGGAATTATATATATATATATATATATATATATATATATATATATATATATATATATACAGACACATTTGAATTACAAAAAACAAATACTAAAAAAAAATTGTATGGTGCGAGATTCGATCCGGCGACCTTCGGATTACAAACCCGAGCGCTTACCGCTGCGCCACGACGCTGTGGAAAATTATTAATCGTAGAAAGTATTCCACCACAACGGTTTCTTTTAACTGTCGATTTTCTCGACAACGGCTGAGAAGTGCATCTTGGTGCTTTGCCACATTACACCTCTGGCCATGAGCTTTTATTATGCGTAGTATGAATCCAACCTGAATTTCACAATTGGCGGCCTCCCCTTGTTAATCTAACTTACGCTAAGGACAACACACACACTTATGCGCCTGAAGTGGTGGCCGAGCGGTTCTAGGCGCTTCAGTCTGGCAACGCGCGACCGCTACGTTCGCAGGTTCGAATCCTGCTTCGGGCATGGATGTGTGTGATGTCCTTAGGTTAGTTAGGTTTAAGTAGTTCTAAGTTCTAGGGGACTGATGACCTCAGAAGTTAAGTCCCATAGCGCTCAGAGCCATTTGAACCACACCAATGCCCGAGGGAGGACTCGGACCTCCGACGGGGAAAGCCACGCGGGCCGTGACAAAGCGCCTCAGACCGCGCGGCTACCTCGAAGAAGACGACGTCCTATACCGGTGGAAGTTTTTGACGAGGTTGCTGTTGCTGTAACTGACCATGCAGTACGTGCCCCAGTTAGTGCTAGTGTCACAAGAGTTGTCCATTCTATGGTCAGCAGCATAAAGTTTTGTGGTTTATTTTACGTTGGTACCTGAACAAGAGGCAGACGGTGCAGCAACTGAGTGAAACCTCATGATCGACAGCAATGTTCTGAATTTGCTCTTCAGTTTTTGACACAGATCAAAGTTGATGACATTTGGCCAGGCAATATCCTATGGAGTGAAAAGGCACATTTTACACTAGAGTGCAGTGAACACACAGAACTGACTAATTTGGGGTACTGTTAAACAGTGTGTTGTGCATGGAAGAATCACCGCACTCGGAATACGTGACTGTGTGGTGTGGATCCACAACCACCTTTATTCTCAGTACGTTTTTCTTTGAAGAGAATACGCCCATAGGGCCTGTCAGATGTACTGTGGAGTCTGTGCATTGTCGCGACTTCCTGGTAGAGCATGTGATTCCTGCTTTGGAATAGTGCAAGTTTGTGGAAACCACTGCTTTCATCGAAGATGGGGTAACACGTCATGCTGCTCACCCAGTGAAATATCTGCTTAATGTAACCTTCCACAAACATGTTATCTACGAAGGTTTTCCAGATACATGTTCCGAAAGAGCTCCTGGATCCATATGACTTTCGGCTCTGGGGATATGCAAAGGAACACGTTTATCATGGACGCATTCTGTCTGAACCTGATCTATAGGCCATTATACAGGAACACGCTGCTCATATTCCATCGGATCCACGTCTTTTTCGGATGCATCATCTCGTCAACGTCTCAAGTGCTCATATTGAACAAATTGTGTAAGTGGCAGTTAATAATAAAATCAACGTAATCCCTTTCTGACTTGTTTGACTATTTTTGTCGAATTTCCGTTCCTAAACCATTACGTGCGGAAACATTTCTACACATCTTTTTGCACTCGCGGCACCAAATTTGCACCTGGTGACCAAAAATGGCACTAATTTTTTCAGAGTAAATAGTTTCCGCATTAATGTATTAAAGTATCTACCTAGTTTCCCTGCCATACGGTATTTACAGCCCATACAGGACATTTGTTAGTACCTGCATTTTCATTATAACCAACCGGTACTTCCTCATTGTGATACAAATATTAATAATTCTCAGCTCGGCAGAAATCTGGTTATACTCTGGCAGTGGAAAAGCCCTTTCCGGTCTCCCTGATCAAAAATCAATAAAGAAACAACACACTCATGGCCTACGGCCTACTCTAAAAATAGATATGTTTGCTTCTAAGCATCTCTAAAGGGTCCTACACACGCATAGATTTATCGGCAAACAAAGCAACCGAGCAACTTGATGGCAGCCTCCACATTAAACGACCAAAGGCGCTCAGCTATCACAGCGGCGCCCTGTTCATACGGTTAGTTGTTTGTTGTGATGCCGAATGTTACAATAAAGAAGTGATATTCTGGGATTGTCCCATGTGTTTTACAACTGACAAGAACAGAAAAGTGTCAGAGAGCTTTGGGCAGAGAAATGTGCTGAGGATTTCAGTTAGTCATAATTTATTCCAGGGAAAAGCTGCACGGTCAACAACAGTAATCTGTTCTTTCGAGAACAGTTACTGTCTTCATATATATATTTTATTTTTGTTTGTACCATTTACCGTAGCTGGAGCTAGGGCTCAGGCAGTTGTGATTACTTAGATAAAAGCTGAGTAGAAAATACTGGTGCATGATGTAAGTAAGTAATAAAATCGGAAAGAGTGCTGTACACTTCCTAGCCTATCATCTCCCTGTAATACATACGTCATATATAGGTGCCTGATGAAAGACATCACGCTAAACTGAAATAAGTGTAATAAATTACGTTCACGGAAGTTTAATATATTTATTTATGTTTGTAACATAAGTTTAAAAAATTCATTTCAGACTAAAAGTAAAAAAGACCGCAAATGGTTGTAGTGCACATCGTGTAATACGAGTAAATAGAGCAACAGATGTACAAGAAATGAAGCATTTAGCAATTGCTGGACTCTAGAAGGAATTTAAGCCTAGTGATGACAACGCATATTCCATAATGCACTTTACCAAGAAAGGGGTGGGGCTACTTCATGCCCACCCTAAAAATAATTTTAAAAAACACAAAAATCGTTAACTGTTGTTAAATTACGTTAAAAGCCTACTTTTTAGGGAGATACTGATGTGCAAGTGCAGTCCACAATCTGAAAACACCTTTTAGCACGCTCTTAACAGTACCAATTCATTTTCGAAAACGTATACTACTGATTTTATGACACCAGAAACAAATTTTTTGAGTGTAAGTTTCGTTCATTATTGTTGACTTTTACTCTCAACATACTTTTCAAGGAGATATTGATGTGGGAGTAAGGCCCTGAACCTGAACACACTGAATACGACATTCACTGAGGAAAGTGACATCTACTACTGAGATCTAAATCTTTGGGTTGATAGCAAAATTTAGAACATATATGGTATCTGATAGAAGTATTCATTAAAAACAATAAATAATTTTTTCAGAATTTTAAAATATAAAGTAACTGACTAAATTAAAATATTTTCAGAAGGTGGGCATAAAGTACCATAGTACCATCTTCCCTCCCTCCCCCCCCCCCCCTTGGTATTGCAAGGGTTAATCCTTCGTTCCTCATAGCAGAAGCGTGATCTTCGTCTGTATTTATTTATCAATTCAAACAATGAAGCAAGTGTATTTTACGAATAAATACATAAAATATATAGGGTGAACCATATTTGGTGCACTCGTGTCCCACGGCGCGATTCCTTGCATACTAACAAGGGAACCTCCCCATCGCACCCCCCTCAGATTTAGTTATAAGTTGCTACAGTGGATAGGCCTTGAAAAACTGAACACAGATCAATCGAGAAAACAGGAAGAAGTTGTGTGGAACTATGAAAAAATAAGCAAAATATACAAACTGAGTAGTCCATACGCAAGATATGCAACATCAAGGGTATACTGAAATGAGGAGCGCCGTGGTCCCGTGGTTAGCGTGAGCAGCTGCGGAACGAGAGGTCCTTGGTTCAAGTTTCCCTTCGAGCAAAGCGTTTAATTTTTATTTTCAGACAATCATCAAAGTTCAGGCACTCACACATAATCAACTTCGCTCTCCAAAATTCCAGGACATGTTCAGATTTGCTTGGACATATGCAGGGTTTGACGGTCTACACACGGAAAAATTTGAAAACGTTAAAAACATATGTTTTGACAGAGCACAGGTAAAACTGTGCGACTGTGAAACTGTTGGATTCATTTGTTGCAGTTTATGTGACAAACTCTTATTTTTTCATCACTTTTCTGGGAGTGATTATCACATCCACAAGAAAACCTAAATCGGCCAAGGTAGAAGAATCTTTTTACCCATTCGCCAAGTGTACAAGTTAGGTGGGTCGACAACATATTCCTGTCATGTGACGCACATGCCGTCACCAGTGTCGTATAGAATATATCAGACGTGTTTTCCTGTGGAGGAATCGGTTGACCTAAGACCTTGCGATCAAATGTTTTCGGTTCCCATTGGAGAGGCACGTCCTTTCGTCTACTAATCGCACGGTTTTGCGGTGCGGTCGCAAAACACAGACACTACACTTATTACAGTGAACAGAGACGTCAATGAACGAATGGACAGATCATAACTTTGCGAAAATAAAGAAAAACTTTTCGCTCGAGGGGAGACTTGAACTAAGGCCCTCGCGTTCCGCAGCTGCTCATGCTAACCACGGAACCACGGCGCTCCTGAGCTCAGATTATCCTTGATGTATCCTATCTTCGCATGGACTACTCAGTTTGTATATTTTGCTTATTTTTTCATAGTTCCACTCAACTTCTTCCTGTTTTCTCGATTGATCTGTGTTCAGTTTTTCAAGGCCTATCCACTGTAGCAACTTATAACTAAATCTGAGGGGGGTGCGATGGGGAGGTTCCCTTGTAAGTACCGCGTTCTAGCCCTAAGCGGGCTAGACAAACCACTTTGTTATCCTCTGCCAGTGCTCCCATTTGATACGGCACGGAGGGACATGTGCTCAGGGTTTCTTCACCTAATTGGTCACGTAGCTCCTCACCTGGTCTCACGGGGCTGAGTGCACACCATACCTGTGCTCCCACACAGGCAAAGTTTCTAGCAGTATCGGGAATCGAACCCGGGTCCTGTGAATGGGAGTCAACCACGCTGATCACTCAGCTACGAAGACAGACTTCCTTGCAAACTCAGTACATAAACGCCTGTAACAAAATTTCGTCCCGTGCATATTTTCGGCAGAAAACTGAAGCCGAAAAAATGCAGTTTGGCAACATTCTAGTCGCATGTGCGATAAATCTCTTTATTGCCCCGCCCGGCTAGCCGTAGGGTCTAACGCACGGCTTTCCGGGAGGGAAGGAGCGCCTGGTCCCCGGCACGAATCCGCCCGGCGGACTTGTGTCGGGGGGTCCGGTGAGCCGGCCAGTCTGGATGGTTTATAGGCGGTTTTCCATCTGCCTCGGCGAATGCGGGTTTGTTCCCCCTATTCCGCCTCAGCTACACTATGTCGGCGATCGCTGCGCAAGCAAGTTCTCCACGTACGCGTACATCACCATTACTCTACCACGCAAACATAGGGGTTACACTCGACCGATGTGAGACGTTTCCCGGGAGGGGGGGGGGGGGGGTTCATCGGGGGCCGAACCGCACAATAACCCTGAAAGACTGGTTCCGTGTTGGGCGGCGGAGGGGTGAAGTGGACTGTGGAAGTCGTCGTGGGATTGTGGACCACTGCGACTGCGGCGGGGACGGAGCCTCTCCGTCGTTTCTAGGTTCCCGGTTACCATACCATACAATACAATACAATACCTTTATTAGTAGCATGCTGCTCAGTTAGTGCTATGGGTATTTTGCAGTAGAATACTCGAGTACAACGAGTTCGAATCGGTGTCTGTGTGGACATCTAGGTGTACATTTTTATTGTCTAGCTTTATTCTGTCCAATAAAACTATTTCTTAAACGATGCGTATCTAACAACTACATTTTTTCTTAACTCTGACAATAGCAATTATTGGACAGACATATCAGAAATACTCGTGAAGATTAATGTTCAGTTAAAAATAAATTACTTTTCATAGTGGTAAGCATACGCTTAAGACAATGTAACTGCATGATTTGTGTAGTTGCAGGGAAACTACCTAGCACAAAAGAAGCAGAATTAGACCAAGAAGCAAAGGAGTGGAGTTGGTTTCTTTTTACTCTGGGGAAGCAACGCTAACAATAGACTGGAAAGCATGAGGAGTAGTTGTGCGTGAAAGAGAACACACTAAACACTTAACCTTTAAGTACTTCTTTAAATGTGAAATAATAAAAACTATCGTCTACTCATTTCTAAATCAGTATTTAAAACTCAACAGGTTCTTTATATTACTTGCTTAATTTCTGTACAACTACTGAAGCAAACAAAAAACAGATACCACACAACATAGTTTAAAATTTTTTTAAAAAATCGCCTCAAAGTGGAATCAAACTATCGAACTCGACTATTCTAAAGCAATATCCTGAAACTTGATAAGAGTGTCTCTTTAATTTCGAACAGCTGTTCGTTGTGTTTCACCACCGAACACTACTAAAACACCATCATAGAGAGAACGACTACACAGTTACACAACAGGCTATCTTTGTTATTTGTGGGTTACCTAACCGTAGAAATGTTGTAGGACAATCAAGTGATCCTGAAATATAAATCAAGACTGAGTATAATACTTTTGATACAGATTTATGAAGCATATAATTGCCGCGCGGGATTAGCCGAGCGGTCTTTGGCGCTGCAGTCATGGACTGTGCGGCTGGTCCCGGCGGAGGTTCGAGTCCTCCCTCGGGCATGGGTGTGTGTGTTTGTCCTTAGGATAATTTAGGTTAAGTAGTGTGTAAGCGTAGGGACTGATGACCATAGCAGTGAAAGTCCCATAAGATTTCACACACATTTGGACATTTAGCACATAATTCATATGAAATTGACAGAGAGCGCAATTCTTTAACATGTCAAGAAAAATACCGCATCGGTGGCGCCACATCTTCCCATCCTTTGATGTCCACATAGAAAGGGCAAAAATGTCACGCTCAATTACTATTTGTGGACGGCAGCGGCAGCACAAGAGTCTCTTCCTTCGGCGAGGACGGGCGCCGACTCTAGCCTACAAAAGCACACAGTTGGGCGCGGCCTCACTTCCACAGAACCGCTTAACTCCCAGAGGATGCTTGCTCCTCCTAATGAGACTCAGACCACCTTCTGCCAACAAACAGGTACTAGACACTACTCGTGGAAGCGCACTTTCCCAGCGACAAAAAGGCAAATATTTCCTCCCAAGCAAGCATGCCAGGGACTCTCAATAAAATAACCTCAAAATAGTGGCACAGAATGAAATAACATCACGTATCGATACGTGGCAGTCATGTCACAACTCCACCCACTGCATAACTGGGCAGCACAGCTACGTAGTATCGAATGAAGACATTTGTCGTACAGTGTCACCTTTCTTTGAGGTCCATTTTCTACTTAACATTTCCATGGGACAGCATTTTATTAAAGACTGTTAGTATGCAAGTAATCATGTCTGAGTGTGTGACTTTTGGTTCACCCTGCATATTCTACACTGCCTCTGTGAGCCACATGAAACTATTATGGATTTATTATGAAGCGAGTGCTTTATTTCTTGCATTTCTTTTGCTACACTACTCACACGACTTTCCCTACAAACGTGTGTAGTCTAACTTCTCCAGAGTTCTGTCGTCAAAGTTTCGTTCGCCTCGCACTCTCATGCGTTAGCCGTATTTGACCAGTGTTTCTTCCCATGTGCAATGGAAGAAAACGAACTTCTGTCAGTTTGGTTGGTTGGTTGGTTGGTTTGGGGAAGGAGACCAGACAGCGAGGTCATCGGTCTCATCGGATGAGGGAAGGACGGGGAAGGAAGTCGGCCGTGCCCTTTGAAAGGAACCATCCCGGCATTTGCCTGGAGCGATTTAGGGAAATCACGGAAAACCTATATCAGGATGGCCGGACGCGGGATTGAACCGTCGTCCTCCCGAATGCGAGTCCAGTGTCTAACCACTGCGCCACCTCGCTCGGTCTTCTGTCAGGCGACTGGCAAGCAACCACTACACACGGCACAATTTGTTGGTGTGAAGTGGTGGGGGATTGACTGTTGGCCCCTAACTACAATTGTGAATAGGTTAATTGGGTTAGGGATGATGTCCTAACAGCGACTAACGTCCAACCCGTCAGTCTTGTGTTTTCGTGCTTACCCGGAGTAGCCTTCCATACACGTTCACCACTTCGAACTGTTGCTGATTTTTTTTGCCCAATGTGTGTGTTCTGAAAGTCTACTGTCTCTTTTCAGTACGAAACCGCATCACTCACACGTCCTGACGTAGTTCCTGCTTCCCCTACAGCGCCTAAAACGAGACTGCGAGCTCCTCTTACAGAAGTTAACCTGCCCAGGCACTACCATCGGCATGGTGTCGATGACTCAACCATCCAAAGAAGAATTTTAATAAACATGACTAAGGATGAAATAACTGAATTTATAGAATTACTTGAATGTACCCTTAATTACAATTATTTCTCCTTTAATAATAAAACCTATTATCAAAAAGATGGCTTAGCGATGGGTAATTCTTTAGCTGGCACAGTCGCAGATATCTTTGTAAATTACATTGAAACAATTTTCTTTTAAATAATCCAGACATTGTAAACAAAATTTTGTATTACAAACGGTATGTAGATGATACTTTAATACTTTATAATGGTCCAAAAGGTGAAATCGATAGGTTTACTACAAAATTGAAATCTGTACATCCAGAACTACAATTTACAGTTGAACATGAAAATCAAAAACATATTAACTATCTGGATCTTGTTATACCCAATAACAATGGCAAACATTGCTTCGCCATATACAGAAAACCTACAACTATTGATGTTATCATTAATGCTAGGTCATGATCCTGACAAATAAAAAAAGCATTTTTTAAGCCAATGATCCACCGGATGTTAAAATTACCAATTGAAGAAAATGAAATTAAAAAAGAAACAACTATTCTAAAACAGATTGCGAAGACTAATTCTTTTGATATACGTCAAGTTGACATTATGTTTAATAAAATGCAACAATCACTAAGTACACCACTAATAGGATCTCATAAATACACAAAAATGACCTACATGGGGAACATATCAGATAGGATCAGTAATCTATTTAAGAATTCTAAAATAACAATAGCATTTGAAACTAAGAATACTTTGCAGAATAAATTAAGACATACTGTAGGTAATGATAACGATAGATTTCTCAGATCAGGGGTTTACAAGATCCAATGTGGTGATTGTAGAAAAATATACATTGGCCAAACAGGCCGGAGCTTTACTACACGATACAAAGAACATACATCAGGTAACGCACGAGCAAAATCAGTCTTTGGCCATCACATCTTTTAATAAGCACGCCGAAGGGACGGTACGACAGAATTTGCAAGTCCTTCATTACGCTAATAAAGGCTTATTATTAAATATTTTAGAGGAGATGGAGATATATGCCGATTATAGAGATGAACCATCAGTGCTTCTCAATTAACAGTTAGATTTTCGTGAAAAACATTTTTATGATCTCTTTGACGAAATTCTATGAACACATATGTACTCTTTTGTTCAGAAAATCATAGGACCCAGTTGTATCCATGGCTGAAATGTACCTTAGCATAGTACGTAAATATTTATATCACAATTTTAAACTTCCAACTAGAAATTTTTACGAAATATGAAATATTTTTGATAATATTTTAATGATATTTTTAATAAAGTAGTTTTATGACATTTTAATAAAGACAGAAAGACTGAATCTAACATAGATGTATACTTCCAGTCGAGTTACATCTCACATATCAATATAATGCCGCAATGCCAAAGACCTCCACAACATCGTTGACTTTGAAACCATTGTGGTAGTACCACCTTATCCCATAGAGGGCACACTGACTATACATCGTCTGTACTGTTATTTTAAAGCTTTTAATTGATATTTTATACAACATTTAAGTAATTCCATGGCTGTAAAGAGATATTATACATAACTATTTTTATGTTATTATTGTACTTTGTTTTTTTTACGTTTTGACAATTATGTGAACCTAATTTTATACTGATTGTTTGATGTGAGGTGGAGGGAAAAGAGGTAGGTGGGGCATCTTCGTACTTAAGCGTATGCTCGTCACTTGCTGGCACCAGTTGACATCACAGCAGCTGAGAAGAGTGCTCCACCTACCATCTTCGAAGGATTCCATGGGTATAATACGTCTTATTGCATTTTATCCTTATAAGCATTTTGTCTTATTTTATTGTAAATCTAGTAAGGTTTCTATCACTTTCTAAATTAAATTACAGGTCTGATGATGGTCATGTGATATGACCGAAACCGTTCACCTATGTTCTTGTAACATAGGTGGTGTTATTAAGACTGAATTAAAAAAAAAAAAAATCCAAAGAAGAGTTGGAGCCACGGTCCACCTCCTCACACAACTCGAACAGTACTTAAGGGACTTTGTGATTCATGATGTAGCTCTCTTCGTTTAGTTGGGTGCTCCTACTTATCGTGCTGTTCAGTTCCTCGACCCTGGTGCAAAAGAGTCATACAGTCATTTACGAACCCCACTAAATGGTTCTTATGACATTTTTCGTGTTCCTGCGCCAACCCACCGTTGTGAAACACATTCCTTGATGCCCAACTTCCGTGCCCCTGCACACACTCACCTTCCTGAGTACTGCCTCCTTGTCCACTTTTTTGTGCACACACTACACAACCCACATAGCCTCCACATCAGTCCTTAACATCCTGTCTATCCTTAATTCTAATCAATAAAGTGAGGACATATGCCATCACCACCAACATGTACACCTCCGGTACATCTGCATCTGGTGCATCCGCCTTCGGCACACCCGTCTCTGGCATATCCGAATCCAGTGTATCTGCCATCAATACACCTGCCACAAGCTGGCCCACCCACAATCGACCTGTCTGCAGCCATCCCCGCCACTGGCTGTCCCATCGTTTTCCAGATGTTCCTTGCCTTCACACACCCCTTAGGCCACTAGATGGACTTCCCTCAGTTCTTGGTTGTGTTCTTCTGGAAATTTCGTCACAAACCCTGGACACGAAATGTCTGGACACTGTCGATACCTTTGGCGGCCAAAATTACACTGTAAGAGGACGACTTCAAGTCGCTGTCACTGCATTTGGTGCCCAGGTCGACCTTCGCAAATGACAAGAAGACACATCTCTCTTGCTCCTACCAGTTTCATCTGAATCAGACCATTGGTCGCTGTCGCATGCGAGTCATCCACCTTCGATGAATACTCCCTGAGCCCACACCTCTTCTCTCGCGATCAACCACCCCAGTTGCCGATTCCCCGACCCTAGGGCATCTAATCTCTTCAGATGTTACGTCATCTCCGAGATAGCTCTGCCGTCTCCCCTTTAGATGCAGGTGGATACTGTGACCCCAAGCTAAAGCTTGTGAGATAGCGTCCAGTTATATAGTCATGTACTACGGGTTGCCACAGCTCCGACCTACTAATTTCGTCTGGAGATCAGACTAAAACAGTCCACATCAGCAAACACAAGCCAGTATATCTTCTGTCGTATCTCCAGCGGGTGCTATGGTGCCACGTGTCACCAGCCTCGCCACCAGAGGCGTAAGCACCACCACAAACAGTGCTGCCATCGCGACACTATATTGCTTTCATGAGTCACGTGTCCCAGGCGTGCCGAGTTGGTACCCTTCCGTCAGAGGGTTATTTAGGTCGCTGCCTGAGAAATCTGCAGTCAGTTCAGACTCTGGGCTTACGCCAAATGCACATAGGAGCTCATCTGTCAGAGTTCATATTACGAAGCCAGTCTTTTATTGCAATGTCCAAGGACTTCAGCTGTCCTCGAGCAACTGTTTCAGTGGACCTCGTCTCAGCCATCCTCTAGCTACCCTCTCACAGGACCTCAATCTTTACCGCCCTCAAGTTCACTACCTTACAGTACTCATCTTCAGTCCAGTGTCAAGCAGTGTATGGCTCTCCGCCAACCACGGCTTCACAGACTTTGCTTCTGTTTCTGTTTAGGAAATTGTAGGCAACATAAGTGACTGACTTTCAGCGTGAACCAAATAGTGCAGACTACCGTACCATGGAAAGTGTATTATTGTTCTTTGCTACACTTTTGGTGCTGCAGAAATTTCATCCTCTGTTTGTTACAGTGTACCAGGCTCAAACTTAAATAACTTCATCAACATATACAGTATTGTTACAACCTACAGCAGCACTACAGAACGGTAATGTAATATTTCAATTACGCATATTTTGCTTCGCCATTTCCATATAAGGACGGAGACAGTTCAATCCAAATGGCTGCAATCCGTTTATAGGCTGGAGAAGGTATTACGGAGCATCTCGCATAGAGTTTTTAGTACCATTCTTAGATTGACCAGCGCAGTCTTTACTGAACGGTTCACATGAAAGGAAACAGCATTATAACGTTGACTTATTCTGAACTGCTAGTGATGGTACTTTGCACTTTCAGTATTAAAACCCCACTATGACTTGACAAAATGTAGGAAAGCGAACATAAGGGCTTAATATGTTTCTGTGATTCATAAGAGCAACTAAGTTCGAAAATGTCGTTAACGATAGACAACAAGCAAAGTTGCCGACAGCTGACTTAAAATTTTCATACTACCGTTGTCACCATCTACTGTTGATAAAACAGTTCAAAGTAACAACGATCCATTTACCTCCTATTGTTATAGTAATAACATATTGTACCTACTTAGAGGAGAATGGTCTCAGACCGCCGCTATTGTATGCTCTTGAAAAGAGTGCACCCTCCAACGAGAGACGAGGGCTGTTCAGAAAGTAATCTCCATTAGCCTATAAATAACATTCCGGAATATTTAAAACATATTTATTGGAGCCAGTCTTGGGGAAACCACTACGTACAACTTTTCGACCCTATCTCCACTAAGATTTAACGATTTATTAAATCTCATGTCGAGCTGACCAGTACCGTACACATAAAATTCTTATACGGAGGGATTTCAGAAAGTAAATTCTACACGCTAGCCCTCCCTAAGACTGTTGCACAACAAGAGTGACGCACTGTCAGAAGAAAGTACTCGTTAGGGTTTCCGGCAGACACAGTACTGCTGTGGTAAGGATAGCAGCAGAATCGCAGTGTGGGAGTGAAATGGCGCGGCAATTGCAAACGAACTCCACATATGAAGTTCGCGGTACAGTACGATCTTTGTGGGCAAAACATCTAAATTTCACACAGGTTCACCGTGAAATTATGGAGATGCATGGACCAAATGTAAGGTCGCGTACAGCCACAGGGAATGGTGCCAACAATTTGACCACGGAAGCACAGATGGGGATGATGCTGATCGGATGGAGGGGATTATTGACATCCACCAAAGACGACAACGTCCAACCAATCGAGGAAAAGATTCGCAGCAGTTGGAGATTTCCGACGATGAGGACGTTCGCACAGTCCTTCCCGAATTGTTCCTTAACTAAGGAGCGGATTTCTACTGTCGTGGAACTGAGCTATGGGCACAACGTTCCGACCATTGCTTACTTTATGACTACCTTGAAAATTAGTGTCGTGTATCTGTGTCACTTGTAAGTGTAGTTCGGTGCAGCATTCAATAATAGTTACTCGGCCTGCCACAATACTGTGTCACTTACGTTTTGAAGCCCACTCGTGCCTGAGATAACAGCCATCCTGTAACACCCTCTAGGAAGTTCTTCATGAAAGCCTTGGAACGAACACACAGTTCAAGAGCATGAAAGGTGCAGATCACATGGAGCCAGTTCTGAGCTGTTGGTCAGATGCTAAAATTAAGGGAGGGAAAAGAGGACTGGTGACGAAGCATAAGCTCTGATTGGATAAGTATAGGGAAAATCGGCCATAATTATGCGAGCATTTGCCTTAAGCGATCTAGGGGATCACAGAAAATCTAAATCTGGATAGTCCTCAGAATATCACTTGTCGCTGTGCTTGTCAGGTGTTCAAAATGTCCCAGATGGGCTGGCGCGACTAGCCGTCTGTTTACTGGTCTGCTTACAGACGTACATTCGTTCTCAAATAAAGTAAATCACTCATGAACAGTAACTTTACTTCGGTCCACATGAAGCTCTTCATTCTCGAATAATGCCAACGACGTTGAGATTTTTTGCGACAAAAGAGCAATTTATGGAACAGATTCCATAGGCGATAAGACTTTTTCGCTATTGTAGCTCTAACAAGGGAAGGGCGCCAGATCGGACGGCTACAAGCGAATGAAAATGATTTCAAAATACGGAGACGCGACTATGCTACCATCCACAGAGGTAATTTGTCGGTGAAATGTAACATTTGTGTGCAGTCGATGTTTGATGGTTAAGGCTAACAATGCACAATGTGGTATTATTTGGCAAGAAGCCAAAAGACTGCAATTCATGGAGAAGAAGTAAAAACTTTGAGGTTCGCCGATGACATTGTAATTCTGTCAGAGACAGCAAAGGACTTGGAAGAGCAGTTGAACGGAATGGACAGTGTCTTGAAAGGAGGATATAAGATGAACATCAACAAAAGCAAAACGAGGATAATGGAATGTAGTCAAATTAAATCGGGTGATGCTGAGGGAATTAGATTAGGAAATGAGACACTTAAAGTAGTAAAGGAGTTTTGCTATTTAGGGAGTAAAATAACTGATGATGGTCGAAGTAGAGAGGATATAAAATGTAGACTGGCAATGGCAAGGAAATCGTTTCTGAAGAAGAGAAATTTGTTAACATCGAGTATAGATTTAAGTGTCAGGAAGTCGTTTCTGAAAGTATTTGTATGGAGTGTAGCCTTGTATGGAAGTGAAACATGGACGATAACTAGTTTGGACAAGAAGAGAATAGAAGCTTTCGAAATGTGGTGCTACAGAAGAATGCTGAAGATAAGGTGGGTAGATCACGTAACTAATGAGGAGGTATTGAATAGGATTGGGGAGAAGAGAAGTTTGTGGCACAACTTGACTAGAAGAAGGGATCGGTTGGTAGGACATGTTTTGAGGCATCAAGGGATCACAAATTTAGCATTGGAGGGCAGCATGGAGGGTAATAATCGTAGAGGGAGACCAAGAGATGAATACACTAAGCAGATTCAGAAGGATGTAGGTTGCAGTAGGTACTGGGAGATGAAGAAGCTTGCACAGGATAGAGTAGCATGGAGAGCTGCATCAAACCAGTCTCAGGACTGAAGACCACAACAGCAACAAACAATACACATCAACAGGTGCACTAGCGTCATATCTCCCAACGTAGAAGTTTCAGAATTTTCGTAATTTCTTCACTTATTCGTTACTGAAGCGTATATGTGGAGTTTTAATGAAGTGATTAAAACAGAGCGGAATGAACACTGCGCACGAGAAGTCTGGACAGGGCGATAACCGTCGCTTTTGGTACTGGACTACTGCGGACCGAATATATCGAAAATCATGTAGAATGTCCAGAAGTTTTCCTTGTCAAGAGGCCCCAAAACTTCGAGAAAATTGTGGTCCTACGTAAAATCACTGACCGGGTCGAAAGCTTCTGTAAAGTCACTTATTGGCCAAACTGGTTGGGAATAGAATATAACAAAAGGGAAGCTCTCAAGTTTTAAACGTAGCATTTAAGAAACCGTTCAAGCAGTGGGATCGTACAAATATCCCTTTGTTTGATCATCACGCAAACTTCTGTGTGCAGGCCGCAGCAATAAACATCCCTGGTGTAGAGAAGCAAATAAACTGTTGGCCCCTTACTTAGATTGCACGAGGGCTAATCGGAAAGTAAGGAAAGATAGGTCGCGAAATGGAGACCACAGCGAAAATCAAAACTGTTTTACTTGCAACTGTTAGCTGCGCCTTCCAGCTGCTTCCCTACACAGTCGCCGCTCAGACATCTGTCGCAGCGTTGTACCAACTATTCAGTTCCCTCGTTATAAAAGACAGACGCCAGTGCTTTTCGACACTTTTTTACTCTGGACTGCAGCTCGTTGTCTGTGTCAAAATAGCCAGCGTTTCATCTGAACAGAGATGAACCTCAAGGGTAGCCAATTACGGGCTGTATTGTGAGTGATCAAACAGTTTCCATCGAAAATGCTGCAGGAGCATCTTCATTGCCCCTGCAGAGTGCGATCGAGGATTGTGTAGAACGAGCCGAATGACAGTTACGTTATATGGGCTGCATAGCTTCAGGCGAAATATTTCGCTAGGCGCACATATTTAGGAGGAAACACTAATTTCTAGCCACCTTTAGTGAGCTCAGAACTGAAAAGAGCGACATGATACGATCGACGGGCGTACTAGACACAGTGCCCAAGGCATCTGTGCAAAGCTTCGTCAGATTTTCATTATATTTTCCATTTTGCGACCTATCGTTCCTTACTTTACAAATAACCCTCGTATTTATCGCGAATCTGGAATAGGTTCCTAAATACATGGGTGGCTCGGAAACTTTAGTACGTTGTCCTCGGCGGCGAATGTTCATCAGAAATAATAGTCAGGAACGCCCCATGGAAGTGTAATAAGAGTACTATTATTCTCTACGTACCTATAAATCATGAGCAGCAGCGGCTGCTTGCTGATGATGCAGTGGTGTGCCGTGAGGTGCCGAAGTTCAGTGACTGTGGGAGGCTACAGCGTGACTTAGACGAAACTGGTGTGATGAATGGCAGCTAGCTCTAAAGGTGGAAAACTAAGTTAATGGAGATGATTAGGAAAAGCAATTCCGTGATGTTCGAATACAGCGTTAGTAGCGTGATACTTGACACAGTCATGTCGGTTAAATATTTAGGCACAACGTTACAGGGGGATATGAAATGGAACAAGCATTTGAACAACACACAAGTATTATGGAAATGCTTCGGAACTCAATTTCGAGGAACACTACTGAGAAAATTTAGAGAACCGGTGTTTGAAGCTGACTGCAGAACGATCGTAATGCTCGCAATGTACATTTCGTATAGGGACCATGAATATTAGATAAGAGAAATTAGGGCTCGAACGGAGTCATATAGACAGTTGTTTTTCCCTCACTCTATTTGCGAGCGGAAGAGGAACAGAAATGAACAATTGGGGTACAACGTATCATCCACCATGCACTGCGCAGTGACATGTGGAGTATGAATGTAGATGTAGACGTACCGTTCCGTTCCGTTCATCTGCGTTTTAATCACTTCTTTGAAGCAGCACATCTGCACTTCATTGGGAGAACGTACAACAGAACAGTTTCTGCTTTAGAAATTATGGCTGAATAAGAACTACGTGAATTAATTAACGTATACTGTTTCAAGCAAAAGTTTAGCTTTTTGCAAAATAATATCTGTTTTTTTACTGGTGTTTATCTGCTGGTCGCAACTGTCTGTTACTCGGTATTCTATCTTCAGCGATTTGTACTTTTGTGTGGTATTCTGAATAACATAGGTTCATTTATCGTCATATATCAACTATACACAAACGCAAAGTTTTACCGTGAATAACATTGATAGGTGGCAGAGCAGTCATAGCTCAGTATTTTAAAAATCATTTACGTTCAGTCTCAGCCGTCCGAACAGCGTGGCCTCGTACGCACAGTGAGCTACTGTGTGACTCAATGAAGTGCGTGTGCCGTTCTCCCCAATTCTTCATGCCTTACATAAAACGGTGATTTTTATTCGCCATAGTATGTCGATCCTATCGCAAAGTGTGATAACTATCAACCGAAAGAAGACCAGAAAAGGAGAAAAATCGCTCTACTCGTGCTTTTAAGGTAAGTGGAGAGTTCGGAATGGATTCGTCGAGCACGGCGCGAAATTATAATTTGTAGCTACGTCGGCCCGTCAGTCGCGTATTGAGATGCGTGGCGCCCAGCTACTGTCTCGCGCATACGGCAATCGTAAATTTTAGGGCCGCTGTTGGTGGCCTGGCGGGGTCGCCGTTTTATTAGATCAATTACGCAGTAATGCAAAGTTAGGCCGTAAAGCAGCGCGCCGCCGGGACCAGTGCGCCAGGCGGCCTAATTGGCTCCACCGTCACACCCCTCCCCTCCCCGCCCCTTACTAACCCCCACCCGCACCCCAACCAGTCCTGCCCCACCACCACTCTGTCAATGCCCATCCCGACCGGTGTGCGCCGGACACACGACATCAGTTTGGGCGCGGCACATGCTATCGATAAAGGAAGCTTCACCACTGTCTACGACAAACAGTCGCGAAAGGCTACAGGGCGAAGAAATGCAGCCATTTGATAGCAGCAGCGATGCCAGCACGCCAGGCAGCTTGCCTGTAGTAACAGAAGAATGGCATATTACAAACTGAAAAACTAATGTTTTTAATTATGTTACTTCCCCATTTCTCAGTCATTAAACGGGGCGGTGATTTTTTTCAGTAAGATTACCCCACTTTTCTGCTAATATTAACGTATGATGATACAAACTGATTGCAATGTCTGTACAGGGTGAGTCACGAAGCCGGCCGGTGTGGCCGAGCGATTCTAGGCGCTTCAGTCTGGAACCGCGCGACCGCTACTGTCGCAGATTCGAATCCTGCCTCGAGCATGGATGTGTGTGATGTCCTTAGGTTAGTTAGGTTTAAGTTCTAGGGGACTGATGACCTCAGATGTTAAGACCCATAGTGCTCAGAGCCATTTGAACCATTTGTGAGACACGAGGTTTTCCCCCCGGTTTCCGGAGGTATTTCTTAGGTTATTTGGAACAGAAAATGTAAAGTAATGGGATCAGATACATAATTAAGGAGCTACAGTAATTGAAAAACTCAGGAAAATGGCAGAATAAAACTTTTATTGTAGGATTTCACTATCAAAAATGCACATAATAATTAATTTAAAAAATTTTGAAGCAGTCTCTTGCATTAAGAGAGGATTTAAGGCAAATATTCGCACGGGAGTGAACCGTGCGAGTAGCATTTCGTAATTTCACATGCTCGTTCCTTACTGACGTAGCGACATCGAAAATGCGTTGTCTCAATTCTTCTTGTTTTTCCACCTTCATTTCGTACACGATGTCTTCCATCCACCACCAGATGCAGAAATCTAGGGGAGTTAAATCTAGAGATCTGGCAGGCCAGTTGATAGGGACCCCGCGACCATCGATGTGAGAATTGCTGATTGAGATAAGCTGTTATCACATGGTGGAAGTGTGCAGGTCAGGAACCCCGTCATGTTGGACGTACATGTGGCGTCTTGTTTCCTGAGAAACATCTTCAAGAAGCTGCGGTAAGTCTTCTCGTAAAAAGTTACCGTACATCTGACCTTTTAAACTTCCTGGAAGAATAAACGGCCCCAGTAACTGGTCACACACAACACCACACCAGACATTGACACTGAATCTGCGTTGAAATTGAGATACTACCGTGCCATGGGGATTTTTGCCTGCCCAGACATGCACGGTATGAATGTTGATGCCATCTCTTGAAAAGGTTGCCTGATCACTGAACGTTATGAAGCGATAGAGCTGCCCATTTCCATTTAACCTATTACAAAAGTGCAAATGATTGGCACATTCATGTGGCTCTAAATGGTGAACTTTCTCACATGAAAAGGATACAGTCCATTCTCATGAAGAACCCTACATACCTTAGAGTGTGAGACGTTCCACCGGGTAGCTAGGCGCCTTGTACATGAACGAGGACACCGTTCTACTGAATAAAGAATGTTTTCCTCTTCTTGTCTTTCCGAGTGAATACGAATACTGGGAAGAGTACCACTTTCTAGCAATGTTCAACACCTTCCATTAAATGTTTTGGCACTCGGAATCCTACTTTTAGGATACCGACAGTGCTATTCGGCAACAGCAGCTTTCGCATTACCATCACAGAAGCCCATAATGTACATCATCTCTCCATACTCCTGCGATGAAAACTTGTACGGCAGCACAAAGTGTACTGTACACAGGAGACAATAACAGTAAACAGTGGCTGCAGTATCAGCAACGTGTTTGTGATGCAAACGTACCACTCGCTGCACTTGTCTACCTAAGACTGATCGTGTGTCCTGTGAACACAACTGTAGCGCTCCGTACATCGTGGCATGTTTCGGAACTTTTTTATAGCTCCTTAATTATGGATCTGATCACATTACTTTATTTACATTTTTTGTTCCAAATAACCTATGGAATAATCTCCGGCAACCGGGGGAAAACCTCATGGCTCACCCGGTATACAGTGTCCATAAATGTTTACCCCAGTTTCAAGAATAAATATTAATTATATTTAGGATGAAAACGTTTGTTTTTTGTTACAGGTCTACTAATTAACCACGAAGTTTCTGTACAGCTGTGTCTTAATAAATACTTTCGTCATAACGAGCACTGTGTGAGCTATATCGTAAAAATGTCTTCCCTTCAAGAGAAAGCTCAATATGTTGTGTGCCTAGCAGAAACCAAACACCCATTACTGTGTAGCGAAAGTTTGTGCCTATTATAGAAAGAAAGCACCTGATGTCAAGCAATCAGAACGTGGGTTGATTTTTTTTTCTTTCAGCTCCAGAGTCGGTTCAGAAACGGATAAGCAGCTGCAGACCATCTGTTTGAGTCTGTGCAGGTAGTTCAGATCGCATTCATGAGGTCGCCACAGAAATCGATCAGACAAACTTTGCGAGAGTTTCAAATGCCAAAGAGTACAGTGCATAAAGTTGTTCGCAAATGTCTTAACTTCTAAGCGAACAAGCTCCAGATTGTTCAGGCATTACAACCAGATGATCGTCCATGACTTAAACAAGTTGTAAAGGACATGCTGAAGCGTTTGGATGCAACAGTGATTTCTTGAAGGGTGTATGTTTTTGTGATTGTGCTGGCATAAGCTGTCGCCAGCACACCGGTCGGCAAAGATGTAGCATGAAGATCTATAGTAGGCGCTGGATCAAGCGCGTCTATCACGAGAGAGGCCAGAGACACGCCGACAAGCAACACGCCGCCAACGCTCTCTTGACAGCATGCATTTAGATCGCCGCCGCTGACCGGACGGTCTCAGTCACTAACTCGGCTCGCTTATCTAGTTGGCATCTGTCAGTTATTTGCGGAGCAGGTTCAGTTCATCACAGGCTACAACAATACATAGCGACCAGATTAGTGACTATAGCAGGACTAGCAGTGAGACTAAAGTTTGTAATAGCAAGATTACCGATATTGTCTGCAAGAGGACCACTACTGATGAGTTTGTACCACAGCATATGGACTCTATTCCAGTTAAGTAAATGCTCACGTGAATAAAGAACTATATTAATCCATGTGTGCATTTGTGTTGTTGAAAGAGGATAACATCTACCCACAACAACATCCTCTCCCTTGCTTCCTTGCGGTACAAGGCTCTACAGTGTCAATGAGGTTACTACACTGATGTTACATTTCATGTTCATTGCTCAGTTAACCACCATAATGTCAATGTCTGAGGATTATAAAATCCTCACGGTGTACGAGAACACATTCGGGAAAGTCCAAAGGTTAATGTGTGGTGTGAGTTAATGTGTGATCGAGTGACTGGCTCATTTTTCTTCCTTGAAAGCAATGTAAGTGGATATATTTACCTAGGTATGTAGGTGAATTATGCCTTTCCCAGCCACAGGATACGCAAGTCACTTGCATATTTCAAAAAGATGCCGCTCCTTCTCATTGGACTCTACAAGTGTGAGCTTTTCTTAATGAAACCTTCCCCGACAGGTGGATAGTCAGAGATGGCCCAATTTCATAGCCCCTCAATGACATGAGGCTACCGCCTTATATTTCTTTCTTTGAAGGTATGTGAAATATATTGTGCACAAAACAGCAGTTCCTGATATTGTCATATTGCAACAACGCATCAGAGATGCCATTGGAACAGTCACGCCAGACATGTTGCAAAATATGTGACAGGGGATCGAATTACCAGCTTGATTTTTTGCACATTACGTTAAAGTGATTTAAATGTTGTAGTGTATTACCTGTATTAGATGTTTATGTAAAGGTCAAAACTTAGCGCGTAGAGCATATGTGGTATAATGCATGTTTCATTTACTGTATCCAATAAAGAGTTAGCTTGTTATGCTATCAGGACAGAAATTTATGAGCTCCCTCTACTATTAACAGTAGCCGAATCCTATTCACATCATTGAAGATTCTTTATGATGGGAAATGAACCGTAAACTGATTTTTTTAAGCTCAAAATGAAATGATTACGAGTGTATACGCGTGCTTGTCACGCACTTCCTGATGCTTTGCACAGATTGTTGTTCGTTTTGTGAGTTCCTTTGCAAAATTCACACACATTTTACTACATTCAGAAGCAGGTAAAATTTTTTCGTTGTGGGATTTGTGCAGCTACTTTTTATAAACAAATTTCTGCAGTCGATTCACCTCCATCAGATGTACCAACAGTAAACGAAATTTTTTGTTTGTCAGTCCTGGTGAACTGCATCTGTTGGGCAATTTTCAATTGGGTAATACAAACTAGGGAGTGTTGCGAATATCAAACAATGACAGCACTGCATTCTACACCAATTTTTCCTTATCTTCTACATAAACTGTCATGCCTCATGCTTTAGAGCACAAATGTTAGTAACCTTCTACAGAGACAGCGTACGCTTCAGCATAAGATCGTCCAACCTGGGATTAACGATCCGTTTCTTGCTATTGGGGAGAGAAAATGAAAGATAACTCTATGAAAGAAAACTCAATGCATGCATATTGCACCAAGAAACGTTATTGCACTAGGCATACAATATTTATAACTATTTCATCTTTGTATACATATGAAGTAACGCAATCCTAAAAGTTTCCTTGCTTTCATGAACTTTCTTATGACCTGCTAGTTTCAAAAGTTTCTTGAAAATTTATATACAGCTATATTCATTCGCTTGCAAAAGAAACTAAGAATTTCCTTATTCAGTCTAGGAGGCAACCACAAAAAATGTATGTATGCTTTTTTGGGAAACAGAAGTGCGAAACCAAACAGTAAAAAAGCTATCGACTGATATGCTAATTTTTTTCAGGGAACATTCAGACATTTTTACAGTAGCACCAGTCTCATTAACAGATTAAGTTCTGAAGACACTGCCAGTGAATGAAAGTGTTAAATATTATCTCGCAAGAATAAAACATACAACTAACCAGCTTAAAATGCGCATTCTCTATTAACGACATTATTCGCCTATCTTTAAGCATCCTTTGGAAATCAGACAATGTTATTTCTGGATTATAATTCTGATTGCTACTACAATTGTATCGCCACAATAAGCTCCGGTTGTTGGGTTGGGTTGTTTTTGGGGAGGAGACCAGACAGCGAGGTCATCGATCTCATCGTACTAGGGGAGGAAGAGGAAGGAAGTCGGTCGTGCCCTTTCAAAGCAACCATCCCTGCATTTGCCTGGAAAACCTAAATCAGGATGGCCGGACGCGGGATTGAACCGTCGTCCTCCCGAATGCGAGTCCAGTATGCTAGCCACTGCGCCACCTCGCTCGGTTAAACTCCGGAAAACGGCATTTCAGCATGTTTCTCCACACCATATACTCAGTACAGAGTCTCTCAGTGTGGTTATAAGCGCGGCAGCACAGCGACAGTGAAGTTGCGGAACATCTGTAGAAGTTTCGCGACTCAATGCCTCTTCTGATTAAATACAATGTCATTAATATATATATATATATATATATACATACATAATTTTTTTGAGATTGTGAGTAGGACTTGCGCACTGTGAGTTCCCTAGAAACTGAATGATGTATAAAGGCAGTTCATCCATCCCATGAATCTAGAATCTCTAACATTCTTGTCTGTTATTGACACTGATACTGGCAAGAGACCGGTCACTGGGATTCCAAGATTTTCGTGAACGTTTTAATATCAAGTTTGACATCATGTGATATAACTGCAAATAAACAATTTTCGGATCCTTTTTATTTGAACAGTGAAACCATACTTCTTGAGAAATTTCATAATTCTAGGTCAACGCGAAGTACCCTGTGGGTTCTGATGAGTATCAAAATATGTGACATAAATGGCCGTATCTTTTGGTTGTACTCACATAGAACCTTATGACACCGCCAGAGGCCTATATATATTAGTACGTGACATAAAAATCAGCTTGATACGTCTATCCCCTCCTGAGAAAAAGGAGTTTCGAGAGACAGACGAACAGACAAATAATAAATGACAGAAGTTTTTTCGCGTGATATAATTAAAATTTTACAGTTTTCGGATTCTGTCCTTTGGCTTTACTGTTGAACCTTGCCTCTTCTCAAATTTCATGACCCTATGCCAACGAGAAGTACCCTATAGGTTTTGTTGAATGAGTTTGTATCAAAATATCTGACGTAAATGGCCATATCTCTTGACTGTGTTGACTTACAAGCTTCCCTTTTTTACAACACCAAGCGACCGTTGGCCTTAGTGTGTGACATAAAGTTCAAGTTGATGCATCTGCTCGTTTCTGAGGAAAAATATTTTAACATTCGGACAGAGAGACAGACAACGAAGTGATTCTACACTCCTGGAAATGGAAAAAAGAACACATTGACCCCGGTGTGTCAGACCCACCATACTAGCTCTGGACACTGCGAGAGGGCTGTACAAGCAATGATCACACGCACGGCACAGCGGACACACCAGGAACCGCGGTGTTGGCCGTCGAATGGCCCTAGCTGCGCAGCATGTGTGCACCGCCGCCGTCAGTGTCAGCCAGTTTGCCGTGGCATACGGAGCTCCATCGCAGTCTTTAACACTGGTAGCATGCCGCGACAGCGTGGACGTGAACCGTATGTGCAGTTGACGGACTTTGAGCGAGGGCGTATGGTGGGCATGCGGGAGGCCGGGTGGACGTACCGCCGAATTGCTCAACACGTGGGGCGTGAGGTCTCCACAGTACATCGATGTTGTCGCCAGTGGTCGGCGGAAGGTGCACGTGCCCGTCGACCTGGGACCGGACCGCAGCGACGCACGGATGCACGCCAAGACCGTAGGATCCTACGCAGTGCCGTAGGGGACCGCACCGCCACTTCCCAGCAAATTAGGGACACTGTTGCTCCTGGGGTATCGGCGAGGACCATTCGCAACCGTCTCCATGAAGCTGGGCTACGGTCCCGCACACCGTTAGGCCGTCTTCCGCTCACGCCCCAACATCGTGCAGCCCGCCTCCAGTGGTGTCGCGACAGGCGTGAATGGAGGGACGAATGGAGACGTGTCGTCTTCAGCGATGAGAGTCGCTTCTGCCTTGGTGCCAATGATGGTCGTATGCGTGTTTGGCGCCGTGCAGGTGAGCGCCACAATCAGGACTGCATACGACCGAGGCACACAGGGCCAACACCCGGCATCATGGTGTGGGGAGCGATCTCCTACACTGGCCGTACACCACTGGTGATCGTCGAGGGGACACTGAATAGTGCACGGTACATCCAAACCGTCATAGAACCCATCGTTCTACCATTCCTAGACCGGCAAGGGAACTTGCTATTCCAACAAGACAATGCACGTCCGCATGTATCCCGTGCCACTCAACGTGCTCTAGAAGGTGTAAGTCAACTACCCTGGCCAGCAAGATCTCCGGATCTGTCCCCCATTGAGCATGTTTGGGACTGGATGAAGCGTCGTCTCACGCGGTCTGCACGTCCAGCACGAACGCTGGTCCAACTGCGGCGCCAGGTGGAAATGGCATGGCAAGCCGTTCCACAGGACTACATCCAGCATCTCTACCATCGTCTTCATGGGAGAATAGCAGCCTGAATTGCTGCGAAAGGTGGATATACACTGTACTAGTGCCGACATTGTGCATGCTCTGTTGCCTGTGTCTATGTGCCTGTGGTTCTGTCAGTGTGATCATGTGATGTATCTGACCCCAGGAATGTGTCAATAAAGTTTCCCCTTCCTGGGACAATGAATTCACGGTGTTCTTATTTCAATTTCCAGGAGTGTATAAAGGTTCCGTTTTTACCGATTGAGGTATGGAACCCTAAAATCTGTTGCATCGAGGGGTAAAACATAAGTACAAGTAATTCACAAGGCTTGGCTACTTCGGAAGAGCAGGAAAGAAGAGGAAAAAAAATATTTTATGTTATATTTCAAAACAGATTGTCAAGCGACTGAAACATAATTTCCACTTGAGACATGCTCTTTGTTTTCCATTGTCAGCATATTAGTGATCAGTGTTCTCCGCTACACAACATTTTCGTCGCTTTTTTATGCGGCTATTTCTTTCTTCGTACTCTAGTGATAATCTAGTGACTTTGAACATCTATATTTGTGGAATTACTGGTCTTAGTGACATAATCAGATAATTCGATAGCTTGCAGTCTCGCCAGTTGTACCATATAAGCTACGGCGGAGAAGCATTTGTGCATAAGCTCCCGCTATTGAACTCCACCTCCGTATCTCCCGGTGGTCGTTCACAATGGAACCCCCATCGGTACCGCTGTCTAAGCGCCACCTACGCAATTACAAGCCAAGTTATTTTGTGCTTACTAAGCTGTTGGTATCAGTAGTAAAAATAATTCTGAAACAGGAGTTGAGTAACATCTGAGGTGCAGTTTACAAGTAAAATTAGCACCCAAGAAATAGAAAAGACGTAGGCCGTTGGTCCTGCAACCTAGCGACATCTGTTAGTACTATCTTCATCATGGGTCTTGCCACTACAGTTTATTCTCACAATTTCAGTTACAGCCAGTTAAATATGATATATTTCATTTATTAGACATTTAATTCCTAATCACTTTCCTTCTTTCTGTTAACTGCATGTTACCACCCTGTTTTTAAGCTGATTAAATGTTAGTCACTTTTTATACATTATTCTGACGTGTGATCAGGGATTGAAATACTCATTCGCAAGCCACTTTGCAAGAGGCACACTTTAAAAATTGTAGAGTGCTTTCCTCACAAATAGGAATGGTAAATGAACCACTTAGCTATCCAGTTATTTAATAATTATCAGAAGTGTGCAGTAGGTACTGGCTAGTAAGTAAAAGAACCATGAAAATTTTAATGAAGTTTATTGCATGGATAAATTATACATAATAGCATAATAAGCAGTTCGAAGTGGCAAGGGCTCAAAAAGTCCAACAATTGAGCCATGGTGCCTCTAGAGCCATTCGTAATTGGGAAAGTGTTGCCAGGGCAGGATTTTGTACGAAAACTGACCTCTCTGTTACGTCCCATAAATGTTTCGTAAGAGTCATGTCGGGCGATCTAGGTGGCCAGATCATTCGCTTGAATTATGCAGAATGTTCTTCAAACCAATCTTGAACAATTCTATCGTTGACATGGAATTTGTTACAAGCTTAGATATTCAAATTACTAGTATCTTAGTAAAATCACTCAAAGCCGGAAGAAATAAAGCCTTCAACATTCGGTATATTACGAAAGATTACATTACAGATTTCTCATTCTGGAATCGCTTTTGAATTTTGTTTGTGAAGATGATGTTATACGATATGTAAGGTGGAATGTCTGACAGCATGTACAGTAATTGAACAGTGGCATGACCATGGTCTATCTAGACGGTAGTTTCCTGATCCACGACATTGCCGCTTGCTTTGCTCGGGAACTGAAGAATGTCATGTGTATACGGACTTCGTTGGTTCAGGAGAGACACATTTAACTCCATCCAACTTTTAAACAATGCCCGCGAGCAGCACCAGAGAGGGCAGACATATTGTACATTTGGCTTTGCAGGATCGTACTGCAACGTCAATTATCTTCAGTCAGGAAATGGTCGTATTTTAAGACACTTATGCAGACCCGACAGTACGAAGATGTCTGAAACATTAGTTGCAGCATGGGTCCCATTGTTGCGGATTCCCTGGAAGCAGAGAGAGGTATGTAAGCAGTGGTCCTCCCAACGATAACATTGAACATGCTTGTGATATCACCCTGCCTTTGAGACGAGTACCGGCTTTGCTTACAACAACTCGATGGACGTATTCGTGTTTGGTCGCTCTGACGAGAACTAGCTTCGTCAGATGGCTTTCGCCATCGTCATGCTGCATAGCACCCTGTTGTGCCGGTTTGGCGCCCCCATAGCGTACACAATATGATCTTCTCTGGTCCACGTAGCAGGTTATTTGGAAAGCATAAGTTAAATTTATGATGCGTTAAGGCCAGTAGATGTGCCCTATCTTCGAGATTTCTGTAACGATTTCTTTCTTTAGGCTGCTTGTTGTTTGTGCCACCTGGACCCACCTCGATATACAGGGAGTTAGAATCTTGCTCTTGCCAGCACGTTGTCCGTCGTGAAACAGGTCCTATCGGCAGCTTTGGAAGAAGACGTAGCGCTATCAGGAAGTTGATGACAGTGTGTGTTGAGGTCTGCTAAGTTACCTTTAACAGAGTGAGACGGAGAAGTCTCTTAGAATGCTTAGCATAGTTGATTTTGGAAGGGAGAGAAGTAGTTGGCTTCGTAGGAGGTGAATTATGTTGCAAACAGTTAAAGATCCAATTAAAGAATAATTTATTTCACAAAAGCTCAATCTTATTCGGAGAGGTGTCTTACAAGAGCTTTACATCCTTGCAAATCAATGAGTAAACCTTAAAACTCAATATGTCAATCCCATCCAACAACCCCAGTTCCTCAGTTGCACCTTACACTATCAGAGACGGTCACTCTCCTTGCAATTCGTGCTAACAATACACAGTCCAACAGTTTAACCACAGTGGGAGACAAGCGCGAGACAGCGCTTCTTCGTCTTTATATTCTGCATCAGGTATTATTCTTGCGACTGTACACAATAATTTGAGACTGTAATGTATCTAGGAAACATGAGAGAAGAAAGATCATTTTCTTTTTTTTTATGATAACCTTCATTATTTTGTAACCAGTTCCGGTAAATTGTGCTAGTAATAGGAACCAAGAAAACAAAATATCTTTGAAGTGATAAAGGGAAGTCGAAGATTAGGCTAAATTCAGTTTTTAATTAGTTTCTTCTGTCTACGTGAGTCATTCCTGGAGAATGTCGAACGAATCAGCCATATTAACGATATGCAATAAAAAGCCAGCTTTTAATCGAAAAATACACGAGTCTTTATGAACACAAATGTTATTCAACTAATATGCTCATAAACCCTATACGAGAAAAGGCTTTCCAGTGGTTAGAAGACGCAGCACAGCGAGGCGAAAATGTATGCCCGATTGCTGAATCCAGGCCACACGGGAACAACGATTGAATTACAGAGACTAGAAGACCACACAATGAAGATGTAAGACGTCGATCTTAACTATTTCCAGAAAAATCAGCACGTGTAATTACTCCAGAAAGGGCAATCCCTATAAACGTTAGCACTGTATAAAAATCTTTGTAGAAAATTTTCATTGTTCTGTAAGATTTTGCAAGGGACGCCTAAAACACTTAATTGATCGGTAAAGGAGCAACGTAACAGTGCAAGACAAGTGTGAAACAGTGTTTGTTCCTCTTTATATTCTGACACACAGAAAATGCCGACTATTACTCGTTGCTACTACTAGAGACAGACTTTACAGAGCCGGCCGAAGTGGCCGAGCGGTTCTAGGCGCTACAGTCTGGAACCGCGCGACTGCTACGGTCGCAGGTTCGAATCCTGCCTCGGGCATGGATGTGTGTGATGTCCTTAGGTTAGTTAGGTTTAAGTAGTTCTGAGTTCTAGGGGACTGATGACCACAGCAGTTAAGTCCCATAGTGCTCAGAGCCATTTGAACCATTTTTGACTTTACAGAGCTAATTCTTTATTAACAGGCAGAAAAATCGACATAATAACAGTTGCTTGATACTTACTGGAAACTCATTTGTCGTCCCTCGAATGTGTACACACTATTCTCGTAGACTACTGCAGCAGCATCAAAGTGTAGCTCTATAGTGGGTATCAGGTTCAGATGTAGTGATACTACTACTGCTTCGTGCTAACGACTCTCTTGGCTCCCTGCGCCGGACGTTTATATGCTCCTTTTACAGGAACTTTTGGGTGAGTTTCTTCCGTACGTATTTCTTGACTCTTCCGAAGGCCTTCCTAAATATTTTTTCCAGGATCTTCCAGAAGGTTCTCGAATATTCTGACTGTATGTCAGCGTCTTGCTGACCATGGGTGTTCCCGTCGCCTAGCCACTGCAACACCGCCGCATCCTCAGCAGTTCGTCAACCAGTGTGCCTTATCTGGCTGACACTACGCCTTGTGCGTTGCCTTAAATGTTACTCTTAAAAAAGGTTCTCTCCTTTTCTCGTAGCCATGCCGCTCCTTACATTAATGAGGTTCGATAGTTTGATTTAGGAATGGTAAAGACAACCGAGAGGCATTTCCGACATTGAACTGATTATGGAAGCAAAATTTAGGAAAAATCGAGACACGTTCATAAGATTTGTCGACCTGGGAAAAGCGTTCGACACAGTAAAATGGTGCAAGATGCTCGAAATTTTCAAAAAAATAGGGGTAATCTGTGGGGAAAAACGGGTAATATGCAGTAGCTACAAGAACCGAGGGGGAACAGTAAGACTGAAATACCAAGAACGAAGTGCTCGGATTAAAAATGGTGTAAGACAGTGATATAGTTTTTCGCCCCTACTGCTCAATCTATATATCGAAGAAGAGGGGAAATGAAAAAAAAAGGATTAAAGAGAGAGATTAAAATGCAGAGTGAACGGATATCAGCTTAATATCGAAATTGGGGATCACGAAGTAAACGAAGTTAAGGAATTCTGCTACCTTGGCAGTGAAATAGCCCATGATGGACGGAGCCAGGAACACACAACAAGCAGACTCGAACTGGTAAAAAGATAAATCCCGGCCAAGAGGATTCTGCTAGTATCAAAGATAGGTCTACATTTGAGGAAGAAATTTTGTGAGAATGTACATTTGGCGCACAGCATTGTAAGGTAGAGTGACAAGGACCACGGGAAAACCAGAAAGAAAAGTATCGAAGCCTTTGAGAATGTTGATAACTAGGTGGACTGATAAGATAAGGAATGAGGAGGTTCTCCGAAGAATCGACGATGAAAAGAACATATGAAGAACACTGACAAAGCCGGCCGAAGTGGCCGTGCGGTTAAAGGCGCTGCAGTCTGGAACCGCACGACCGCTACGGTCGCAGGTTCGAATCCTGCCTCGGGCATGGATGTTTGTGATGTCCTTAGGTTAGTTAGGTTTAACTAGTTCTAAGTTCTAGGGGACTAATGACCTCAGCGGTTGAGTCTCATAGTGCTCAGAGCCATTTGAACCATTTGAACACTGACAAAAGGAAGGGACAGGTTTTTAGGACATCTGTTGAGAGATCAGAAAATAACGTTCATGGTACTAGAGGACGCTGCAAAGGGTAAAAAGTGTAGAGGAAGAGAGGAATTGGAATACATCCAGCAATTAATTGAGGTTGTAGGTTCCAGTTGCTATTCTGAGATGAAGAGGCTGTCACAGGAGAGAAATTCGTGACGAGCCGCACCAAACCAATCTGAAGACTGATGAACCAAAAAAAGCCATAACAACATTCTTCTGATTGGTCACCCACTGAAAACATTTGGCCATGGTCCGCTGGGAAACTGGCTACCACCACTCTCTAGCTATTACAATGGTAATGTCTCGCATAGAGTTGAATGATCAGGATAGGACTTGCGCAGCTCAGTTCCACACGAACCCCAGCCGGATTAGAGCCAGAGTTGACAGCTCAGTCCACTAAATTCACCACACTGTGTGCCCCCCAGACCAGCTCCCAATTTAATCAGGTATTCTTTGTACTGTGCTGTATACTCACAAAAATATATTTGTTTGCTATCCTTCTCTGTTACAAAATGGTCAGCGGTGTACTTTGTAGTGGCCAAAGTTATCGTATAGAGATATGGACATGTAAGGATGGCGGTAGCATAGCGTGCACGAGATATATACTGAAGAGCCAAAGAAACCGGTATACCTGCCTAATATCGCGTAGCGCCCCCGCGTACACGCTGAAGTGCCACAACACGACGTGGCATTGACTCAACTAATGCCTGAAGTATTGCTGGAGGGAATTGACACCGTGAATCCTGCTGGGCTGTCCACAAATCCCTAGGAGTACGAGGCGGTGGGGATCTCTTCTGAACAGAACGTTGTGAGGCATCCCAGATATGCTCTATAATGTCCATGTCTGAGAAGTTAGGTGAAATTGCCCAAGTCTGTCGGAATGCACAATGGACATGAATATAACAGGTGGTAAGACATGAGGCTTACGTACGTGTCACCTGTCAGAGTCGTATCTACACATATCAGGGGTCCCATATCACTCGAATTGCACACGCTACACACCATTACAGAGCCTCCACCAACTTGAACAGTCCCCTGCTGGCATGCAGAGTCCATGGATTCATGAGGTTGCCTCCGTACCCGTACACGTCCATCCGCTAGATACAATTTGAAACGATACCCGTCCGTCCAGGCAACATATTTCCAGTCATCAACAGTCCAATGTCGGTGTTGAACGGCCCAGGCGAGGCGTGTCGTGCAGTCATCAAGGATACACGAGTGGGCCTTCGGCTCCGAAAGTCCATATCGGTGATGTTTCATTGAATGGTTTGCACGCTGACACTTGTTGATGGACCAACATTGAAATCCGCAGAAATTATCGGAAGGGTTGCACTACTGTCACATTGAACGATTCTCTTCAGTCGTCGTTGGTCCCGTTCTTGTACGATCTTTTTCCGGCCACAGCGATGTCGGACACTTGATGTTTTAGCGGAGTCCTGATATTCACTAGACACTCGTGTAATCGTCGTACGCGGAAATCTCCATTTCATCGGTACCCCGGAGATGCTGCGTCCCATCGCTCGTGCGCAGACTATAACACCATGTTCAAACTGCCATTCTAGCAGTAGTAATCGATATAACAACTGTGGCAGACACTTGCTGTCTTATGTCTGTCATCTCGACTGCTAGTGATACGAGGCCGTTGGGATCCAGCACGGCGTTCCGTATTACCCTACTGAACCCACCGATTCCATATTCTGCTAACAGTCATTGGATCTCGACCAACGCGAGTAGCAATGTCGCGATACGATAAACCGCATTCGCGATAGGCTACAATCCGACCTTTATCAAAGTCGGAAACGTGATGGTACGCATTTCTCATCCTTACACGAGGCATCAAAACAAGGTTTCACCAGGCAACGCCGGTCAACTGCTGTTTGTGTATGGGAAATCGGTTGGAAACTTTCCTCATGTCAGCACGTTGTAGGTGTCGCCACCGGCGGCAACCTTGTGTGAATGCTCTGAACAGCTAATCATTTGCATATCACAGCCTGTTCTTCCTGTCGGTTAAATTTCGCGTCTATATCACGTCATCTTCTTGGTGTAGCAATTTTAATGGCCAGTAGTGTACATCCTCCTGAATCTGTTTAGTCTATTCGACTCTTCGTCTCCCTCTACGATTTTTACCCTCCACGCTGCCGTCCAACATCAAATTGGTGATCCCTTGATGCCTCAGAATATGCCCTACCAATGTAGATGTAAAATATAGAAATGACACGCCCTATTGTGTCGCAATACAGGCCAGAAATAAAGGCTGGAGCGAGCCAGCGGCAATGGTTGCAGTCGACCTCTTACGAGCGGTGGAAACTGACGCACTCTCCGCTACCGGAAACGTGCCAGGGCAGGACTTCAGTGCTGGACGGACCAACTCGAGCGCGAGTGTCGCCGCAGGGTAATCAGCACGCTTGCGCCGGTCCCGCCAAACTTAGCGCTTTTGTTCCGGCGAGAGAGGGGGCAGCGGCAGCAGCAGCAGCGCGCCCTACTCGATGAGCTGCTCGAGTTCCCATTTTCCTCGCCAACTCCCAGCTTCCTCAGCACTGCTGTCCCTCGCCTTTTTAATGACGCTAGTAGAGGAGCGTTCGGATATGAAAGCCGAACAAGCAGGACAAGGGTTGCGTCTTTACGAGGGGCGTTCAATAGGTAACGCAACACTTTTTTTCTTGCCCAATTCCGGTTTAAAAAATTCGGAATTTGTTATGGGACATATTGGAATATTCTCGCTTCTGCCCCAGGCTCCGATAGGTGGCGGCGCTATATGTAGCCATCAAAATGGAGTCTGTAACGGAGTTGCGTTACAAGCAGAGAACTGTCATTGAGTTCCCTTTGGTGGAAAATCAGAGCGGGACCTAGCAGTGAACAAAAGCACAGTGAGTCGTTGGCCGAGGCGTCATCATCATAGCACTAAGGTCGCCCAAACTTGTCCAGTCTCCTGCGTGCCGGCCGGCCGCATACAGTTGTAACTCCCTGCAATGTTGGAACGTGCGGACACTCTCATTCGAGATGATCCACGGATCACAATCGGCCACCTCGCTGCTCATTTGGAAGTCTCTGTTGGTAGTACCGACGCACTCGTCAACCAGTTACGGTATTCAGAGGCGTGTGCCATCTGATTCTGCGGAATTGTTTGCACACTACGGGGCTTCTTTGTCGAAGATCATCACAGGTAATAAAATATGGGTTCATCACTTCGAACCGGAAACAAGAAGTCAATACATGGAGTGGCGTCACCTCCTCTCCTCCGAAGAAAATTTTCAGAGCTACACCTCAGTCGTGCATGGCGACGGTCTTCTGGGACTTTGAAGGGCTTATTCTGTTTGATGTCCCCCCTCATGGAGTAACGATCAACTCTGAAGTGTATTGTGCTGCCATCAGACAATTCAAGGAACGACTTGAGCGTGTTCGTTGTTACAAAAATACAAACTAACTTCTCATTCTCCACGAGAACTCAAGGCCTCACACAAGTTTGAGCAACCGAAAGCAGCTCACAAAACTTCGTTGGACTGTTCTTCCTTATCCGTTATACAGCCCGGATCTCGCACCTTCCGATCTCCATTTGTTTCGCTCAATGAAGGATGCATTCCACGAGAAGAAGTTAGCGGATGACGAGGATTTTAATGCAGCAAGACGTTGACTCCGACGTCGACCAGTAGAGCGGTACCATGTGAGCAAACAGATCCTCATAGAAAGGTGGCGTAAGGCCGTCACACTGAACGGAGATTATGTTGAAAAATAGGGTTTTGTTACCACAATAGTCGGAAATAATACGGTGTATTGGAATTCTGAATAAACCAATCCGCTTTCAGAAATAATGTGTTACATTACGTATTAAAGCCCCTTTCCATTTTCCGTGGGTCCTATTTATGATTACTCTCTATGACGTGAAACGTGTCAGCAGCTTCAAAAATACAATACTGTTCTCAGTGAATGAATGCCTCTCTCTTTCCTAGCGTTCATCCAGTCGTTCGGGCACCGCTGTTTCTTAATACACTACTGGCCATTAAAATTGCTAAATCAAGAAGATGACGTGATGTAGACGCGAAATTTAACCGACAGGAAGAAGATGCTGTGATATGCAAATGATTAGCTGTTCAGAGCATTCACACAAGGGAGGCGCCGGTGGCGACACCTACAACGTGCTGACATGAGGAAAGTTTCCAACCGATTTCTCATACACAAACAGCAGTTGACCGGCGTTGCCTGCTGAAACGTTGCAGTGATACCTCGTGTAAGGAGGAGAAATGTGTACCATCACGTTTCCGACTTTGATAAAGGTCGGATTGTAGCCTATCGCGATTGCGTTTTATTGTATCCCGACATTGCTGCTCGCGTTGGTCGAGATCCAATGACCGTTAGCAGAATATGCAATCGGTGGGTTCAGGAGGGTAAGACGGAACGCCGTGCTGGATCCCAACGGCCTCGTATCACTAGTAGTCGAGATTACAGGCATTTTATCCGTATGGCTGTAACGGATCGTGCAGCCACGTCTCGATCCCTGAGTCAACAGATGGGGACGTTTGCAAGACAACAACCATCTGCACGAACAGTTCGACGACGTTTTCAGCAGCGTGGACTACCAGTTTGGAGACCATGGCTGACGTTACCCTTGACACTGCATCACAGACAGGAGTGCCTGCGATGGTGTACTCAACGACGAACCTGGGTGCACGAATAGCAAAACGTCATTTTTTCGGATGAATCCATATTCTGTTTACAGCATCATGATGGTCGCATCCGTGTTTGGCGACATCGCAGTGAACGCACATTGGAAGCGTGTATTCGTCATCGCCATACTGGCGTATCACCCGGCGTGATGGTATGGGGTGCTATTGGTTACACGTCTCGGTCACCTCTTGTTCGCATTAACGGCACTTTGAAAAGTGGACGTTACATTTCAGATGTGTTACGACCCGTGGCTCTACCCTCCATTCGTTCCCTGCGAAACCCTACATTTCAGCAGGATAATGCACGACCGCATGTTGCAGGTCCTGTACGGGCCTTTCTGGGTACAGAAAATGTTGGACTGCCGAGTGATCAAAAAGTCAGTATAAATTTTAAAACTTAATAAACCACGGAATAATGTAGATACAGAGGTAAAAATTTACACACAGGCTTGGAATGATATGGGGTTTTATTAGAACAAAAAAAAGTTACAAAACGTAGGACAGATGGCGCTAACTGCTACCGTGACGGGTGAGAGGTACGCCGATATGTTACAGAATCGTATCATCCCCAGCCTGGCTGATAAACACCTGCTCGAACGTACGATGTTTATACAGGATGACACCATAACTCTGGACATGCTTTACAGTGCTGTTCACAACATTATTCCTCGACTACAGCTATTTTTGAGGAATGATGGTGGAAATATTGAGCATTTCCTGTAGACAACATCATCTTTGCTTTGTCTCACTTTGTTATGCTAATTATTGCTATTCCGATCAGATGAAGCGCCATCTGTAGGACATTTTTTTAACTTTTGTATTTTTTTGGTTCTAATAAAATCCCATGTCATTCCAAGCATGTGTGTCAATTTGTACCTCTCTATCTACACTATTCCGTGATTTATTCAGTTTTCAAATTTATAATGACTTTTTGATCACCCTGTATATATGATGTGGAGGACAGGGTGGGCAACAGCCTGGTGTTGTTTACTGATGATGCTGTGATATGCGGGCTGATGTCGAAGTTGAGTGGCTGTACGATTACTTATACAAAACAGGTCGAATCACCAGACCTACGTACAGTTTTGCAGTCAGTGTGCGTGGGATAACCAACAGAGTGCTCTTGCTGTCATATGATATCGCAGTCTGGTCCATAACTCCAGGTGGAGGTCCAGTGCGTGTGGTCTGGTGTCAGTGGTATGGACGCTATAGGGTGCCTGGCTTGGACCCGTCCTTGAAGTAACTGATCTGCAACAGTTCGTTGTGTTACTGTGGTGCCAGCTGCTGCTCAAATTGCTGTTTCAGATGCAGTACGGTGCGACAGGGCCATACGTTGAAGAAGATGGTCTTCCGCGTTTGTGCCACGTCGTCGTAGAGAGCGCGGTCTTCATGCGACGGTACGTTCTCATGACTCCTGGTGCTAGCAGTCATGTACTGTGGCACATTCCTGCCAAGTATTGTTGCAGTATCGTAGAAGGAACATCCAGTTTCTCGTAGCCCAATAACACGACCTCGTTCACACTCAGTGAAATGCTGATAATGTCGTCATTGTCTCCTTAAAGTCATTCTGGACTAACATCAACGCACCACGTCCAATATCAAAGGTAACAAATGCTCACGACCGTCACAGCGAGTATTTAAAACAAACCTGCTTTGCATCCTCTTAAGCGGCTGATGTGAATTTTGCATAGACATCATCTTTCACCTGTAGTAACTAGACTATCAAGTTTCGTTTATATCATACAACTCCATCTTGGTGTTGCGGTTTTTTTCTGTCAGTGTATTAAGCCGTCAAATCAAGGGGGTATAATATTTTAATAATGAAGGTCATTTAACAGATATGAACTGAAGACTCTTTCGCATTGTGCAGGAGTGAATTTGCAGTACCAGATGTTACGTTACGTGATTCGTGTGAATACCAATCGTTATCATGGACAAGAGCACGAAATAATTGATAGGCGACTATACTACGTACTGTGGCTTCTATGGAATAAACAGACTTTGATTTCTGAGTTACATTAGTGCGAATGTGAAGGACAAAGGTTGGCGTGTTCTTTCGTTTGAAGACTAATAAACTAATTCAGTGGCTACTGTCTCCTATTAGTGGAAGCTGCTGTCAGTAGTGGTTATTAATCCTGTGTGGCAGTTAATTATGGACGCGTCATGGACAGTAGTCACACAGTTTCATTCTTTTCCAGGTGGTTAGTTGTCTCCCTTCAAAATATCCGATTACCTACAAATTACATTAACTGTAGTGCAGCCGGCCGCTGTGGTCGAGAGGTTCTAGGCACTTCAGTCCGGAACCACGCGGCTCCTACGGCTGCAGGTTCGAATCCTGCCCCGGGCATGGATGTGTGTTATGTCCATAGGTTAGTTTAAGTAGTTCTAAGTTTAGGGGACTGATGACCTCAGATGTTAAGTGCCATAGTGCTTAGAGCCATTTGAACCATTTTTTTTAACTGTAGTACATCGAAAAAGGAAGCAGAACTTTAAATGACTCTTATCGTATCGTAGATAACCCTAGAATTCGAACTTCCAACATAAAGACTGTTAAGGGTGGATCTTAAGGATTGCAGGGATTATGTTTACATACGTGTGAAGTGCCATACGGGACGACACAAGTGGAAGTTAACATCGCCTCTGCCCTGTCATATCGAACTATCGATGGCCTGTTACAAGAAAGATCACCGGCTATTTGAATTTAGAGTTTCAAGAACGCGTTTCTGTCAGGACTGTATGAGGACAAATCCACCGTGTTGCCTTCAGCAGTCGACAACTGACCCTATCACAGCGCCATCCCACTGTTTTTGGCCACTCAGTGTGTAAGGGTAACAGGGTCAGCTATTAAGACCTCAGGACCGGGTGGAATGACGTTCGCGCGGTCACCAACTGAGTTAGAGAGCTTAAATTCTGAGATAAGGGGTGCCGAGGTCCTGGCAGGGTCACCAGCGCCGAGTTGGCAGAAGGTAACGCCAGAGACGGACGACGGGCGCCGGCCTATCGACCGAGCCGCGGAAGGCAAGGCGCCGAGCCGTCCGCACCTCTTTCTGCCGCCCTCTGGCCACACACGTCCCTACCAGGGGCCTTTACCGCAATCACTAATGGTACGCGTTTTCTCTTTAAAAGCCTACTGTCAGGACCCCCTCTAGTGAAACCAAAGCGACACATATGATCCCTCGAGGATGCGATATAATCTTCTGCTATTCCTAATTCATACAAACGGTTTAGGGGACAATGTGAGCACCCATTTACATTGATGAATGATGATGTTTGTACACAGTGAGGTGACAAGAGCAACGGGATACCGCCCTATATGGCGTCGCTGCTCTTTCTCTCTGGTGTAGTGCAGCAGCTCGACGTCGCATGTGTTCAACAAGTCGTTGAAAGTCCCCTGCAGAGAGATTGAGCCATGCTGCCTCTATAGCCGTACGTTATTGTGATAGTGTTTCCGGTGTAGAATTTTGTGCACGAACGGGCCTCTCGATAATGTTCCAAAAATGCTCGATAGGATTGATGTCTGGCGGTCTGCGTGGTCAAATCATTCGCTCGAACTGTCCGCGATACCCTTACAGCACAGTGGTACATCGACGATATGCTATGCATCATTTTGCTGCTCTTCATGGCAAGCCATCCTGGGCTTATATTTCAGCAAGATAATGTCCGCCCGCACACGGCGAGAGTTTCTACTGCTTGTCTTCGTGCTTACCAAACCCTACCTTGGCCAATATGGTCACCGGATGTATCCTCAATTGAGAACGTTTGGAGTATCATGAGCAGCTGGGGATTTTGACGATCTAGCGTCCCATTTGGACAGAATTTGACACGATATCTCTCAAGAGGACACACAACAACTCTATCAATCGGTGCCATGCTTGAATAAGGGCCAGAGTTGGACCAATGCGTTATTGACTGGCTCAGTTTGTAAAGCTCTTTCTCTTGAAGAAATCCTCTAATTTTTCTAAAATTGTAGTCATTTGTTTGTCTGTACGCATACATCATATTTCTCTATCTTAATTGTATTAGGATAATTCCTGCGTGGTGCGTTGTTCTTTTGGTCTTGGAGTGTATTAGGATGCCACCAGCTTTTATTGACTATACGAGCACGAAAAACTGAAACTGTCTCTAATAACCCTTTACAGTGTGAATTAGATGCGCTTTCCAAAGTTGCGTATATAATTAGATACCTTTATCGAAATAACCAAAATTCCTTTGGAAGTTATATTATACACAGAGATCCTTTCCAAATCTCGAACGGCTCATTTTGAAGTGGCAACTCACGTAATAACGTCACAATCGTACAGAAGTTTGAAACATTATCCTGTTTTGTGTTTGTTCGTATATTTTTCTTTCGCTAAATTAGCGACAGTTTTACTTAAAAAGACGGAACCATTGAGGCGAAGGGTTTTTTATGGATCTTTCATAGCGTTGGTAACGCGTTTTACATTTACAATCGTCAGAATAGGGGCAGCCAGTTTCATATACTTGGCATCGCTTGCCGCGCGAGGTTCCGATCTGTTTCTGCTCAGCTGGTAGTGTTGCTTCCCACGCCGATGCTGCACATGTGCCGTACACATTTTCTTCTCGATATTTGTCGTTCTTAATCAACGGCGCTTGAGAAATACTTTGTCAGCGCCGTTTAACTGGTCGGACCGAACCTTACTCGGCCTACTGATGGGTGGAGCCTGTTAATAATACCTCTAAAATTTCCCTAAGATGTGTGGGTGGAATATTTGGTCGGCCACGTGACAGGCGTGCCTGTACTACTGTTGAGCATTTGCTCCCTTTTTGGATCACATCCACAGCTGTGATATTATGGAAGAGGCGAAGTTTAACTGGACAACCTCTCGCTGACCGTAACATGCCTGTGCTCTGCAATTTATCCTGCAATGAAATGTCATCCAAACGTCATCGCCATTGTGCCAGTTTTCTTCTTTGAAACTCCAAACTTTAGGCATCAGTCCACGCAGACTTTAACAGGATCAGTAAACGGTGGAGGTTTTGCTTCCGATTTACGGTAATTTTCAAAATGTATTTCATCGTCGGCGTCTCTGTTGATAGCGGAAGGGAGGAGGAGTGAGTACAGTGCTCACCCTACAGAATTTTGTTGTTGTTTAGTATGTAGTCAGTTTTATTCTACTATGTTCATTGTCCACGACCATAGCTACAGTCGCCCCCCCCCCTCTCCCCTTTCCCATCTAGCCCCTCCCGTCCTCCATAAATATAGCTTGTCGTCATCTCCAGTTTGTGTTCTACATTTGCCTATTAATTTAATAATAATTAAGAATAAAAATAAGTAAAATATACACATCAAAGAAAGTTTAGTACCACCTCGGTTCCTAGAGTGCCGGAGCCTGTACAGAAAATTGGAATAGAGATCAACATAAACATCATTTCTGACCTTTTTATCGCTCATGAAAAGTACACATTGCATGTTGTACCACCATACAGCGACACCTTCAGAGGTGGTGGTCCAGACTGCTGTACACACCGGTACCTCTAATACCCAGCAGCATGTCCTCTTGCATTGATGCATGCCTGTATTCATCGTGGCATACTATCCGCAAGTTCATCAAGGCACTGTTGGTTCAGATTGTCCCACTCCTCAACGGTGATCCGACGTAGATCCCTCAGAGTGGTTGGCGGGTCACGTTGTCCATAAACAGCCATTTTCAATCCATCCCAGGCATGTTCTCATGTCTGGAGAACATACTGACCACTCTAGTCGAGCGATGTCTCAATCCTAAAGAAAATCATTCGTAAGTCGTTTACGATGGGGGCGCGAATTGTCGACCATGAAGACGAATGCCTCGCCAATATGCTGCCGATGTGGTTGCACTATCGGTCAGAGGATTGCTTTCACGTTTCGTACAGCCGTTACGGTGCCTTCCATACCACCAGCGGCGTACGTCGGCCCCACATAATGCCATCCCAAAACAGCAGGGAACCTCCACCTTGCTGCACTCGCTGGACATTGTGTCTAAGGCGTTCAGCTTGACCGGGTTGCCTCCAAGCACGTCTCCGACGACTGTTTGGTTGAAGGGATTTGCGACACTCATCGGTGAGGAGAACGTGATGCCAATCCTGAGCTGACCATTCGGCATGTTGTTGGGCCCATCTGTACCACGCTGCATGGTGTTGTGGTTGCAAAGATGGACGTCGGGAGGTAAGTTGCGCATCTTGCAGTCTATTGCGCGCAGTTTGAGTCGTAACACGACGCCCTGTGGCTGCACGAAAAGCATTATTCTACATGGTGGCGTTGCTGTCAGGGTTCCTCAGAGCCATAATCTGTAGGTAGCGGTCATCCATTGCAGTAGCAGGCCTTGGGCGGCCTGAGTGAGGCATGTCATCGACATTTCCTGCCTCTCTGTATCTCCATGTCCGAACAACATCGCTATGGTTCAGTCCCAGACGCCTGGACACTTTCCTTGTTGAGAGCCCTTCCTGGAACAAAGTAACAATGCAGACGCGATCGAACCGCGGTACTGACCGTCTAGGCTTGGTTGAACTACAGACAACACGTACCGTGTACCTCCTTTCTAGTTGAATGACTGGAACTGACCGGCTGCCTAACTCCCCCCTTCTAATAGGAGCAGCTCATACGTGGCTGTTTAGTCGTGCGGTAGCGTTCCCGCTTCCCACGCCCGGGTTCCCGGGTTCGATTCCCGGCGGGGTCAGGGATTTTCTCTGCCTCGTGATGGCTGGGTGTTGTGTGCTGTCCCTAGGTTAGTTAGGTTTAAGTAGTTCTAAGTTCTAGGGGACTGATGACCATGGATGTTAAGTCCCATAGTGCTCAGAGCCATTTGAACGTGGCTGTTTACGTCTTTGAGCGGGTTTAGCGACTTCTCTGAACAATCAAAGGGACTGTGTCTGTGATACAATATCCACAGTCGATGTCTATCTTCAGGAGTTCTGGTAACCGGGCGATGCAAAACTTTTTTTGATGTGTGTATTTCATTATAATAATAATAAATTTGTTCTCATCAATGCTTAGCGCATCGCTACAGAAAAACTTCCAAGAATTTACAGAGAAATACAGTACATCCAGAATGAGATTTTCACTCTGCAGCGGAGTGTGCGCTGATATGAAACTTCCTGGCAGATTAAAACTGTGTGCCCGACCGAGACTCGAACTCGGGACCTTTGCCTTTCGCGGGCAAGTGCTCTACCATCTGAGCTACCGAAGCACGACTCACGCCCGGTACTCACAGCTTTACTTCTGCCAGTATCTCGTCTCCTACCTTCCAAACTTTACAGAAGCTCTCCTGCGAAACTTGCAGAACTAGCACTCCTGAAAGAAAGGATATAGCGGAGACATGGCTTAGCCACAGCCTGGGGGATGTTTCCAGAATGAGATTTTCACTCTGCAGCGGAGTGTGCGCTGATATGAAACTTCCTGACAGATTAAAACTGTGTGCCCGACCGAAACTCGGGCGTGAGTCGTGCTTCGGTAGCTCAGATGGTAGAGCACTTGCCCGCGAAAGGCAAAGGTCCCGAGTTCGAGTCTCGGTCGGGCACACAGTTTTAATCTGCCAGGAAGTTTCATATCAGCGCACACTCCGCTGCAGAGTGAAAATCTCATTCTGGAAACATCCCCCACGCTGTGGCTAAGCCATGTCTCCGCTATATCCTTTCTTTCAGGAGTGCTAGTTCTGCAAGTTTCGCAGGAGAGCTTCTGTAAAGTTTGGAAGGTAGGAGACGAGATACTGGCAGAAGTAAAGCTGTGAGTACCGGGCGTGAGTCGTGCTTCGGTAGCTCAGATGGTAGAGCACTTGCCCGCGAAAGGCAAAGGTCCCGAGTTCGAGTCTCGGTCGGGCACACAGTTTTAATCTGCCAGGAAGTTTCAATACAGTACATCGTTTGCAAAGCACTCATCCAAATATTTGAGATAAGTCATTCTATAATAGTAAAAACTCTCAAGTTTGCCACCGTCATAGTTTACGTGACATAATATCAGTATGTGCACTTACACTATCAATATTTTATGCACAGGTCTACAGAGTGTGTTGTTTCCACCTATGTTTGGGAAAGATCACTTTCTATTTTCTTTTGTTAACAGAGGCCCTTTCCCCTTCCGTCTTTCCTCACTCAACTTCCTGTGGTTTGCCGGTTCTACCCGTGGATCACGAACCGAGTCGGAGATGTTGGCAGAATGTTGGGATAGCCTACTGTTGTGCGCTTCTACCTTGCTGGAATATTTTCTTCGCCCTGTTCCTGTTCCCTACAGTCTAATCGCTGCAAGAAATTTCTTCACAGCTTTTGTCCCAGCAAAAATGTTTCCCTCATTCTTATCATTTCCACTACTTTTCTTTACTCTACTTTTCTTAGGAGGGCTCCTACGTTCGTGAGTCTGTCCGACCATTTCACTTCTCCACAACCACATATCGGAACTGCCCGAGGGATTTTTCCCCTTTCGTTTTGAATGGGCATGAATCACGGACACGCAGTATTACACTCCAGTCAGAGCACTAGATGAATCTCTTTCCAAATTCTGTGAAAATTCGCTTTGCTGTTAACGAACCTTACATCTTTTAAAAATCTCTATTACTTTTACAATGCATTAAATAACGTAAAGCACATCGCTGCAGCACTAAGAGTACTCTCTAAAAATTAACGACCATAGAAGGGTAAAATATATACGCGTATACCGAAATGCTTGCACATGAGCAGAGGGAGGTAGTATCTCGTATACAAGGTTTAAAACGGCAGTGCATTGGTGGAGATGTCCTTTGTTCTCAGGTGATTTGTGTGAAAAGGTTTCCGACGTGATAGTGGCCGCTCGACGGTAATTGAAGGACTGAGCTCTAGGCGCATGGGAAATTCCATTTCGTAAATCGTCAGGGAATTCAATATTCCGCGGACCACACTGTTAAGAATGGGCCGACAATACCAAATTTCAGGCATTACCTCTCACCGCGGAAAACACAGTGGTCGACGACGTTTACCTAACGAGCGACGGCGTTTGCATAGAGTTGTCAGAGCTAACAGACAAGCAGCACTGCCAGAAACAACCGCATAAATCGATGTGGGACATACGACGGACGTGCGGTGAAATTTGGCGTTAACGGGCTATGGCAGCAAGCAGCCGACGCGATTGCCCTTGCCAACAACATAACATCGCCTGCAGCTCCTCATCTGGAGTCGTGACCATATCTCTTGGATCTTAAACGACTAGAAAACCGTGGCCCGGTCAGAGAAGTCCAGATTTTAATTGGTAAGACTGATGGTAGGGTTCGAGTTGGGCGCAGACCTCACGAAGCCATAGTTCCAGGTTGTCAACAAGGCATTGTGCAAGCTGGTGGTAGCTCCATAATGGTGTGGGTTGTGCTTACATGGAATGCACTGGGTCCTATGGTCCAGCTGAACCGATTATTGACTGGACACCTTTTTCGGCAATTAGTGGACTTAACGTTCCCAAATAGCGATGAAATTTATGGGGATGACAATGCACCATGTCACCGGGTCACAATTGTTCACAACTGGTCTGCTATTAAAAGAAATGATATCCCAGACCATCTCTCCTCCATGTCGGGCCGTACGTCGGGTGACTGTCAGTTTGCTATCCCAATGCTATCTGGGGCCTCTCCAGACACGTCTTCGCTGGTCATTGAGGCTCAGTTCGAAGCCGAATTCATGATCAAAGACGATTCTGCTCCAGTCAACGAGATTCCAGTCCGAAGACGTATCTGCAGACGGCCCGGACAGCGGTAGGACAACAACCTGATAGTCGCGCACCATACGGCCCAACAACCAAAAGTGATGGTCTGTGATGTCATTTCTTTTCATAGCAAAACCTGTTTGGTTGTCACGACAACACTCTTTCAGCATAGCGGTACGGCGATGATGTTCTACGACCCGTTTCGTTTCTTTTTATCCCAAGCCATCTTGGCGTTACGTTTCAGCAATAAAATGCCAACCCGCACACGGCGAGAGTTTCTAGTGCCTGCCTTCGTGTTTGCCAAACCCTACCTCGGCCAGTAAATTCGCCTCATCTCTCCCACTTGAGAAAATTTAGAGTATTACGGAATACGGGCAGCGCCCTCCAACCAGCCGGGGATTCTGACGATCTAACGCGCCATTTGGACATAATTTGGCACGTCATCCCTCAGAAGGACATCCAACCACTCATTCAATGCCAAGCCGAATATTTTTTGTGGAACACCGTGTGTAATGAATGCTTGAATGTAAGTACAGATGCTATCCAAGCTTGAATGCTGCTCTGTCGTAGTCGAGCGTGAAAGGCGCTGTGCAACGTCCTCAGTACGCTGCGAATGTCAGTCGTGGTCACAGCAGTATTTGTGCAGTTCTATATTGTATCAGAGCTAAGTGAATTCGAATGCAGGCAAATTTTTGAGGCTAGTATAGTGGGTGCTCCGGTAACCAAGGTAGCGGAAATGTTCTTGTTTCAAGGGGGATCTTATTGAAGATTTCTACCGCGTACAGGGAAAGCGGTAAACATCACCTCCTAGGTTAAAACACGGATGAAAGTATGTGCTGAGTGATAGTGACAGACGATCGTTGAAGCTGACTGTGACGAAAAACAAGAGGACGACAGCTGCAAAAGTAGACGGTAGAAATGAATGTCGCACTCCCGAACCCTGTCAGCATCAGAATAACATGTAGAGAGATCCACAGGCAGGAAAATGCAGAGAGAGCTGGCATTCCTAAGCCATTCATCAGTGATTCAAAGCCCGTAAGGGGAAAACGTGGTGCCGAAACTACGAAGGCATTCAGTTGGACGAGTCTTGCTTCACACTTTACCCAACTTCTGGCCGAGTCTGCGTGCCAGGAGTGAAACTTGGCGGGGGTCAGATGATGATCTGGACAGCCATAGCGTCCTATTCCATAGGCCCCATCGTTACTCCGCAGCGTCGCGTTACAGCCAAGGATTATGTTACCATCTCGGCTGATCAGGTCCATTCCGTGCTACAATGTTTGTTACCCAATGGTGGTGCTGTGTTCCAAGACAACAGGGCCCCTGCTCACACAGGTAGCATCGTCCGGGGCTGGTTTTATGAGTATGAGGATGAATTTTGACAGCTCCCCTGGCCACTGAAGTCACCAGATCTCAATATTATAGTACATTTGTGGACAATTTTGGGGAGAAGGGTGCGTGATAGGTACCAACATCCATCATCGTTAGCTGACCTAGCCAATATTTTGCAGGAGGAATGGTGTAAGATTTCCTTTAAAACTTTACTAAACCTGTATTTAACCGTTCAGAGACGACTGGAAGCCGTTTTCAATGCCAACAATTCCCTACACACTGTTAGGCATGGTAATGTGTTGTGGTGTTTCCATATGTTTTTCTATCTCCTGTAAGAATTTATTAGGGTACACTTTTGCACTTAAAGGCATCACATTTTATTTGAAAAGATTAAGATATCTTACGATCGATCGACGCAGAGCAGGTTGATCACATGTTTACTTCTTTCTCTGAGCGGCACTGCCTGGCCAGTCAAGTATAGTGCTGCACGTCCTGTACCCAACACATACTTGGCTCTGAGCACTATGCGACTTAACATCTGAAGTCATCAGTCCCCTAGAACTTAGAACTACTTAAACCTAATTAACCTAAGGACATCACATACATCCATGCCCGAGGCAGTATTCGAACCTGCGACCGTAGCGTTCTTGCGGTTCCAGACTGGCTCACAGTTCAAGCGTAGCTGCTGGTTGTGTTTGTACCAAGCAACGACAACTAAGAACATTGTTTTCCAACATATAATAGTAAACGTTAAGTATTTTAAATCACGACAGCCGGACGTTTATGGCACTTTGTGAAAATTACTAGGTAATATTCGTTGTGACAAGAAATTCTGGTCGCATGTAAAGTACACAAGCGGCAAGACGCAGTCAATACCTTCGCTGCGCAGTGCCGATGGTACTGTTACCAACGATTGCGCCGCTAAAGCGGTGTTAATTGGACGCAGTTTTCTGAAATTCCTTCACCAGGGAAGACGAATGGAATATTCCAGAATTTGAAACACGAACAGCTGCTGGCATGAGTTTCTTAGAAGTAGATACCTTAGGGGTTGCGAAGCAACTCAAATCGCTTGATACGGGCAAGTCTTCAGGTCCAGATTGTATACCGATTAGGTTCCTTTCAGATTACGCTGATACAATAGCTCCCTACTTAGCAATCATATACAACGGCTCGCTCACCGATAGATCTGTACCTACAGATTGGAAAATTGCGCAGGTCGCACAGTGTTTAAGAAGGGGAGTAGGAGTAATCCATTGAACTACAGACCTATATCATTGACGTCGGTTTGCAGTAGGGTTTTGGAGCATATACTGTATTCAAACATTATGAATCACCTCGAAGGGAACGATCTATTGATACGTAATCAGCATGGTTTCAGAAAACATCGTTCTTGTGCAACGCAGCTAGCTCTTTATTCGCACGAAGTAATGGCCGCTATCGACAGGGGATCTCAAGTTGATTCCGTATTTCTAGATTTCCGGAAAGCTTTTGACACCGTTCCTCACAAGCCTAATCAAGCTGCGGGCCTACTGAGTATCGTCTCAGTTGTGCGACTGTATTCGTGATTTCCTGTCAGGAAGGTCGCAGTTCGTAGTAATAGACGGCAAATCATCGAGTATAACTGAAGTGATAACAGGTGTTCCCCAGAGGACCTCTGCTGTTCCTGATCTATATAAATGACCTGGGTGACAATCTGAGCAGTTCTCTTAGGTTGTCCGCAGATAATGCTGTAATTTACCGTCTAGTAAGGTCATCCGAAGACCAGTATCAGTTGCAAAGCGATTTAGAAAAGATTGCTGTATGGTGTGGCAGGTGGCAGCTGACGCTAAATAACGAAAAGTGTGAGGTGATCCACATGAGTTCCAAAAGAAATCCGTTGGAATTCGATTACTCGATAAATAGCACAATTCTCAAGGCTGTCAATTCAACTAAGTACCTGGGTGTTAAAATTACGAGCAACTGCAGTTGGAAGGACCACATAGATAATATTGTGGGGAAGACGAGCCAAAGGTTGCGTTTCATTGGCAGGACACTTAGAAGATGCAACAAGTCCACTAATGAGACAGCTTACACTACACTCGTTCGTCCTCTGTTAGAATATTGCTGCGCGGTGTGGGATCCTTACCAGGTGGGATTGACGGTGGACATCGAAAGGGTGCAAAAAAGGGCAGCTCGTTTTGTATTATCACATAATAGGGGAGAGAGTGTGGCAGATATGATACGCGAGTTAGGATGGAAGTCATTAAAGCAAAGACGTTTTTCGTCGCGGCGAGATCTATTTACGAAATTTCAGTCACCAAGTTTCTCTTCCGAATGCAAAAATATTTTGTTGAGCCCAACCTACATAGGTAGGAATGATCATCAAAATAAAATAAGAGAAATCAGAGCTCGAACAGAAAGGTTTAGGTGTTCGTTTTTCCCGCGCGCTGTTCGGGAGTGGAATGGTAGAGAGATAGTATGATTGTAGTTCGATGAACCCTCTGCCAAGCACTTAAATGTGAATTGCAGAGTAATCATGTAGATGTAGATGTAGATGTAGACAATCACACACCATATTTTATGTGGATGTTATAGTAGCTTTTAGCCCTTACCTGTGTTTTATTGAACTGCAAATCACCTGAGGATGCTCGTATACGAAGATGGTTTGAAAAGTTCTCGGAACGGAATAGGAATAAAGTACTTACATCCCTGAGACGTTTTTTTTATTTTTCAATGTAGTCTCCTTGTACATTAAGGCGCTTGGTCCAACGATGTTCCAGTGCCTTAATCCCATCTCGAAAATAAGTTTCCTCCAGGCCTGCGAAACAGTCGTCAATCCTAGCTACCAATTCTTAGTTTGAAGTGAATCTTCGCCCACAAAAAAAAAAAAAAAAAAAAAAAAAAAAAATCTGTTTTGGTAAGAGTTGGAAGTCTGACGGCGCCATATCAAGTGAATAAGGAGGGTGTGGCAACAATTCTTACCTTAGTTCGTGTAATTTTGCCATGGCGACGGCACGTTTTTGATCTAGCGTCAAGAGTCGCGGCACCCATCTTGCAGATAATTTTTCTTCAGTTAAAATGTGATATACCCTTTTACATGACATCTGCTAAGCGTGAGCAATTTCACACACTTTCAATCGGCAATCCCCCATGACCATTTCGTGCACTTTTGCAACGATTTCTGGAGTAGTGACTCATCTTGGCCGACCACTGCGCGGATCATCATCTAAGGTCTCCCGACCAAATTTAAATTCATTTGCCCACTTGCTAACAGCTGAATATGAAGGAGAAGAGTTCGCCAGTGTATTTTTGAAATCGGCATGAATGTTCCTTGCTCTCATACCTTTCTTTACGAAGTACTTAATCACTGCTCCAATCTTGATTTTCTTCATCTTCACACATCACTGTACGGGAACAACAGAGCCACGTCACCGCCACAGCTCTCTTCCAAGACCACGTGTTTACAGGCAACAGTCCAATGAATATCACGTGAACAACTCGTTGCGCTAGCGCTGACCTCCATTGGTGATTCCGAGAACTTTTCAAACCACTCTCGTAGAATGAATCCGGTCGAGCATTATTAAATGCCCCTAAAATAATAATCATGGCGGTTTCCTTAACATCGGTATTAATCAATTGTCGAAGCAAAAAACGATCAAGATTGTTTAGACTTTTTGTTATCGGCTCCCATGATTTGCTCTGTATGCTTACGAATTCGTCTGATGTAGTCCTTGCACACAAACGCATCAAGTGGATCAACAGATATGGTGTCTTGCCCATCGTAAGAAGTTCCATGAACAGTGGGGTACTGAAACACGCATGTTTACTCTGGTTTACCCTGCAGAGAGATTTTCAGAGTATTTATCTGGAGCGCCCCTTGACACTGTACAACTTTGTTTTGTGAACTTTCCATTTGCCTGAAAATTTTGGTGAAGGGCCTCACAAAACAAAGTAAATAAGAGCTACAAACAAACTACCTTTACCGACCTTCTAATTAGTTACCATTAGCTACAACACGCTTCTGACATCGGTTGTAAAACTTTTAGTGGCTGTCAGCAAACGCTGCTTGCAAAATGCCGGCCGGAGTGGCCGTGCTGTTCTACGCGCTACAGTCTGGAACCGAGCGACCGCTACGGTCGCAGGTTCGAATCCTGCCTCGGGCATGGATGTGTGTGATGTCCTTAGGTTAGTTAGGTTTAAGTACTGCTAAGTTCTAAGCGTCTGATGACCTCAGAAGTTAAGTCGCATAGTGCTCAGAGCCATATTTCTTGCAGAATCGCTCGAATAACCGTGGTCACGAGTTGTTGGATATCTGCTGCCTCTGCGATTGTTGCTGAACAATAGTGCTGACATTTCCTTTGCTTATCTTCAGCTCCTTTGCTCTCATACTCAAACACAACCATCGAGCATCCACAAACATTTGTCGCACTTTTACACTATTTTCTAGGGTTGTACAGTGTTGATCCGAAAGCGGCTTGTCCTTTCTGTCTCCATAGAGCTTCAACTACTCAACCACACACTTTTCACTCTCTGCATCAACACCGTGCACTTCCATTAACATTCCGTGAGTCTCTGTCACCGTTTTCCCTAATTTAAAACCAAACTCCACGTCAACGCGCTGCACCGTTTTGCAATGACACGAGTGCGACGGATGCTGAGGATAATCGGTGGCTGTATTTGAGAAATAGAGCACAAGAACAGAAGATAAGCAGGAGATAGTGGACGCACTATTGCTCACCAACATTCGCAGACGTTGCGTATATCCAACAAAACGTGACAACGGTGCTTCGCGAGATGCCACAAGAAACGTTTGCTGACAGTTCCCTACAGCTTTACAACCGATGTCAGAAGTGTGTTGTAGCTAATGTTTACCTTGAAGGTCAGTGAAGGGTTTTTGTTTATAATTCTCATTTCCTTCATTTTCTGAGATCATTCACCGAAATTTTCAAACGTACCTTGCAATTACTCCTTTCCACGTCGATGACTGATTGTTTCTTAATTACTGTCATATGGTGACGGTTTGGAAGGGTTCACTGAGCACAACAGACTGCAACGTCGTTATAAGTTTATTAAATTGAAGAGCCAAAGAAACTGGTACACTGCCTAATATCGTGTAGGGCCCCCGAAGCATGCAGAAGTGCCGCAACATGACGTAGCATGGACTCGACTAATGTCTGAAGTAGTGCTGGACTGGAGGGAACTGACACTATGAATACTACAGGTCTGTCCATAAATCTGTAAAAGTACGGGGGCGGGGGGTGGAGGTCCCTTCTGAACAGCAGGTTGCAAGGCACCCCATCTTGCAAGATCTTTTTTCGGCAGCAGAGATGACGGAAATTTGATGTTTTACCGGATTCCTGATATTCACGGTACACTCGTGAAATGGTCGTACGGCAAAATTCCCATTTCAACGCTACCACGGAGTGCAGCGCTCTATCCCTTGTGCGCCGACTATAGCACCACGTTCAAACTCACTTAAATCTCGATAACCTGCCATTGCAGCACCAGTAACAATCTAACAACTGCGCCAGACATCGACTGCAGCGCCGTATTGTACCTGTTTGCCGGCCGGTGTGGCCGAGCGGTTCTAGGCGCTTCAGTCTGGAACCGCGTGACCACTACGGTCGCAGGTTCGAATCCTGCCTCGGGCATGGATGTGTGTGATGTCCTCAGGTTAGTAAGGTTAAAGTAGTTCTACGTTCTAGGGGACTGATGACCTCAGATGTTAAGTCTTATAGTGCTCAGAGCCATTTGAACCATTTGTACCTGTTTACATATATCTGTACTTGAATGTGCATTCCTATACCAGTCTCCTTCGGTCTTGGGAACGATTGTTTAAATATAGTAACAAAATTGTCCCACAGTATTCGAATAAAACCTCAGCTTTCGTCTCCGGCCATCCTGATTTAGGTTTTCCGTGATTTCCCTAAATCGCTTCAGGCAAATGCCGGGATGGATCCTTTGAAAGGGCACGGCCGATTTCCTTCCCCATCCTTCCCTAACCCGAGCTTGCGCTCCGTCTCTAATGACCTCGTTGTCGACGGGACGTTAAACACTAAATCTCCTCCTCCTCCTCAGCTTTCATCAGTGTGTCAATCTTGGACAAATTCTCTACTTGCGAGTTACCGTTCAATGGTATTATTACAGTTCGCCCAACTCGCAACCGTAAAATTTAGTATGTTACTCAAATATAATTCGACTCCTTCGCGACCGACCGCATTTGTTGACTACTCTATAATGACAAGCGCGCTAGCGCGTGTTCGGAACGAGGCACAGTGAAATCATTTGTTGACCCCAGTATGTTTACAGTCCACGCAAATCAATTTGACATTCGGCGCGCGGTGGCTGATGGTAGCTACAATCAACGGGAAATGCTTTCACTCTCGCTCCCATCGATCACCGCGTGCCGAGTATCAGTTGGCTAGCGCGGATAGTAGCGAAACGTCGACCCACCTCACACAGATGCAGCAACGGAGACTTTACAATGTATTGTGGAAGGGTACTAGTGTGGCAGCTTCAGAGCTCGTTGGGACAGTCTCATGTTAGCTGTACATATGTCACTACACGTGTCTTGAATGAGTACTGCATATGGTGCTGTCTTTAAGAATGAATCTTTCACTCTTCAGTGAAGTGCGCGCTTTTTGAACATTCTTCACAGATCTTTTCATGCTGGAGTTTACTACGGCAAGACACGCAGATAAGCTTCTGTGAAAGTGGAAATGTAGGAGAGTACTGGCAGACTGAAAATGTTGTTGAGTCGTGCCTGGGAAGCTGAGTCGGTAAGAGCATTCTTGGCGAAAGGCAACAATCTGTGTTCGAGTCCCAAAGCGGTACATATAATTTGTCATGAATTTTGAAACCAGTACGCTCTTAGCTGCAAAGTGAAACATTTATTACAAATAGACGTCCTACTTACAATTTAGATAAATTACGATCAGTATTAAATTGCCCCCTAAAGAAAATTATGATGATATAGTATTTGATTTATACATTTGACTGAAATAAACACTACTTTCAAAAATAAAAAAATACACCAGAAACAAAATTATTTCACAGATCAAGTGTCAGTTAGGAATTCCACAGCATACACAAGATAACGAATGTGAAGCTTGCTATGTACTAATATAACGAATATTAAGCTTGACATCTATTGTGCTCCAACTTCAGTTTACTGATCTCACAAATTACAAATAAACTAATGGAATTCGTAATAAAATTCTCATGTTGGTAAGAAACTATTGATAATAACCCAGTGGAGTAAGTTCTCCATTGTAGCGATTTACGCTGCATTGCCAGTGTTCTAAGTAAGTAGATTGATAAACAGGCAAAGCTAAAGTGACTCCAACCTATGCGCTGGGCAATAAGACTGGAAATAGGGAACGCTGAAAGAGCAAAGATGGGATATTTTCGTTTTTTTCCTGTAAGTTCCTAAATGTTCCATGGACAATAATCTGAGATGCGTTGAAAGTACCTCGAAAAGATGTAACAGTGTTTATTTTTATTCGTGACACGAGGGACGCGGAATGTGGCAAGCGTGTCTGACCTCGGTGATAAACATGTTATAACCTGTTTCCCGCTCGATTTCCTATAAACAGCAAGTAACAGTGCATTGTACTCCCTTTCAGTTGTTTTCGACGTTACTATTTTGTGTCCAGTGCTTTATGATGGAAAGGAAAGCCGAGATTACAAACACAAAAAAGTATGTCGAGCTAAGCTCTCAAGGAAAACCGTATGCAAAAAGGGACAGCTATTGCTCAGAAAGAACAACCACAACGTCATGTAAGATGAAATCCTTAGAACTCAACTTACATTGTGCAGCACAATAAAATGAAATAAAACAATGTGTAGTTTTTGGGTTCAAGCCACATGATCTTCCCATCCAATAAATATTCCTCGCCTTCTGTTGACCATCACACTGAGTGCTGAAAAACAGAAGGACCTGCTGGCTATGCTCGATGCATTTGAACGAAATACTGAAACTTTATTTCCCATTTTGTCAGTGATTTCAATACTGTATTCTTTGTTACTGCTCATAAATAAGTAAGGTGATACAGTGTGCATTCAGTGATTCAGTAGAGGTGAAGCCTGACACTTATATCTTTGCCAAAACTTCCAATGTTATATAATTTTTAATTCTGAGCTTACTACAGATTTACAACGCTTTGTCTGTCAGACATTACAATTGATGTGGGACAATCACAATTTTCATTCCTTCGAGCAAAATGATTTGAAATATCAATCTGTCATGGTTTTTTCCTGTTTCCTTACATTTTTACATTTCGCACTTTCAGCGTTTCCCATTTCCAAACTACCTGGATGAAATCTGAAAGGAAAAACGAGAGTAGAAAAATAAATCAAATTTTAAAAATTTACATTTGTACTAGTACGGCTTTATGCAAACGAAACACTGGTAATAACCAAGAAAGTACGGAAACAGCATGGAGGTGGCAGAAGGAACTGGATGGAGTATTTATACATAATGGGAGAAGGAGTAAACCTAAAATATAATAGTTTACACCTCCAGCTAGTGTTTCTAAGGACACATGCCTAACGAGGGGTTGGAATGATGGGAGCCAGAACGGATCATATGGCCTAAAATTCCTTGCTATATAAGGGAAGGAGAATATAATGGCAAGGTAAAAAATACTTCACCTGAAACGTAGATGGTGTTAACACGCCGCTATCGGTGTGCCAGTCTGAAAACCTCTCACCTTTTCCTCAAAATGGCACTTAACATGTCATGGATCCAAACAAATTCACAAGAAATTGACTAAACGTTCTGCACTCAAAATATCAATTCGCATATCCTGCCTGTCCCGAAAATAAGAATTTGGCTCCAGTATTGAACGGTTCATGGTATCGAGTTTTAGGTAAAACATAAGGAATTTTTTTGCATAATTGACATAATTTCAAAAAAAAGTATTTGCATTCATTGTTACTAAGTCAGAAATGATATCGAGCACACTATGTTACCAGCTATTGCTCCAATAAAGAGAAGCATTTTAGCTAAAGTTTCTAAGGAACAAAATACATCATAAAAAATTACATTAATTTGGCCAGAAGAGACTGATTTGTGAGGACTACGACTGATTTATATTTTAGGTACACAACATTCGGATATTCCAGAAATTTCGCTTCCAACCAGCACGAAATCATCTCTCCAAGACGTTCAGGATGACCCAGATGTGTTGTATTAAATTTTGATGGGTTTAGAGGTTGCCTTGAGGACCAAATTGATGATAGGAACCCGTGTTCAGAAACGTCACTCAACGATGCTACAGAGTGTCAAAGTTATAGGTGCCAGCGCCTACCACTAGTCCACCCCCTCAGCAGCAAATGTGACTTTGTTCTATAACGGACCATAGGCCGAACGTCGCCCAATGTTGTTTGTTATTCAATGATAGCGACTAACTGCCACGATCGCCAGTGGAAAAGATGGAACCATGTGCTCCATAGAAAGGCCATGAATGCGATGCTTTGTTGGCTTGGTGGAGGGCGGTTTCGGACACAGGTTATTTTTCTCCTGTATACTGAAAAACATTCGAGACTTTTGAGGATTCGGTAATGATTTGATCAACCTTATAGCGGTATTCGATGGCTTCAAGGGTATTCTGCAAGGTTGCATTACTGCCAGGAATTATGTGACCATTTTGGCTGATCATTTCCGTACCAAGGTGCAATTTTTGTTCCCAAACCGTAATGCTGTGTTCCAAGAAGAACGCGCTCCTGTTCGTACAGCTCGCATCGTCCAGGACTGGTTTTGTTAGCGCAAGGATGTTGTGTCACGTGACCCCTGGCCGCCAGTCCCCAAATATCAATATTATTGAGCCTTTGTGGTCAACTTTGGATAGAAGCGCACGTGAGCACTATCCACCTTCATCATCGTTTCCTGAACTTGCCACTATTTTTGCAGCTAGAATGGTATACGATTTCCTTGACATCATGCAGGACCTGTGTATATCCATAACGGGACGACTGGAAGCCAATTGTTGTCCTGCACCGTATGAGGCATGGTACAGTGTTGTGTTTGTTATTTCCATTTTAGTGGTAGACCTCCTTTATTTAGCCCAGAGACATGGGATAGTGCGACGAAATTTAGGTCAGAAATCTAATCGAACTTTTAGAACTTTCAAATGATAAGCCCCGAAGTAGTCATACACGAAACCTTGCATGCGGATAGTAAATCTATGGCAAATGGCTCTGAGCATTATGGGACTTAACATCTATGGTCATCAGTCCCCTAGAACTTAGAACTACTTAAACCTAACTAACCTAAGGACAGCACACAACACCCAGTCATAGTAAATCTATAGGTACTTTAATATAGTCCGACAGTTTACATTAAAGTAAAAAATGTTAGTACCAGTTAGAAAAAAACGACTTGATACAAAAATATACGCTGATGTAAAAACAAATCTGTTACTATAAACATACTTTCCAGAAAATAAATTTCTCAAGGAGTAAAATTTAATTTTCTTCTCTTTCCTCCTTCCTGTTAACCTCGGCAGAACGGTCCTTGCCACCCGTTGAATTTTTATTAAACTGTTTCAAGAAAAAAGACGTCACTCTGAAGGACAAACTTCGTGAGAAGGACTTTTTTAGCTAAGTGTATACGCCAGCGAAGGCGAAATTGGAGATCGTCTGAAAAGAGAGGAAGGCGGAAAAAACTGGAAAAAAAAGTTTAGGCGGCTGCTCGCGAAAAGCAGGACATTCAAGTTTGATTTCCAGTCTCTCATAAAGATGTACACTGCTGGCCATAAAAACTGCCAACACACAAATGCAGCATTCAACAGACGTCAAATAAAATGTGCTACATTCTTGGATATGCAAATACTTAGCGTTTTAACGCAACCGCGCTAAGTAAATGGCAGATCACCATCCGCGTTCTGTATGTGAGGAAAGATTACGCAACGGGTTCCTCTTTGCGTAATCGCTTTTGAATGTTGCTTGTTTATGAAAATATCGTGCTATGCTTCATCTAAGGAGGCGAAACTTATGCCAGCGCGTGTCGAAACTCGGCCACGGCAAGATCACAGTGCACTGAGTGAGCGATTTATTCTTCCGCTACAGTGCTGTTGGCACCGGTTGGTATCTGTATCTACATCCCACGACTGTACTGTGAATATGGAATCTATGGGGTCGGGATGACCACACTCAACACCGAACAGGATCTCAACGGGCTCCCGAGGGTACAGACATACTGCTCGCTTGGCTGTCCAGGATTCTGCTACAAAATGCGCACGAGTAACCATTTGGTGCGACCTAAAGTGAAATGATCGGATGAAAAAAATTGTAGGAAAAACAGATGCCACGCCGCGATTCATTGGTAGATTTCTAAGAAAATGTAAACCATCCACAGAAGAACTGCCTTACGAAATACTTGTAGCCGATTCTTGAGTATTGCTCGTCATTGTGGGACCCTAACCAGGTAAGATTAACAAAGAAGATAGGGACGATCCAATGCCTCGGGCATGGATGTGTGTATGTCCTTAGGTTGGTTAGGTTTAAGTAGTTCTAAAACTAGGGGACTGATGACCTCAGATGTTAAGTCCCATAGTGCTTACAGCCATTTGAACCATTTGATCTGTCTGGATCATTTAATCGGCGTGAGAGCGTTACGAAGGTGTCCAACGAACTCCAGCGACAGGTGCTACAAGAGAGGCACTGTGCACCGCGGAGAGGTCTACTGTCCTGGGAGCATGTGATCGAGGAAAGCTCTGGCAATACATTACTTCCTACAACATATGTCTCGCGAAATGGTCAGGACGAGGAAATCAAAGAAATCAGAGCCCATACGGAGGTTAACCGACACGGGCCATTAGCAAAGAGAAATGGGAAGACCGGAAGAGCCAGTGGTACGAGAAGAACCCTCGCTACAAACCTTAAAGGGGCCCTCATACGCTAAATATTTCTTATGTAATACTGAGTAATGTGTACGCTCGATATAATGTGCCATATACTGACGTGACAACTGACGTGGGGTAGCGATATGCGCATATATACACTCCTGGAAATTGAAATAAGAACACCGTGAATTCATTGTCCCAGGAAGGGGAAACTTTATTGACACACTCCTGGGGTCAGATACATCACATGATCACACTGACAGAACCACAGGCACATAGACACAGGCAACAGAGCATGCACAATGTCGGCACTAGTACAGTGTATATCCACCTTTCGCAGCAATGCAGGCTGCTATTCTCCCATGGAGACGATCGCTGAGATGCTGGATGTAGTCCTGTGGAACGGCTTGCCATGCCATTTCCACCTGGCGCCTCAGTTGGACCAGCGTTCGTGCTGGACGTGCAGACCGCGTGAGACGACGCTTCATCCAGTCCCAAACATGCTCAATGGGGGACAGATCCGGAGATCTTACTGGCCAGGGTAGTTGACTTACACCTTCTAGAGCACGTTGGGTGGCACGGGATACATGCGGACGTGCATTGTCCTGTTGGAACAGCAAGTTCCCTTGCCGGTCTAGGAATGGTAGAACGATGGGTTCGATGAGGGTTTGGATGTACCGTGCACTATTCAGTGTCCCCTCGACGATCACCAGTGGTGTACGGCCAGTGTAGGAGATCGCTCCCCACGCCATGATGCCGGGTGTTGGCCCTGTGTGCCTCGGTCGTATGCAGTCCTGATTGTGGCGCTCACCTGCACGGCGCCAAACACGCATACGACCATCATTGGCACCAAGGCAGAAGCGACTCTCATCGCTGAAGACGACACGTCTCCATTCGTCCCTCCATTCACGCCTGTCGCGACACCACTGGAGGCGGGCTGCACGATGTTGGGGCGTGAGCTGAAGACGGCCTAACGGTGTGCGGGACCGTAGCCCAGCTTCATGGAGACGGTTGCGAATGGTCCTCGCCGATACCCCAGGAGCAACGGTGTCCCTAATTTCCTGGGAAGTGGCGGTGCGGTCCCCCACGGCACTGCGTAGGATCCTACGGTCTTGGCGTGCATCCGTGCGTCGCTGCGGTCCAGTCCCTGGTCGACGGGCACGTGCACCTTCCGCCGACCACTGGCGACAACATCGATGTACTGTGGTGACCTCACGCCCCACGTGTTGAGCAATTCGGCGGTACGTCCACCCGGCCTCCCGCATGCCCACTATACGCCCTCGCTCAAAGTCCGTCAACTGCACATACGGTTCACGTCCACGCTGTCGCGGCATGCTACCAGTGTTAAAGACTGCGATGGAGCTCCGTATGCCACGGCAAACTGGCTGACACTGACGGCGGCGGTGCACAAATGCTGCGCAGCTAGCGCCATTCGACGGCCAACACCGCGGTTCCTGGTGTGTCCGCTGTGCCGTGCGTGTGATCATTGCTTGTACAGCCCTCTCGCAGTGTCCGGAGCAAGTATGGTGGGTCCGACACACCGGTGTCAATGTGTTCTTTTTTCCATTTCCAGGAGTGTAGATGGCGGTAGTATTGTATGCACAAGGAATAAATGGGCAGTGTATTGGAGGAGCTGTCATTTACAATCAGGTGATTCATGTGAAAAGGTGTCCGACGATGTTATGGCCGCACGACGAGAATTAAACTTTGAAAGCGGAGTGACAGTTGGAGCTAGACGCAAGCGACATTCCATTCTGGAAATCGTTAGGGAATGCAGTAGTACGAGCTCCACGGCATCAAGGGTGTGCCGAGAATGTTAAATTTCAGACATTACCTCCCACCACGGACAACGCAGATGTCGAAGGCCTTCACCTAACGAGAGAGAGCAACGGCGTTTGCCTAGAGTTGTCAGTGCTAACAGACAAGCAACACTTCCTGAAACAACCGCAGAAATAAACGTGGGTCGTACGACGAACGTATGCATTACGACAATGCGGCGGAAATGGGCATTAATGGGATATGGCAGCAGACAACTGACGCGAGTGCCTTTGCTAACAGCACCGCCTGCAGCGTCTCTCCTGGGCTCGTGACCATACAGCCTGGAACCTTCATGACTGGAAAACCGTAGTCTGGGCAGTTGAGTCCCGATTTCAGTTGGTAAGAGCGGATGGTAAGGTTCGAGTTTGGTGCAGACCTCACGAAGTCATGGACCCACGTTGTCGAAACGCCGTGCAATCTGGTAGTGGTTCCATAATGGTGTGTGCTGTGTTTGCATGGAATGGACTAGATCCTCTAGTTCAACTGTACCCATCACTGACTGGACATGGTTACGATCGGTTACTTGGAGACCATTTGCAGTCATTCGTGGGCTTCATTTTTATGAATGACAATATGCAATGTCACCGTGCCACAACTGTTGGCGATTGTCTGAAGAACATTGTGGACGATTCGAGCCAATGATTTGGTTACCCAGGTCGCCCAGTCCCATCGAACATTTATGGGACATAATTAAGAGGTCAGTTCGTGCACAAAATTCTGCACCGGCTTCACTTTCGCAGTTTCGGACAGCTATAGAGGCAATGTGGCTGAATATTTTTGCAGGGGCTTCCAACGAGTTGTTGAGTCCATGTCATGTCGAGGTGCTGCACTACGCTGAAGGTATCACATGACTTTCGCCACTTCACTGTATATTGTACCGTGCAAGTGTGGTACTGCGCAATTAAATACAGTCCCTGCAGAGATCGAACGAATTTCCGCAAAGAACTGAAAAAGTAAATGAGAAAAGATCAGGAACTGGGCTGGAGTATGTCAATTCAAGCACGAAGCGTAACTTTGAGAAATGAAATTCTTGATTGTTTAGGAAACACCAAATACTTCGTAATCCACAATAGCAGAGCAAACTGAAGATCATGGCGTATTGAAAGTAAGCAGAAATGTTCATTTGACTTATAGCAGAATCGGCGAACAGGGTCAAGTCAGCTGTGCAGTGAGCATACTTTTTTTTTGCTTGCAACAGTTGTCACTGCATAGACATTAGATCGTGTAAGCTGGCAATCGGTAAATAACTGTTTTACTTCGTTTGCAACGGGTGTTACAGTAGAGAAATACATAGAAAACAGCACGTACACGATAAATTACACATTTCACTTGTTTAATTTCTAATTAGTGTTGCCGGCCGCTGTGGCCGAGCGGTTCTAGGCGCTTCAGTCCGGAACCGTGTTGCTGTTACGGTCGCAGGTTCGAATCCTGCCTCGGGCATGGATGTGTGTGATATCCTTAGGTTAGTTAGTTTTAAGTAGTTCTAAGTCTAGGGGACTGATGGTCTCAGATGTTAAGTCCCATAGTGCTCAGAGCCATTTGAACCATAATCTACGCTGCTGTGAATGCCCTGATCCGCTGAAATGTTTACTGGAAGCATTTGAGACTTATTTGGCCAGTTTTGCACAATTTCTGCTTGTGTTTCACGAGGCAAGCGATCCACTCGCAATATAGACTAGTTCCACATCGTCGAGCGCCGACGTGATCGTTGTGAGGGCAGAGATCTAAATGAACGTCCCGGGAAAAACTATTGCGCAACAATACTATGCCGTTCTTATCTCGCACTCTCCTACCGTATACTGACGCAATATTATTGCGCAATTAATACTGAGTGTGTGAATGCCCCTTAAGGTGGCGTGCCCAGACATTATAAACAAGAAGCAAGAAGACCGTAAATTAGAGACTTCTCTTTATAGACGAAGCATGACGAATCAAATCGATAGTGAGCGAAGCCACAGAAAACCGAAATCCTGGATGGGCAGACGGAGATCGCTCTTCAGATATGCGACTCCATCCCTTAAACGTTGTACCACATCACTTGGATCACATGCGTTAAAATTCAAGTCACGAAACACTGCTTGTAGAGTATGAGAACGAAGCAGGAAAGCGAGAATTGTGACGGGGTTGCTGTAAGGGGCTTCTAAAAGCGTGCCCTCTGGACATCGACACTCCGCACGCTGTCGTTTTTCGTTGTTGGCTGGCCTGAAACGCACACCACAGCAGGGGCTGAGTTTCATGCGCCGTGCCACATACTGCAAACGACACAGAAAAAAAAAGTGGCGGATAAAATTATAATATGTGGGGGCGATCAAATAGCTTTGTGAAAATTACCACGAATTGTGGGCTGCAGCATAATAGTCCCAATTAGCATTATTTATAATGGTACTAAATCAAGTGACATTGTAAAAGTGAATCACGCGCAGTAAAACAGTCCGGCCAGTAATAGACCACATATATTACATGGCTCTGCACAAAGACCCAAAAACCTGTATTTGTTTCCGGGCCTACAGTTTAGCGCCAAGCGATATGCGTTGTTACCCACGTGAGAGGACATCTATTTAATCCGTTTATAAACAAAATGCTTTTCTTGCAACAATATTGGTTTCTACGTGACAGGTATTTTTCATAGATGTTCTGCAATAGTGTACAGTCTTGTTTAAAAGTTACCGTATTCTAACTCAGAATATGTTCTAGAATTCTACAGAAAACCAATGTTAAGGACACGTCTGTAATTTTGTTCTAGAATTCTACAGAAAACCAATGTTAAGGACAACAGTCTGTAATTTTGCGGGGTCCGTTCCTCCACCCTTCTTATATGCAGGATTCACTGGTCAGATACACACAGAGGGCTATTAAGCTTCATGTAATGCCGATGGTGAAAGGTGACGAAGTCTGGCGAAAAATTTGTAGATGAAATGGAAGTGCGTTTTACAACTTGTGTTAGCAGATAAGATAAAACATGACTTCTCAGGAACTTCGAAAATTAAGCAGGTACCTTCTTATTTCGAATAAAGGTAGAAAGATATACACGCATTTATTTATTTTCTACCTTTATTCGAAATAAGAAGGTACCTGCTTAATTTTCGAAGTTCCTGGGAAGTTCTGTTTTATCTTATCTGCTAACACAAGTTGTAAAACGCACTTCCATTTTATCTACAATTTTTTCGTCAGACTTCGTTGCCTTTCACCATCGGCATTACATGAAACTTAATAACCCTCTGTGTGTATCTAACAAGTGAATCCTGCATATAAGAAGGGTGAGGGAACTGACCCGCAAAATTACAGACCGATGTCCTTAACATCGGTTTTCTGTAGAATTCTAGAACATATTCTGAGTTCGAATACAGTAACTTTCGCAGAGACAGAAAAGCTTATGTGAGCGTTTTAGGAAGAAATGCTCATGTGAAACTCAGTTTGTCCTTTACCCACATGATTTACTGCGAATTATGGATGAAGGAGAACGGGCAGTTTCTATATTTCTAGACTTGACACGATATCCCACTATACACTTTAACGAAGGTGAGAGCATATGGAATAGGTTCTCAGAAATGTCAGAATCCAGTATGTTGTCCTCGACAGCGAGTGTTCATCAGAAACAAGGGTATCATCAGCAGTGCCCCAGGGAAGCGTGACAGGACCACTATCGTACTCTGTGTACATAAATGATATGGCCGTCAGAGTGGGCAACAATTAGCGGTTGTTTACTGACGATGCTGTAGTGTACGGTAAGGTGTCGAAGTTGAGTGACTGACTTAGGCAACATGTCTAGTTGGTGCAAAGAAGGGCAGGTGGCTTTAAATGTAGAAAAATGTAAGTTAATGCGGATGAGTAGGTAAACCAAACCCGTAATGTTCGGATACAGCATTAGTAGAGCGCTGCTCGATGTCAGATGGAACTAGAATCTGAGGATCGTGGTAAGTAAGGCGAATGGTCGACTTTGGTTTATTGGAGACTTTGAGGAACGAGTGGTTCATCCGTAAAAGAGGTAGCATACAGGGCACTAGTACGAGTAGGGCTCGACAGTTTGGGATTCGCCCCAGGCAGGATCAAATGAAGACATCGAAGCAATTCAGAGGCGGGCTTCTAGATTTGCTACCGGTAGTTTCGAATAAAATGCAAGTGTTACGGAAATGCTTCCGGAATTCAAATGGGAATTCCTCGAGGGAAAGCGACGTTCTTTTCGAGGAACACTAACGAGATATTTTAGACAGCCGGCATTTGAAGCTGGCTGCAAAATCATCCTACTGCCCCCAACAAACCATGCGCGTAAGGATCACGAAGATAAGATACGAGGAAGCAGGACTCGTAGGGAGACATATAGACAGTCGTTTTTCCCTCGCTCAATCTGCGAGTGGAAGACGAAAAGAAATGACTAGTAGTGATACAGGGTACCCTTGCCGAGTATCTATGTAGATGCAAATGTAGATGTAACAACACTGTTCGGAAGTATAGACATTTGAACTGTTTTATACTCTTCATAGTTGAAAACAGACTGTTCATATCTTCAGTGCTTTGACAAATGTTCCTATTGTTTTCTTTAGTCCGAACACAAGTTTGAAGCATTTGATGCAGCTCTCGGATACAGTGAATCCTGTGCAGCTGCCTTAAATCACCACAACTACTTCAACCTTCATCTACCTGAATCTGCATTTTCTACTCAACTGTTGATGTATCTCTACAACCTTTATCCCACACCCCTGACTCCATCACAAAACTATTCCTTGGTACCTCAGGATATGTCCTATCAACCGCTATCTCCTTTTAGCCAAGTTGAGGCATAAATTATATTTCATCCGGATTCTTTTCACTACTTTTTCATTTAAGTTATACGAAATACCCATATAATCTTCCACAGTACCGAATTTAAAAAGCTTCTATTTCTTATCTGCAAAGTTTATCGTCCACGCTTCACTTCCATACAAAGCTACATTTCAAATATTTAAGGGCCAAAAGACAAGGGACAGCGATATACACACACATTCACATGGCGTATCGCGTACTCAAGGTATAAAATGGCAATGCATTGGCGGAGCTGTCATTTATACTCAACTTACGCATGTGAACGGGTTTCCGAAGGAAATATGGACTCACGACGGGAATTAACAAAAATCAAATGGCTCTAAGCACTATGGGACTTAACATCTGAGGTCATCAGTCCCCTACACTTAGAACTACTTAAATCTAACTAACTTAAGGACATCACACATACCCGTGTCCGAGGCAGGATTCGAACATGCGACCGTAGCAGCAGCGTGGTTTCGGACAGAAGCGCCTAGAACCGCTCTTCCACAGCGGCCGGCTCCTCTGTATGACGTGAAAACTGGGGTGTGGCGTACAATTAGTGCAACGCGAAATACTGGACTGATATTATTCCACCATCCCGTATCGTTTGATAGGTATGTGAACAATATATGGCAATCTTTCTTGAGAGAACACGTTGGACAATGTTTACATTCCCTTTATTTCAACACAAACACTGTTTGCAAGTTTCGTGCAGTTTAAGAGTTCGGCGAACAACACAGTTTCTTCCTGGATGAAGTTACAGAAAGTGTAAACACAGAACTACTGCAAGTCCGAAGTAGTGTTAAGAGAAAGTCAGTCCGAGACAAAGGCCAAACACAAACCAAGTCCGCAGCGTACGTTGTGAACAGGACTGTAGTCAGCGCTTGTTAGTCGACCACAACACTGTTGGACCTGAGAGCGAGGGCCCTTCGGTCGGCTAATCTCGAGTTTTTATCACTATATTGCACAAGGACACGCTGAAACATCTCACAGCATATCTAACCATTCCTAGTGCCGTGTGTTTGTACTTCTTTACTGTAAATTCACCGCGTGCTTTCGAAACAACCATTGGAGGCCAAGCGCAATAATACTGTGGTGGGGCAGTAACTGGTAACTGTTTGCTGCTGTTGTTGTTGTAGCCTTCAGTCCCAAAACTACTTTGATGCAGCTCTCCACGATAGTCTATCCTGCACAAACCTCTTCATGTCTGCATAACAACTGCAACCGACACTATTTGAACCTGCTGACGGCTTTCTGTATTCACATCTTGGCCTCCACCTACAATTTTTGCGCCCCCCACCTCCCCCAATACCAAATCGACAGTTTCATGATGTTCCAGAATGTGTCCTACCAACCGATCCCCTCTTCTAGGCAAGTTGTGCCATACATGTCTTTTATCCCCAGTTATATTCAGTACGTCCTCGTTAGTTATGCGATCTACCCATCTAATCTGCAGCAATCTTCTGTAGCACCACATTTCAAAAGGGTCTCTTCTCTTCTCTTAACTGCTAATCGCTCACGTTTCACTTCCGTCCAGACAAACTACCTTCAGAAAATATTTCCGACCACTTAAATTTATTAAGACACAAAGAAATTACAGACATTGGCTGCGAGAGGGGACCGAATAAATCGATGGGGAATGTTGAAAATATGTGCCGAACTGGGATTCGAATCCGCATCTCCTGCTTACTAGGCATATGCGCCGACCACTGCACATCCAGACACAGTGGTCCCCATAACTGCACGGGCTACCCTAGCATGCTTTCTGTCCGGGCCAAATTCGCAGCTTATCCACACACTACTAATGTAGTGACCCTTGCCCAATATCCTCGTTACTCGAGGCATTTCGTCGATTCCTGTAAGAGGTCAAGCCTGATGTACATCCGCGCTTCTTTGGCCATCTTCGCCATGTGTGGTGTCAGTTCTTTCAGACGTCTGGAGGAACAGACATCACGCATTCATATAATTCATTTGCCTCGATGGGGACCTTCTTCAGTGCGGATGCACAAGTAAGTCCGACCTCCTGCGGGAATCTCATAGTAGTGAGCATGAAGGAAATGGACAGGAAATGTGGATAGATGACGCTCGCTGGGAATGTGGATCGGTAGTGAGGCATGCCGAGATAGTCCGCGCGGTAACTTGTGTGGTGGTTAACGCACCTGCCTAGTAAGCAGAAGAGCCCGGGTTCAAATCCCAGTCGGGTAGACATTTTCACTCGTCGCCGCTGATTACGCGTAAATCCGCCCCCCCCCCCCCTTCCATCACCCTAAATACACATACAATGTATCACAGCTGTGGATTCCGCGTGGTGTGCCGGACATGTTCGAAAGAAAAGATACCACTCATTCATATAAAAGTATCTGAATTCATCAGCACCACCGCTGCTTCGTAACGTTTCAGTTTGACAGTGTGCACAGCTCTGTTAACAGATGCCATTGGCTAACAAGTTTGACGTGTGAAATGGCGTCAAGATTTTCTCGTACTTCCTTCCAGGGTCACTCCTATCACGTCTAGTTTAGTCAAAGTTAGAATCGATAAATCACCTATCAGATTCCTATAAAAAGGGGAGAGTGTGGTACAATGCCGTATAACTCGCCACGCTTTTCATAAATGAGACCGGCTGGGTAGAACAGATTTATTCCTAATCGTTTACTTCAAAAGAAAACTGTTTTGTTCGTCATTACCTTGTTCTACGTTATAAAAGTTGGTTCTGTTGTTACATAACGCACGGTTTCGGCCGTTACACAAAACTGCTTAAAATTATCGGATTCTTCACATCAGTCTCTTTACTTACACACTGACGGCAAAAAAGTCAGACAACTGAAAGTTGACAGGCGTGTTTCTACATCTGAAAGATGACGTCTGTTGAAATTTCACGCCAGTAGCTTAAGAGTGACGCTAGTGGCGCCACTGTCAAGATGCAAATCGCGTTTGCATGAAATGTACACTGTAACAGTTACTTTCAAGACAGGATGTAGTTACTCGATGTTAGTCAAGAATTCCTTTAAGACGACGAAGAAGCCATTATTAACAGCTCGCTGAGTTCCTTGAGATTCAACGACGTCCTGCAATGGGGCTACGATAAGCTGGATGTTCCTTCAGTGATATTGCAGATACACTTGATAGGAATGTTGCCACTCTACATGATTGCTAGCTGCTATGGTCACGGGAAAGTATGGCCGCAAGAAGACCGGGCTGCGGACGGCCACGTGGCACTACCGCTTATGAATGTGGTGCATCGTACTGCGTTTGCAGCAGAAATTCGAGCAGCAATTGACACTACAGTGATGCAACCAACTGTTACAAACCTGTTACTTCAAGGACAGCTCCGAGACAGACGCCCTGCAGCGTGCGTTGTACTGACCCCGAACCACCAACGCTAGCGACTTCAGTTGTGTGAAGCGACAGCTCATTGGAGGGCGAATTGGAGTGTGCTTTTTGATGGAAAGGTGTTCTGCCTCGGTGCCAGTGATGGCCGTGTGTTGGTTAGAAGGAGACGTATACACACTGGACCTACACCTGGGATTATGGCCTGGCGTGCGATTTCTTATGACAGCAGCAGCACATCTGAGGTTTCGCACGTACCGTGATTGCAAAACTGTTCGTAAATCTGGTGAATCGGCCTGGTGAGCTGCCATTCGTGAACAGCATTCCAGAGGGATGTTTTCCAACAAGATAACGGTCGCCCATATACCGCTGTTGTAACCCAACATGCTCTAGAGTACCGACATGTTGCCTTGGCCTGCTCGATCACCAGCTCTGCCTCGAATCGAGAATGTATGAGACATCATCGGACGACAACTCCAGCATCCTCCACAAACAGCATTAACTGTCCCTTGACCGACTAAGTGTAACAGGCAGACCAAAAACTGACATCCAACACCTGTACGACACAATGCTTGCACGTTTGCATGCTTGCATTCATCATTCTGGCAGTTATATCTGTTATTAACGTACCAGCATTTCACATTTGGAATGACTTCTCTCACGCTTGCGTTAACCTGTGCTCTTGAAACGTTAATCACTTACATATGTCACCTAGACAAACGTATTCCCGAAATTTCGTTACTGTACATTGATTGTTTCTTGGCGTTACGATATTTTCCCGTCAGTGTATTTACGTTATCAGCTTTCTTCGTGTGCTTAAAGGTCTCCAGTCTTAGTTCTACTTTTCAAATTATCCCCAGCTTTACGAACATGTATTGGAACTCAGAACCAGCCCCTATTCGCAGTGACGTAATAGGTTTTATGGGAGATAGCTTCCGTCCAGTTACCCTGCAAAGCCTGATATGAGAACCTTGTTCATCTTAATTTTGGATAACCCTTTAAAAAAGCGTTTTTGAATCAATTGTTGTACCTCAGCCGAAGTAGGAGGCCAAAATACCTCGCTTCTGACAACTAGTTTCACTTAGAAGACAATGTTTGAATAACTGTCAATTAATTAAAACGTGGATAAAGATATATCAGTAACTCTCATAACACCTTGCCGAAATGAATTCAGAATATAGTTTTGTAATCCTCTGATCAAACGGAATCGTTTGAGGTACACCACGATAGCATACTGTTATATTTTTATTTTTCCATTTTTCTAGTGTTCCTTTTATTTTTTAGCCGTTTTCACCCTGTTCAAAATGGGTCAGTCAAAACATTACAAGCACAATTTTTATGCAACCAGAGTCAGTAATTTGTGAGGGATCCCCAATATTTGGACTCATTAAACTATACGTGTTATTATTCATCAAAATAGTTTAAATACACAGAATATTTAATCTGAATCATTAAATATGTCGTATTTCTGATGCAGAGCTTGTCTGACGTCATGGGAATAACGTCACCGGCCCTAGAACAAAAGCAGCAGCCTCAGCTGAAGAGGATTCGATTTGGTCAGACGACGAACGTGCATAATTTACAAGAAGGCGTTGCATTGTTGTTTTTTTGTGTTTAAGGTGCCAACACTGACTCACTGAGGCAGCAAGATTGTCAGTCGTTCAGTGCATCGATCAATTGTTATTTACGAACACAACAATAACAAACGAAGATAAACAAGCTGTAGATACGTGGCGACGTGTTTACTCTTTCTAACGTAGCGTTTTGAACTGATTTCATATCTGAAAACCGTTTTATTCTATCGCGTCAGATTTTGAAGATAACGAGAAAAATTAATTTTCAGGAGCACCGTTCATAAATTTTTAACCCCTCGTTTTTAGCAATTTTGCATGCAACGCCATACAATATTTTCGTCGTCTGTGAAATTAGTTCCATGTAAAGTAACATGTCAAAACATTTTCGATATTGCTTTACTAATCTTTCACTTGTTTCTTCTTTATTTTCAGTTTAAAGCGATTTATAACGACCACAGGCTGCATAAATTCGACAAATCTGTTTTGCTATGTGTGCGGCTATCTAGCAGACAAATCCCAACGGAAGACTTTTAAACCGTTTCTGAAGAAAACGTGTGAACCATACTTCGATTCAGAGATGGATACTGGCATATCGTTGGCGCCACAGTGGCATGCAGATTGTGCGGTTGGATAAGGAAGGCGAAGAAGACCATCTGGCATACGGAATTCCTGTCATATGGCGTGAGTCATTAACCACAAAACAGACTTATTTCGGATTGGCAGATGTCACCAGATATTTGTACAAAACTCCTGCATCTGTGTAGTCTCCAGACGTTTCCTCAGTTTCTAAACTAATTCACACAATCCCGTCGATTCTACAATACCAATAGGCACCTAAACAATATATAGTTGATGAATCAACGTAAGAAGATAGTTATCTTTCATCTTTCAACAACGTATCAGACCTGACTACCAGTCTGGAGAAGGTATTCATGTAATGAACAATGCTGATCTTTGTGATCTCGTACGGCACCTGGCACTAACAAAGGGTCAAGCTGAACTATTCGCTTTACGCCTTAAAGAATTTAATTTGCTTGCACGGGTACGGCTTCACATTTTCGCCACAAACACAAAGAACTTGTGAAATTCTTTGCTACTGTACGGACGTTCAAGGTCTGATGTCAAGTCTCGGGGTGGAACACAACATTGAAGCATGACGATTATTCATCGACTCATCTATAACAAGTTTAAAAGGGGTATTGCTACACAATGGAAAGAAATATGCACCCGCATCGGTTGGATATTCCACCCACCTGAAAGAGACATATTCGTATGAAACTATATCGCTGCTTCTTGAAAATATATATGATCATGAGTATAAATGGTGTATCTGTGGTGGTTTAAGAGCTACCACCATTCTCATGGGAATGCAGACGCTTGTACCAAGTACTACTGTTTTACCCCTGAGTGGGACAGTACAGACAGACAGACACTACTATACAAACAAAAATTTCCCAATCAGAAGCAGAATGAAGCTAGGGAATAAAAATGTGCTTCGTGTGTCGTTACTTGACCTGTCAAAGTTCCCATGCCACGGTTTCACATCAAGCTAGGGCTTATGAAGAATTTCTTGAAGGCGCTTACGATTCAGATGCTTTTCGGTATCTGGGCAACATGTTTCCATAGTTGAGTTACGCAAATGTGAATGAAGGTATGTTCATAGATCCACCAAGAAGGAAGGTAATTGTTGACATCCACCTCCAAGAATTACTGAATGACACTGAAAAAATGCATGGATGGCCTGGGTAGCAGTTGTAGTCAGCGTCCTTGGAAATTGTAAACCTCCTATCTAAATGTTGTGAAGAAATGCATCAGTACGAACAAACAGCTGGGTGTCAGCGTGTCCCTCAAAAATTACCTCGAGACGCATCTTGACTTCTGCCACGAAAGTCTAGGTTCATACGGTGATGAACATGGTGCTCGTTTTTACAGGGACGTCCCGGCGATGAGGTCACGGTATCAGGGTCGATGGAGAGCAGTAATATTGGGTGACTACTGCTGAATACTCCAGAGTGACATACCAAATCCCCAGCACAAACGCGAGTCTGCAACCAAGAAATTCAAACAAAAGATTAAGGAACCTGAGCCGTGTCACGGCTCAGCTCATTTGATTTACCCGCGAGATTATTTCACTTGTTTTCGCCGCAGCGATAGGGGGCGTGATCGCTGAGAGTTGTTGGCGCTGGTGCGCGAAGCAACTGTTTTGTGGAGGACGTCTCGGTCGGGGAGATGGGGACAGGACGGAAGCGGCGGGGAGTCAACTGGCCGTGCCTGCCGATCAAGGACTGCGATGAGTATGGCCGTTTGCGAGCATGTGGGGAGGACGGAATGCTCGCTTGCTTAGCGTGGTTCTCCATGACCAGCTGTTGTTTGTTGGGCCTAGCACTCGAGTGTAACAGGAAACTGCATTGGTGTGGTTCTCGTCACCTGCCTAAGGCCGAAACTTTCATATACTTTTATTACATTTCATGATCATTACTTTAATATGTGGTTGTTACTTGTAGCCAACATTTTGTGATTTGAAATACTTCAGAGAATATCATCATGTGCCAGGTGTCTATTGTGGGCCGGCCGAAGTGGCCGAGTGGTTCTAGGCGCTGCAGTCTGGAACCGCGAGACCGCTACGGTCGCAGGTTCGAATCCTGCCTCGGGCATGGATGTGTGTGATGTTCTTAGATTAGTTACGTTTAACTAGTTCTAAGTTCTAGGGGACTAATGACCTCAGAAGTTGAGTCCCATAGTGCTCAGAGCCATGTCTACTGTGAATAATTCTTAATTTGTTTCATAGTGTATGGCACAGTATCCACTATCATCGATCATTTTATGAAAGTTCTGTCCAAATTATTATTACATTAGACTTTGTTTAAACTCGTGCGTTTAAATTGCAAATTTCTTAATTCTACCAATATTGCTTCGGATAAACCCATCTATTTCTTGATATTGCCATATTTGTGTATGAAGTTGTGTTTCTTCTCGAGATTGACTGAATTGAATTTGGAACACGTGAGGCTTGTACTTAAATGAAAATTTGCCAGATAACATAACCGTCGTGAAATTGGAAACTTGACAGTGTTTATTCATGTCACTAGTTGTTAATGATATCAGTTGTTTTTTACCTACCGATTTCAATTAAGCTTACGTAAACCCGACCCAAATTTCACTTATTTTTCTCTCATGTGACATCAGGTCACCTTTCGTGACAAATACACAAAATTTCTAAATTATTTTATATCAGTTATGTAAGCTACAAAACAGAAATAACATTAACGACTAGTGACATGAATAAACACTGTCAAGTTTTCAATTTCACGACGGTTATGTTATCTGGCAAATTTTCATTTAAGTACAAGCCCCACGTGTTCCAAAATCAATTCAGTCAATCTCGAGAAAAAACACAACTTCATTCACAAATATGGCAATATCAAGAAATAGATGGGTTTATCCGAAGCAATATTGGTAGAATTAAGAAATTTGCAATTTAAACACACCAGTTTAAACAAAGTCTAATGTAATAATAATTTGGACAGAACTTTCATAAAATGATCGATGATAGTGGATACCGTGCCATACACTATGAAACAAATTAAGAATTATTCACAGTAGACATGGCTCTGAGCACTATGGGACTCAACTTCTGAGGTCATTAGTCCCCTAGAACTTAGAACTAGTTAAACGTAACTAATCTAAGAACATCACACACATCCATGTCCGAGGCAGGATTCGAACCTGCGACCGTAGCGGTCTCGCGGTTCCAGACTGCAGCGCCTAGAACCACTCGGCCACTTCGGCCGGCCCACAATAGACACCTGGCACATGATGATATTCTCTGAAGCATTTCAAATCACAAAATGTTGGCTACAAGTAACAACCACATATTAAAGTAATGATCATGAAATATAATACAGGGTGTTTCAAAAATGACCGGTATATTTGAAACGGCAATAAAAACTGAACGGGCAGCGATAGAAATACACCGTTTGTTGCAATATGCTTGGGACAACAGTACATTTTCAGGCGGACAAACTTTCGAAATTACAGTAGTTACAATTTTCGACAACAGATGGCGCTGCAAGTGATGTGAAAGATATAGAAGACAACGCAGTCTGTGGGTGCGCCATTCTGTACGTCGTCTTTCTGTTGTAAGAGTGTGCTGTTCACAACGTGCAAGTGTGCTGTAGACAACATGGTTTATTCCTTAGAACAGAGGATTTCTCTGGTGTTGGAATTCCACCGCCTAGAACACAGTGTTGTTGCAACAGGACGAAGTTTTCAACGGAGGTTTAATGTAACCAAAGGACCGAAAAGCGATACAATAAAGGATCTGTTTGAAAAATTTCAACGGGCTGGGAACGTGACGGATGAACGTGCTGGAAAGGTAGGGAGACCGCGTACGGCAACCACAGAGGGCAACGCGCAGCTAGTGCAGCAGGTGATCCAACAGCAGCCTCGGGTTTCCATTCGCCGTGTTGCAGCTGCGGTCCAAATGACGCCAACGTCCACGTATCGTCTCATGCGCCAGAGTTTACACCTCCATCCATACAAAATTCAAACGCGGCAACCCCTCAGCGCCGCTACCATTGCTGCACGAAAGACATTCGCTAACGATATAGTGCACAGGATTGATGACGGCTATATGCATGTGGGCAGCATTTGGTTTACAGACGAAGCTTATTTTTACCCGGACGGCTTCGTCAATAAACAGAACTGGCGCATATGGGGAACCGAAAAGCCCCATGTTGCAGTCCCATCGTCCCTGCATCCTCAAAAAGTACTGGTCTGGGCCGCCATTTCTTCCAAAGGAATCATTGGCCCATTTTTCAGATCCGAAACGATTACTGCATCACGCTATCTGGACATTTTTCGTGAATTTGTGGCGGTACAAACTGCCTTAGACGACACTACGAACACCTCGTGGTTTATGCAAGATGGTGCCCGGCCACATCGCACGGCCGACGTCTTTAATTTCCTGAATGAATATTTCGATGATCGTGTGATTGCTTTGGGCTATCCGAAACATACAGGAGGCGGCGTGGATTGGCCTCCCTATTCGCCAGACATGAACCCCTGTGACTTCTTTCTGTGGGGACACTTGAAAGACCGGGTGTACCGCCAGAATCCAGAAACAATTGAACAGCTGAAGCAGTACATCTCATCTGCATGTGAAGCTATTCCGCCAGACATGTTGTAAAAGGTTTTGGGTAATTTCGTTCAGAGACTACGCCATATTATTGCTACGCATGGTGGATATGTGGAAAATATCGTACTATAGAGTTTCCCAGACCGCAGCGCCATCTGTTGTTGAAAATTGTAACTACTGTAATTTCGAAAGTTTGTCTGCCTGAAAATGTACTGTTGTTCCAAGCATATTGCAACAAACAGTGTATTTCTATCGCTGCTCGTTTAGTTTTTATTGCCGTTTCAAATATACCGGTCATTTTTGAAACACCCTGTAAAAGTATATGAAAGTTTCGGCCTTAGGCAGGTGACGAGAACCACACCAATGCAGTTTCCTGTTACACTCGAGTGCTAGGCCCAACAAACAACAGCTGGTCATGGAGAACCACGCGAAGCAAGCGAGCATTCCGTCCTCCCCACATGCTCGCAAACGGCCATACTCATCGCAGTCCTTGATCGGCAGGCACGGCCAGTTGACTCCCCGCCGCTTCCGTCCTGTCCCATCTCCCCGACCGAGACGTCCTCCACAAAACAGTTGCTTCGCCCACCAGCGCCAACAGCGCTCAGCGATCACGCCCCCTATCGCTGCGGCGAAAACAAGCGAAATAATCCCGCGGGTAAATCAAATGAGCTTAGTCGTGACACGGTTCAGAACCATTTTCAATGTGTATGGATTTTGTGTGTGTACTGAATTTAACTGATACAAAGAGAAAATACAAAAATGCAGAAAATGAGACAGGCAAAAGGGAATACAGAGATCTAAACAATGATCTTGACAGGAAACGCAGAATGCCTAAGCTGCGACTGCTTAAGGCCGAAAGTAAGGATTTAGAAGAATATTTCACTATGCAAAAGATAGATACCACCTACACGAAAATTAAAGAGCCCTTTGGAGGAAAGAGAAGCAGCTATATGAGCATGAAGAACTTAGATGGAAAACCAGCTCAAAGCAAAGAAGGGAAAGGTGAAAGGAGAGGATCTACAGAGAGGAGATGAACTTGATGGAAATACGAATATTATAGACATGGAAGAGGACGTAGATGAAGAAAATATTATATACATGAAAGAGGAACTAGACGAAGATGGGATGGGAGCTATGATACTGCGAGAGGAATTTGACACACCAGTGAAAGACCTAAAGCGAAACAACGCCCGGCAGACGACATTCCGTCAGAACTACTCATAGCCTTGGGAAAGCCAGGCATGACGAAACTCTTCCATGTGGTGTGCAAATGTATGAGACAGGCGAAATACCCTCAGACTTCAATTCCAAAGAGAGCAGTTGATGATGGTGTGAAAATTATTGAACTATCAGTTCAATAAGCCATGGACGCAAAATACTAAAACCAATTCTGTACAGAAGAATGGAAAAACTGGTAGAAGGCGACCTTGGGGAAAATCCGTTCGGATCCTGGGAAAATTAGGCACACGGGAGGGAATACTGATTCTACGGCGTATCTTGGGAAATAGGTTAAGGAAAGGCAAACCTACGTTTATAGCATTTATAGACATAAGGAAAGCTTTTGACAATATTGAGTGGAATACTCTCTTTGAAATTCTGAGTGTATCAGTGGTAAAATACAGGGAACGAAAGCTACTTATAACGTGTACAGTAACCGGACGGCACTTATAAAGAGTCGCGGGGCATGAAAGGGAGGCAGCAGTGAAAAGGGAATGAGACAGGATTGTAGCCTATCCCCGATGTTATCACACCAAGATGGCGAGGCTTCTACAGGATACAGCAGCATGGAGAGCTACACTAAACCAGCCTTCGGACTGAAGACCACAACAACAACAATAACAGTTCTTGCTTATCCTGTTTTGTTGTCAATGTATTCTATGCCTCCATAGACTCTATATTTCTACGAAGACGTTACAACCAATTGAAGCAATCATGGCAAATCCTGACGTAAATACAATCGCGGAATTCGCACTATATTTCTTAAAAAAGCGTCGTAACACCAAACTTTAGAAGCTGCAACAATAAATTTGTCACTTCACGTGTAATCAAAATTAAAATCAAAAGTAACCTCTGATTGTGCCTATAAAAAAGCTGCAAATATTTGAGACGATACTTACTTTTTACAAAGCAATAGTTCATGCTGATTTCAAATCTTAAAACCGTTTTCCTCTATTATATTTTTTCCAGGGTATACTGTTCGCTGGATATTTTTCATCTTCATTGGTTATTTTTTGTGCAACACCGTAAACTCTCATTACACCCTGGCCGAAATCCAATAAAAGCGTCCTTTGCACGCTATTTTTCGCAAACATTTTAATTTTTAGTTACCATCAATTAGGGTCACAAGTCCTCCAGAGATTACTGCGCCTATTTGTTGTATACGGTACACTGAGAAACCAAAAAATTATGACACCCTGCTTAATAGCGCGTTAGTTCACCATTGCAACGCAGTATTGTAGCTATTTGTGTCATATAGCTCTTTTAGATATTCTTCCCATCTCTGGAGGACATCGTCACGATCTTTGTACACGACCTCTTCGTCTTTATCCAAAATGTCCATAGTAGCACTTCCTGTACTGTTTTGATCCCATGTCATAGTCTTTACGAGAAAGGGCCAACCATCATAATGGATGAAGTAAAGTCTGCCATAGCTGCAATGAAAAATGGCAAAGCGGTAGGTACAGATACGATACCGGCAAAAATACTAAAATGCTTGAACCAAGATGGAATAATAGAAATATTGAGGTTATGTAATAAAATATATGACAGTGGTGAATGTCCTGAGGACTTTCTGACAACAGTAATTATTCCAGTACCGAAAAATTAAGGAACCAAGAAATGCAATGAGCACAGGACAATCAGCCTCATTTCACATGCAGCCAAAGTGATGTTAAGAATAATTATTAAGAAACTTGAAACAGTAATGGAGGAGAATCTTGGAGAGGAGCAGTTTGGCTTTAGATGGAATACGGGCGCCAGAGATACAATAGGGCTCCTACGAATCTTGGGAGAAAGGTTTATTGAAAAAGGAAGAGACCTCTATATGTGCTTCACCGACCTAGAAAAGGCATTTGACAATGTTGCTTGGGACAAGCTGGCGACTATAATGAGGGAAAAGAGAGTGGACTGGCAAACCAGAAGACTTGTAAACTCATTATATCTGAATCAAAAAGCCTCAGTTAAAGTGAGAGGAGAAAGTACAAACTAGGCCGGACTAGGAAAAGGAGTAAGACAAGGATGCTGTCTATCACCTGCCCTTTTCAACCTTTAGTTGGAAAATATGATTGACCAATGCTCATTAGATGACAAAGGAGTAAAAATTGGAGGAAGAAGAGTAGGGTGTCTGAGGTTTTCTGATGACATGGTCCTTCTAGCAACAGGGGAAAAAGAATTACAGGATTTAGTGGACACCATTGAAGCTAACGGAAAAATTATGGAATGAAAATTAACATAAGGAAAACAAAAATATTGGCACTAGGAGGAAATAAAGAAATAAAAATTATGCTAAATGGATAAATATTAGAAAAGGTGCACAATTTTAAGTGTCTTGGAAACAGGATAGACACCGACTGGAAGTGCAACACAGAAATTAAAACAAAGATAGCAATGGCAAGAGAGACATTTTATAAGAAAACGGGAATTTTCTGCAGCAGTCTGGACAGAGAATTGAGGAAAAGATTTACAAAGTGTTTTTATGGAGTGTTCTTCTGTATGGCGCTGAAACATGGACTTCGAGGAAGAAAGACAGAGGAGGGTTGGATGCTTTTGAGATGTGGACATGGCGGAGGATGGAAAGAATAAGTTGGATGGACAGAGTAAAAAATGAAGAGGCACTGAGAAGAGAGGCAGTTACTAGATGTAATAAAAAGAAGAAAAAGAAGAAAAAGAAATTGGATTGGGCATATATTAAGAAAGAATGACGGATTGATAAAAACAATTTTAGAAGGTTATGTAGAAGGGAAAAAAAAGCGAGGAAGGAAGAGATTTTAGATACTGGATGATGTTATGGACGGTACAACATACAGCAGCCTTAAGAAGGAAGCAATGGATTGCAGAAAATGGATAGACAAAGGACCTGCTAATATAGCAGAAAAAGGATGATGATGACTATAGCTATTCTCGGCGGCACTGATTCCTTTGTAGGTTTCAGGGAGATCTGTGGCACAGGTCATGCAATTTACATAAATTACGGTCCCGTAGTTTGTGGGGACGGAGCTGGCTCCTGATGGTACTCCAGATGTATCCAATGGCGTTCAGATCTGATAAATATACTTACAAAAACAACGTGAATTCTCTAACGAGTTTCTCAACCCATTGTAGCTCAGATCTATTCTGATCTTGTGACAGAGAGATACCCTACTGGAAGTTGCCACTACCATCAGGAAAGTCGTTAAACATGAAAAGATGCTGGTAGTCCCCAATTGTGTTCACACAGTCCACAGCTGGCAAGGAGCCTTAGATCACGGGTCCCATGGAAAGCAAGGTCAGTGTTCCCCATAGTATAATACTGCACCCGGCCAGCGTTTGTAGTGCGGTGCATGTTTAGAACAGCCGTTCGCCTGGATCACAGTGTATTTGGACAGGACCACCCTTTCGCCTGGATGACACAGTATCCGGACAGGACCATCGATCTAATGTAACGAGGAACGTGCCTCAACCGTTTACACTTCAATCGTAATGGATGACGTTATTGGGTGAACATGGGACCTGTAAGGGTCGCCAGCTGTGGAGCCCTACGTGAACATCGTGCACTGAACCTTGTGCCCCGTACCACTTGGGCCTGCACCAGCACTGTACTTTACCGTCAGCCTGCCAAAAATCGCCGCCTATCCGGGTGAGCCTCCGACCTCCTTGTTTTGTCATGAAACATGGCCATCCAGCACTTCGTTGCACACTCGTTCATTCACCATCTCTAAACTACTTTCCGTAGATACTGATGACAGCAGTACGAGACGGCCGACCGGCTTCGCCATTTCCGAGATGCTCGCTCCCTGGCGCCGGCCATAACGATCTACCGTTTGTCAAAGTCATCTGTGTCGTCGCTCGAAAGATTCCCCATTTGTCTCTGCTCTGGTTGTTTACTTTCCTTCGTCACGTGCCGGAACGCCCACAGACGGCATTAAATCTTATCTTGGGCAGTGGTCATAATGTTTTGGCTCATCAGTGACTACAGATTATCTAACATATCTGAAGGCACTGTTTTACACAAAGGAAATAGATATACGTCTGTATCTGTTGGAAATTCTATCTGCCTGAACGAGATTTACGAGTGCAAGTCGCTACTTCTTCTTCTTGGAAATATACGCTACCTATTGCGTATTTACGGCCATTCAAAAATATTCACTTTTCTCATGGGAAAGCATACAGGCTAAGAACTGCGAGTGTGACGCCAAAGATAGAAAGCACCACTACACTATGTGATCAAAGTATCCGGACACCCCCAAAAACATACGATTTTCATATTAAGTGCATTGTGCTGCCACATACTGCTAGATACTCCTTATCAGCGACCTCTGTAGCCATTAGACATCGTGCGAGAGCAGAATGGGGCGCTCCGCGGAACTCACGGACTTCGAACGTGGTCAGGTGATTGGGTGTCACTTGCGTCATACATCTGTACGCAAGATTTCCACACTCCTAAACATCCCTAAGTCCACTTTTTCCGATGTGACAGTAAAGTGAAAACGTGGACACGTGCAGCACAAAAGCATAGAGGCCGACCTCGACTGTTGACTGACAGAAACCGCCGACAGTTGAAGAGGGTCGTAATGTGTAATAGGCAGACATCTACACGGACCATCACACAGGAATTCCAAACTGCATCAGGATCCACTGCAAGTACTATGACAGTTAAGTGGGAGGTGAGAAAACTTGGATTTCATGGTCGAGCGGCTGCTCATAAGCCACACATCACGCCGGTAAATGCCAAACGACGCCTCGCTTGGACGATTGCACAGTAGAGAAACGTTGTTCAAAAATGGTTCAAATGGCTCTGAGCACTATGGGACTTAACATCTGTGGTCATCAGTCCCCTAGAACTTAGAACTACTTAAACCTAACTAACCTAAGGACTTCACAGACATCCATGCCCGAGGCAGGATTCGATCCTGCGACCGTAGCGGTCACGCGGTTCCAGACTGAAGCGCCTAGAACCGCACGGCCACACCGGCCGGCAGAAACGTTGTGTGGAGTGACAAATCACGGTACACAATGTGACCATCCGAGAGCAGGGTGTGGGTATGGCGAATGCCCGGTGAACGTCATCTGCCAACGTGTGTAGTGCCATAAGCAAAATTTCGAGGCGGTGGTGTTACGGTGTGGTCATGCTCTTCATGGAGGGGGCTGGGTCCCTTGTTTTTCGTGGCACTGTCACAGCACACAAAACACTGATGATTTAAGAAGCATCTTGCTTCCCACTGTTGAAGAGCAGTTCTGGGATGGCGACTGGATCTTTCAACACGATCGAGCACAAGTTCATAATCCGCGGCCTGTGGCAGAGTGATTACACGACAATAACGTCCTTGTAATGGACTGGCCTGCACAGCGTCCTGACCTGAATCCTATAAAACGCCTTTGGGATGTTTTGGAACGCCCACTTCGTGCCAGGCCTCACCGACCGACACCGATACCTCTCTTCTGTGCAGCATTCCGTGAGGAATGGGCTGCCATTCCCGCAGAAATCTTCCAGCACCTGAGTGGAAGCTGTCATCAAGACCAAGGGTGGGCCAACGACATACTGAATTCCAGCATTACCGATGGAGGTCGCCACGAACTTTTAAGCCATTTTCAGCCAGGTGTCCGGATACTTTTGATAACACAGCATACGTCTGTATCGGATGGAAATTCTACCTGCCTGAGCGAGATGTACGAGAGCAAGTCACTACTTCTTGAAAATATACGCTACCTATTGCACATATACGCGACTCAAAAATATTCACTTTTCTCATGGGAAAGAATACAGGGTAAAAAAGTAGTGCCGTTTTACCAAGTAACTGCGAATGAGACACCAGAGATAGAAAGCACCACTACGTAATGAGGAAAATACCGATCAGATCTACAATGCAGCCATGAAGTAAAAATACCCTTAGTTTGTCGTTGGTCGGGCATGACAAAGTTGTCATAGAAAGTTGGGGCTTTTAAGGAATTTCGTAAATGCACTGCACAAAGATACAGATGCTTCTCACACGGAAGGATCCGAGTTAGAAAGGATAAAACTAAGTGGAAACGCGTTTAAAATATAACGTTGTACCTGCTCGAATAGTTACGTCTACAAACTATGTGTGCGTCCACTAGCCCCGCTGCACCATAGCGGTACAGACAGTATGAGCGTGACCGCTGGAGTGTGCTGTAGCAAAGTGCGCCTACTGACGTCAGACATGATTGGGATGAATCCAATTAATCCAGTGAATGTTGCGAACATGCTGCGCAAAAAGATAAGTCGAACGATATAATGACGATGTAATAGGATGTAGGATGAGCCGATTCCATGCATATTACGTTTAGTGCAAAAATATTATGTTGATTTACGTACTGGATAGGAACAAGTGATTGTGAGTTTGACAGCGAAGAAGAAACAGCACATGCGCATGAGAGGACCAACAGTTCAGGAATGTCCTCGCCAGCAAATGAAGGAATTGCGAGTGAAAGGAAATACGCATATTCACTACCAAAAATCTCACGTATCAATGTGTTACAATGTGTTGACAACCCATCAATGGACTGTAGTTTAGGCGATTAATTTAATCGCGGATAATTCCTACAAAAAACTATTTTAGATTATAAGACGCGCAAAATGCAAGAGACAGATCAGAAAACAAAACATCAAAGTCGAAAGCTGTAAAAAGATTTGTCAGAGTACAATTTGACAAAGCTAGAGATTAGGGATCAGTAATCCACTACCGACACAGTCAAGCATGGGCTCTGGAACCTGCTGGGGCAGTGGCTATGTGCAACTTTAAAGCTTAATTGTACGCGTCAGTGGCTTCAAAGAAGCATATAACATTTTGTCCAGGCGTATCACTATAGTGGCGCGCAAACAGACTGAACAAGAATCCGAAACATTTGTGGCAGATGTAAGCATGTTCATCAAAAACAAAAACGAAACTTCCTGGCAGATTAAAACTGTATGCCCGACCGAGACTCGCAGTTTTAATCTGCCAGGAAGTTTCATATCAGCCCACACTCCGCTGCAGAATGAAAATCTCATTCTGGAAAAACAAAAACCTTTTTAACGTACACGTGTAGAACAGTGACCAGAGCCAATTTTTATGGGCTATCGTCTTCTTTAACAATATCACACAGAGGTGTAAAATCAATAGTTGGTGTGGTACAATCTCTTCACAATGCCACACACAGTTACACAAAAGATGTGGCTGCGTCGATGTAAGTTAGATTAGCGAACAAGCTTTACAATTGTTTGCAGAACACACAGGGGACGGTTGGCCCGCAGGTTGCGAAGAAACTGCCAGCAATGTGTCCACGGAACACCCACACTGAGGGGAGCATAGGCATAAAAATGACCAAAGAACACATAAAAGCTTTTTCTATTCAACCCTTTGTGCACATTTTGGTAAGAATGGTCTGTTACTTTGTGATTTATGTTCTGGTCACAAAGACTACAGTCTGATAGAAGTATGTTTTCTCAACAAGATTACTACTTTCAGATACTGCCACCAAAGACAATCAAGTACTGCCATCCCCTGGATGTATATTTCTTAAGACAGTAGAAACTCCACTGCAGACGTTTTGTTGAAAAACATAAGCGTGGCTAACGTCCTGATACGACGTTGATGATCATGTCACATCATTTGATAGTGTGATCAGTGTGGCTTTTGATACCGGACTATTGCAGTGCGGATCCGCCGAAAACAATGTAGCATGTCAACATGTTGCCCTTGACAAGTGTGTATGTTGTTCCATTCCTTTGTATTTTAATCACTTCATTGAAACTCCACATTTGCACTTTGATGGCGAATCAAGGAAGAACGTCCCACATCACAGCATCTATTAGTACTGAAAATACATACACGTACTTACTGCATCTGTTAATATATTATACTGTTTACAGAAAATGTTGTGTATTTTTTTGTGGATCTGATGGTCGAAAATGTCTGTTACCTGGTATTATTTCATCAGGAACTTTTGCTTCTTCAGTCTTTACACTCGTTATCCGTCAAACATTGATTGTACTGAACATCGATTTATGTATTCCCTGTATCTATTACACCTAAATTCATGGTCATTAGTAGTCCATGTACTAATAAATACTATAGCGAAACGACGACTTGTGACATATGGTTCAAATGGCTCTAAAGATTATGGGACTTAATATCTGAGGTCATCAGTCCCCTAGACTTAGAACTACTTAAACCTAACTACCCTAAGGACATCACACACATCGATGGCCGAAGAAGGATTCGATCCTGCGACCGTAGTAGGCGCGCGGTTCTGGACAGAAGCGCCTAGAACCGCTCGGTGTGACATGTTTACAATGCTATTCATATAAATATTTTGCACATCGCAACAACGATGGTAACAGATATAAATAGTTGGCATGTTACGCATCGACATATTTTTGGTGCGTTTGAAAGAGTGTTGGATATGTACAAATCCACCGTATTTTTTATCAGTATTATCAGCAGATACCATCTGAATCACCACTTTAACTGTCTAAGTCCTTACGTGGGCTTTATTAGTAAATGTTTCGCCTCTGACACGTATTTTTGTTTCAGTTTGAGAATTATTGTGAGCTGATGAATAAATTGATAAAATTAATAGTAGAACATCTCATCCTTAACATTTTCAGTTCCTTTACATTCTTTTTTAAATACAGAATATTATGTGAGATAATACTGTAAAGAACGCCTGTTTTGTTTCTTTATGTGATACGGAATGACGCCTGGGAGACATGGCCAGTTTCAAAGCAGACGGAGATGTGGTACGGAAAAAACTAGAGTTGATTCTGTGCGTGGTCGACAGATGTCTCCAATATTTTCAACTATATCAATAATTTAACGGAATAGCGATCATTAAAACAAAAACAAATGTACAGTAAAGTAATGGTGATGCGAAAACATTAAAAATAATTGTATTATAGTAGTAATGGAAGGAAACGATTTATTGTGATCATAAGGTAAACGATATCTGTGAATTGTTTTTTGAAATTATCGAAATGGAATATAACCTACTCTTCACTTATTGTTCTCAGACAGGCAGTTGTTAAAATAATGTTAATCTACGTAAGAAAATACATTGGTATGGTGCAGCAAGGAGCTGTTCGATGGCTATCAGTAAGGCTTTTATGAAGAATAAAATGGGTATTGAACTTGATTAGGAACGGCGAGAATATTTGCTGTTCTGCGGTGAGCACCTATGAAAACAGAAATCGAAAAAGTAAAGAAAAATGCAATAAAAAAGGTAAAAAATTTGCTTCGAATAATAAAACAAATAGGACGAAAGTAAGAAACGTTTGCAATCTTCTTGTGCTACGGCCTGCAGAAGCAACAACAAAATCATTCAAATTGACTTTAGTACGTTGCGTATTCACTTCATTAGCACGGCGGTGCAACAGCAATGTCGATCTCGGAATGTTAAAATCACGAGCGACAGCTCGTAAAGACATTCCCATCTGCATTGCAGCAAATGCTCGGTGACTATCGCTTTGATTGCGTTTTGTCGTTTTTCTTTTTGTAATTTCGTACCATTTTCCTAAAACTAAACAAAACTTCACTTTGTTTGCATAAATAAGTAGTTCCATACACATAAACGATAAAAAATATTCGATCGGATTTACCCCACCATGTCATTTTTCATTTAACAGGCATAGAAAAAATTTTCACGAAATTTCCAACAAAAACGATACATACACGAATAGGTCACCAAATCCACTACACAAATCACTTACCGTTTGTTTTGCGATCGCTTCATTTAATAAGGTAAATCTAGTGATGCAGTTTGCACAAAAATTAAATTGAAACAATCGAAAACACACTTGTTGTCTTTTGAGTGTCTAAATGTCAAATGCGGAAAAGCTGTCAAGGTGACATTTTCGTTATTTCGGATGCTCTTATGGTAACACTAATGCAAAATCGCTCCGCTTTGGCGTTTCTCACAAATAGGGGACGGTCGGGTTTACCCACCCGGTCTGATTTACCCCACCTTACCCTATATATATATATATATATATATATATATATATATATATATGGTGACGTCTCAAGCAGAAGGGGACGACGTAGAGAAAGTATATGACGGTACTGAATGGGCGATTCAATATGTAATACGAGATGAGTAATAGTCCTGTGGATTGGAATTCGATAGTAGAGGAAGGAATGAAGACAGACATACGGGAGGCCATGGACTTGGTAGTAAGGATGAGAGAAGAGAAAGATTAATTTAGTTCCACAATACGTTTCAGTTAGTAATAGCAAATACATTGTTCAAAAATCACAAGAGGAGGAGGTATAACTGATAAAGGCCCACAGTTGCTGGAAGATTCCAGTTGAATTACACTGTGGTTAGACAAATGGCTCTAAGCACTATGGGACTTAACATCTGAGGTCATCAGTCCACTAGACTGGAACTACTTAAACCTAACTAACATAAGGACATCACATACATCCGTGCCCGAGACAGGATTCCAACCTGTGACCATAGCAGCAGCGCGGTTCGGGACTGTAGCGCCTAGAACCTCTCGGCTACAACGGCCGGCTGTGGTCAGACAAACTTCCTGAAATCAGAAACTGTATTGTAAGGCATTGCCAAGAGCAGATAGAGACTGAGTTCACAGTTTAGTAATGATGAATGGTAGACTGAAGTTTAAGAGAATCGTCCAGAAAAAAGTGTGGAAAAAAGTGCGATATTGAAATACCGATGAACGATAAGGTGCCTTTCAAGTTCTCTAGGGCTGCAGCTACTGCGATAATGAATATCACAGTAGACAGTCCAGTTGAAGATGAATGGACAAAAGGTAAACAGACAAAAATAGGTGCAAGGAAAGTTACTGCGAAGAAACCTTTGATAACGGTAGACATATTTCAATTGATTGACAAAAGAAGGAAGCAAAAAATGTTAGAGAAAGACTAGTATACACCAGAATAAGTCACCTCGGAATGAAATAAATGAGAAATGCAGGGAAGACGAAGTAATTGCAGGAAAAATGTGAATAAATCGAAAAAATAAGGACTGATGCAACATATATAAAGGTCAAAACAACAATGAATGAAATTAAAAGCAAGGACGGCAATTATTAAGATACCACAGCAATTTCCCTGTTAAATGCGGAGCAGAGAGTGGGTAGCTGGAAAGAGTACATTGAAGGCCTCTACGAAGGGGAAAACTAGTCGGATTATGTGATAGTGTCGATGGTGGTCGATGTAGAAGAGACATGTGATACAGTACTATAGTCAGAATTTAACAGAGCTTAAGAAAGCCTGTCGTCAAATAACGCAGACTGGTTAGATAATATTCCTATTCAAGTTAGTGTGTAGAATCTATGATGCTGGAAGTATACCATTAGGCTTTCGGAAAAATATTATCCACATAATTAAGAAGATAGCAAGAGCAGGTAAGTGCAAGAACTATGGCACAATCAGCGTAACAGTTCATACATCCAAGTTGCTGACAACAATAATACACAGAGGAATAAGAAAGAAAATCTATGTCTGTTAGATGACAATCAGTTCGTCTTTCTGAAAGGTAAAGACAGCAGCGAGGCTGCTCTGACATTTCGACTGAAAACTGAAGGCTTAAGAACAATCAAGGCGCCTTCACATGGATCTGTAGACCTAGAAAAAGGATTTAACAATGGAAAATGGTGGAATATGTTAGAAATTCTGGGAAAAGCAGGAGAAAGCCTTACGTATAGACGGGTTATGCACAATATGTGCAAGAACTAAGAGGGAATAAATGGTTGGAATCATTTGGAAATATTGCCATCAGTGTCCCTGCAATTTTGTAGCTCTACGAGATATGAAAGACCAAGAACGTGGTATTCGGATTAAAAAGAGTGTAGGACATGGTGCAGTATTCCGACATTACCTTTGTCTACAAAAATCGAAGAAGTTATGACGAAATAAAAGAAACGTTCAAAATTGGGATCATAATTCATGGTAAAATAATATTAACTATAAGATTCGCTGATGACATTTTAATCCTCAGCGTGAAAGTGAAGAGTTGAACCACCTGGTGAATGGAGTGAACAGTATAATGAGTACAGAATAAACTGAATTACATAATAAACTGAAGAAAGGCGAGAGTAATGAGAACTAGCAGAAATTAGAATAGCGAGAAACTCTACATGAAAAATGATGACCACGAAGTAGACCAAATTAAGGAATTCTGCTACATTAGAAGCCAAATAACACATGACGGAGGAAAATCAGACTAGCAAAAGCAAAGGAGGACACAAAAAGCATACTAGCAAAAGCAAAGAGAGTATTGTTGCTCAAAATAAGACTGCTGGTATCAAACATAGGTCTTAGTTCGAGAAAGGTATTTCTGGGAATGTATGGTTTCAGCACAGCATTGTAGGTTAGTTAATCGCGTATAGAAGGAAACCGGAAAAAAAGAATCGAAGCGTTTGAAATGTGGCGCTGCAGAAGGACGCTGAAAATTCGGAGGACATAATATAATGAATGAAGAGGTTCTCCGCAGAATCAGCGAAGAAAGGAACATATGGGAAACTTGACAAGAAGAATGGATAGAATGACGGCACACTTGTTAAGACATCAGGCAATAACTTTTATGGTACTAGAGGGAACTGTAGAGGGTGAAAGCTATAGGGGAAAACAAAGATTGGAACACATCCAACAGATAATTGAGGATATAGGATGTAAGTGCTACTCTGAGATGAAGAAGTTGGCACAGGAAAGGAATTCGTGGTGGGCCGCATCAAACCAGTCAGAAGGCTACAGATTCAAAAAAAGGTAATAATGAGTAGTATTTGTTTAGCTGAGGTCCTTTCGGCGTGTAACAGCGGTATATTTTTACAACAAAGAAAGAGAACGAATATAGATTATACACAATACATTTTAAGAGGTAACGATAAAAATTTAAAAAACAGCGTCTAGTTTCCGTCTGACGACTTACTGGCTGCAGTTGTCAATTTATTTATCTTTGATTTCTTACGGGCGTCTGCTATAAAGACGAAGTGAAAAATTCTATTATTATTATTATTATTATTATTATTTTATTTCTTTCCGTATGTGCGCTAGTTTGTTCAATGTTTGGCTGAAACTATCGACCATAGGTGACGATAATATAACGTATAGTATCTGTTGTGTGACTGATTTATGTCTGAAGCATGTTTCTGTTGTGTAACTGGCTTGCTTTTAATAAAGCGTATGTGAGTAGATTTTTATCTAGCAAATTACCACTGCATTTAAACTGACTTTCATCGTTGAATATATCATCTGCGTGTGTGCTGCGCTACATGTCAGTGCAGTCGCCTTTCTTAATCGCACTCCAATCGTTAAGTCACGAAAATCTTAATATCACAGCAAACTTTAGTATGGTACTCAGCTTGTATCGTATTTAAGATCTGCTTACAGATATTGCCCTTCATTCCTCGCATGGAACGTTGCAAATACGACAGAAACCAATCACAATGTTTTGAGAACGAGTGACAACTGCAATAGATAAATTACAAGTTCTTGATCAAGGACTCTGTATGCTCCAGAAGAATACATAGTACCCAGAGATTCTAAGCACGTTATTTAGCGATCCCTGCGATACTAATAGAGTAAGAATGTGTATGTATGAGTATAGCGTACTCCACATGTGGCCAACAACATACAGAGGATTATGTGATGCTAGAATGACACAATTGTCTACATCTTGCACTGAGATAGAAACTTTAATATTACGCGTTAACACTCTTTTTTCAGGCATTTATTTATCAGTACTGGCAATGATGCTAAGTAGTTTACTGCTATAGATAAAAACAGAAATTCATTAGAAGAGGAGTAGGCCAATCAGTCCATCGAAATGACACATTTTGAGCAATATCCACGTGCAGATAACATTTATACGCGACAGCTTAAGTCATTTCCTTCATATTTTTCAGTTATCCAAATCACTGTGCTTATTTCACAGTAGTCATTACGCTCCCACAAAGTGGAAAAAAAAATATATGCGATTAATATTTCAGTTTCCCTATATATGAATAAATAGTAAAAAGATTATACTGGAAAGTAAAGACAAAAATGTTTAGTTCCTGAAAATATTTCAGTTTTGGTAAACCGCTAAATTTGCTGCATGTCACTAGTTCAGAACCGAAGCTTTCTGTACACTTTGGCGTACTACGAAGACATTTTTCAATGCCTACGCAACGTAATTTGTTAACTCAACAGCTCAACAGTACGATAAAACGAAGAAAAAAGGCCAAAAAATAGTGGTGTCGATTTTTTTCCCGACAGCAAAAATTGCCGACCTCTGAGCTATGTCACTGGTCGCAAACTGTTAAATACCTTTGCGCTTATCTCTTCAAAGATTTAAGCCAGGTTCATTCCGGATATCGAATGCGATTTGTTAAGATTCCTATGATCCGCTTGTACAAAATTCACGATGTTTTTGAGCAAGATCTGTCCGTAATGGTGATTTAAGGACATTAGAAATCTGCAGGGCGCTTACGGGCAAAGCGTAAAACGCGTCACAAGGGCCACTCTTACAATCTGTGCCATGTTGGCGATAAAAATTATTTCCTGTGCATCTGAATGGTCACTCGATAACACTCTGAACTGATTAGTAATTATGATTTGTTTAACTATTCTGTGGCTTTCAAAACCGAGGCAGCTCGTTCCAGAGTTTGTGAGAAACAGAAACGTAATTGCTGTGCATATACAGTATATACACTCCTGGAAATGGAAAAAAGAACACATTGACACCGGTGTGTCAGACCCATCATACTTGCTCCGGACACTGCGAGAGGGCTGTACAAGCAATGATCACACGCACGGCACAGCGGACACACCAGGAACCGCGGTGTTGGCCGTCGAATGGCGCTAGCTGCGCAGCATTTGTGCACCGCCGCCGTCAGTGTCAGCCAGTTTGCCGTGGCATACGGAGCTCCATCGCAGTCTTTAACACTGGTAGCATGCCGCGACAGCGTGGACGTGAACCGTATGTGCAGTTGACGGACTTTGAGCGAGGCCGTATAGTGGGCATGCGGGAGGCCGGGTGGACGTACCGCCGAATTGCTCAACACGTGGGGCGTGAGGTCTCCACAGTACATCGATGTTGTCGCCAGTGGTCGGCGGAAGGTGCACGTGCCCGTCGACCTGGGACCGGACCGCAGCGACGCACGGATGCACGCCAAGACCGTAGCATCCTACGCAATGCCGTAGGGGACCGCACCGCCACTTCCCAGCAAATTAGGGACACTGTTGCTCCTGGGGTATCGGCGAGGACCATTCGCAACCGTCTCCATGAAGCTGGGCTACGGTCCCGCACACCGTTAGGCCGTCTTCCGCTCACGCCCCAACATCGTGCAGCCCGCCTCCAGTGGTGTCGCGACAGGCGTGAATGGAGGGACGAATGGAGACGTATCGTCTTCAGCGATGAGAGTCGCTTCTGCCTTGGTGCCAATGATGGTCGTATGCGTGTTTGGCGCCGTGAAGGTGAGCGACACAATCAGGACTGCATACGACGGAGGCACACAGGGCCAACACCCGGCATCATGGTGTGGGGAGCGATCTCCTACACTGGCCGTACACCACTGGTGATCGTCGAGGGGACACTGAATAGTGCACGGTACATCCAAACCGTCATCGAACCCATCGTTCTACCATTCCTAGACCGGCAAGGGAACTTGCTGTTCCAACAGGACAATGCACGTCCGCATGTATCCCGTGCCACCCAACGTGCTCTAGAAGGTGTAAGTCAACTACCCTGGCCAGCAAGATCTCCGGATCTGTCCCCCATTGAGCATGTTTGGGACTGGATGAAGCGTCGTCTCACGCGGTCTGCACGTCCAGCACGAACGCTGGTCCAACTGAGGCGCCAGGTGGAAATGGCATGGCAAGCCGTTCCACAGGACTACATCCAGCATCTCTACGATCGTCTCCATGGGAGAATAGCAGCCTGCATTGCTGCGAAAGGTGGATATACACTGTACTAGTGCCGACATTGTGCATGCTCTGTTGCCTGTGTCTATGTGCCTGTGGTTCTGTCAGTGTGATCATGTGATGTATCTGACCCCAGGAATGTGTCAATAAAGTTTCCCCTTCCTGGGACAATGAATTCACGGTGTTCTTATTTCAATTTCCAGGAGTGTAAATCGCGCAGCCTTACGCAACAGCGCGATTCCGTGCATCTTCCATACTAGCACTACAAAAATGATTACAACAGAATTTCGTACCGTGCATATTTTCTGTAGAAAATGGGCGTAGAGAGAGGTAATCAAATGTACGTTAAGTATCTTCATTCAATATCCTATCCCTGAACGGTTCTGTCATGGCGGCGGGTAGAATTTTGCGTACCACAGTTCTATTCCGGGTCTACTTTTTTATTTTCTAATTTTAGGCTAAGTATCTGGATTTTTATTCGTTGTACAGCAGTGTACAGGTCTTATACAAAACATGTGCAATTATTTAATGCCGACAGAGAAACGGGAGCACAGTCGTTTTTATCATTCCACTTTAAAAGGCGTACCTTGCCTTTAAATGTTTACTGTATCTCTCCCCCGTACAACACCAGGCTTATGCTTGCCGGTCCATTCTCAGCATTGCTTCCGTTTTCTTCCGTTATACCCAGGGTTGAATTTCGGTCGGAATGCGCCGGCACTGCGTTTCAGCACATCACAGTGAACTTTTTTCAACTCAGTGGAACATGTCGGCGCCGGACATTTAAAATAGTACACGTGTATTAAATCACAGTGTAACTTATTATTATGAAAGCTACGAACGACAAAATCTGACTGAAGAATATTACGTACAATCTGTCTCCATAGCAGTGTCACACGAGATGGGGAGAAGAGGAGGAAGATCATGCTACCAACTCTGATGCCACGTACCGATAAGCTGCTGTGGTACAAATAGAACACGGGATCAACGTTTCGTGAAGGCGTATTATAGGGATTGTCGTGTTCATACGTGCTACTTATTTGTAGTAATTAATATGAACTTAAATTAGCCCACTTGTAATATAACGCAATGAGAAGAAGACAAATGATATTTAAAGCATTTATTAAACATCTAATCTTCCTGTGTCTCTCTGTCTGTTTTGTTTTTCTTAACCTTTCGGGAAGTCGGAATTGTATGTGACCCCGATGGACCAGAAATATCTTCATCGTCATTTATCGTTAAATGCTGTATTAGTTAATACTGGAAACACTATCAGCTAGCAGCAGGAATGCAACTGTTTGAACGTTGCGGCTAGCAGCAGTTGAAAACGTGACGTCATAGTCAAGATGATTGCCGACTTATGCCGAAATGTATCGAGCAGAATTAGCGTAGCAAAGCGACACTGTTGCGGAGACACACGGTTGCATCTGTTGTTTACATTAAATCTTGTAGTTTTATTGTTTTCATTACAAGAAATAATTTAAAAATCCTGAACTTCAGAACAATAGTTCGGAAAAGAATGATTTCTCATTTTAAGTTTTGTCACAAGTTTTCTGAAATCTAAACTTGTGATTTTTATGGCTTGGTTAGTGAAGAGGGAGGGAGGGGAAGGGTTGTTACGTCGAAGGTGTGCGTTCCGGCAAATAAAGTTTTGGAAATTAAGCACTGGTTATACGCTTTCCCCCAAACAAAAAAAAGACCGACTCCAACCCTTTCCTCCTTGTTCTGTCCCTACTCCTTTTATCTTTGCTAGTACCCTTCGAATCAATTACGTTCGAACCCAGTTTCCGGTTTACCTGCTTGCTGTTGGGTTCTATATACTACTACCAAATATTATGCTTATCACTGACATAGGTAATTTACTTTTCACTGATCAGTAAGCTTCACGAATATTTCGAACATATCTGGGCAATAATTGTTTTTTCAACGTTAAAATAAACTTTAGTTGTAGGATACGTATCGTTTAAGGAACAGTGTATACTACAGATTTTTTGGGCAGAATATTATTATAAAATGAAAATAAAAAGTTACACCCAGACCGGGTATCGAACTCACGTACTCGAGATTTTAACGCAAATCTCTACTCACCGCACCGAGTAGCACAGTTGGAAGGTGGTCACTGAAGATTCTTGTACATTTGACCACATTTTTGTTAAACCGCCTTTGGCACCATTTTGACGGAAAATATGCAAGGGACGAAATTTTGTAACAGACATTTTTGTACCGTTAGTATGCAGACGTACTAGGCTGTGGCGTCGGAGTAGGAGGTTTTTGTTCGCCTGGTAAACGATAAGTGTTTACAACGCCCCACAGTAGTGTAGGGGAAGTCGAGACCTACGCTACAGCGCATTCCGTCGTCAAGAGACTTTCAGCGTCCTCTAGTTCTCTTATGCCACCAGCTTACCCAGCTATTTCGTTAAAACTAGTAATTTATATTTTCTTGTAAGGATAAAGAAAGAAAAAAGACTTTTGTATACGTTACGCAAAAACTAATTATGTTCACAATTGCCCTTTTTTAATATAAGTGATTCTACAAAACAAAAAAATGTGTCCTGCCCCAACAACTAAATTTTATAGAAAATGGAAGAAACTCATTATATCTCAAACTTTTAATAGTTACCAAAAAATTTTTGGAGATTGCTTTGACAGTCACTATTATATGCAAAGTGCATAGTCCTTATATTATTAATATGGATATGGATTCTATCTCTTTAATTAACAATTTTTTGTTCAAGTTTAACCCGGGACCAGCATTCGGTAAGATGAATGCAGAAAATCTGCTAAAACAGAATTCAATTTCGTAGCAGACTAGGCCTGAATCAAGATGGTGCTGATTTCCTCAGTTTGAAATGTAAATTACCACACGGACTGCATGTTGCGCTGTGCTCCACCCCACAGAGTTTAGAAAGGTTTAAACTCCTAGAGATGCTACGTTTTCGTCCTTGAAATTTCACTCTTTTTTGCCTCTCTTCTAGCTCAGAAATTGGTACGTCTTCTGTTCCACTGATTTATTTGCATCAATATGTGAAGCACACATGAACGCACCTACAGTTTAGTACAGCCGTGTCCGCCAGAGACTACTACAACCGCTCTTCAGCTAACATTGTAGATTCTTCTTTGTTCAGAGACAAACAGTAAGCTACGATTCTGATTAAGTTGTGCAGCTAGCGAAATATACTCTGAGGTGACAAAAGTTATGGAATGGATCTTAATATCGTGTCGGGCCTTCTTTTGCCCAGCGTAGTACAGCAACTCGATGTGGCATGGACTCAACAAGTTGTCAGAAACCCCCTGCACAAGTATTGAGCCTTAATGTCTCTATAACTGTCCATAACTGCGAAAGTGTTGTCGGCGCAGAATTTTGTGCATGAATTGACCTCTCCGTTATGTCCCATAAATTTTCGATGGGATTCATGTCGAGGACTATCTGGGTGGCCAAATTGCTCGCTCGAACTGTCCATAATGTTCTTCACATCAGTCGCAAACAACTGGGGCATTGCGCATTGTAATCCATAAAAATTGCATCTTTTGTTGGGTGATAAGTAACCTAACATAACCATTTACAGTGAATGATCGACTCAGTTGGACCAGAGGACCCTGTCCATTACATGTCGACACAGCCCCACCGCTACAGAGCTACCAGCAGTTCGCATAGTGCTTTGCTGACAATATGGGTCCATGGCTTGGTGGAGGTCTGCGCCACACTCGAACCCTACCATCAACTCTGACCAACTGAAATCGGGACTCTTCTAATCAGCCCACGGTTTTCCAGTCGTTTAGGGCCCAACCGATATGGTCAGGAAAAATTTGGAAATTTCTGGTAAGGACTATGGAACCGAACTGCTGAGGTCACCGGTCCCTAAGCTTACACACCACTTAATCTAACTTAAACTAACTTAACGCTAAGGACAACACACACACCCATGCCCGAGGGAGGACTCGAACCTCTGACGGGGGGCCAGCCACGCGAACCGTGATACCTTAGACTGCACGACTCACGGCTACCCCCGCGCGGCTATGGGGGTCATGAGCCCAGGAGAGAGGCTGCAGACGGTGTCGTGCTGTTAGCAAAGGCTCTCGCGTCGATCTTCTGCTGCCATAGCTTATCAGTGCCAAATTTCGTTACACTATTCTAATGGATACCTTCTTCATACGTCACACATTGATGTCTGTGGTTATTTACCGTAGTGTTGCTTTTCTGTTAGCACTGACAACTCTACGAAAATGCCGCTGCTCTCGGTCGTTAAGTGAAGGCCGTCGGCTACTGCGCTGTCCGTGGTGAGAGGTAATGCCTGAAAATTGGTATTCTCGCCACACTCTTGACACTGTGGACCTCGGAATAATGAATTCCCTAACGATTTCCGAAATAAAATGTCCCATGCATCTGGCTCCTTCTACCATGCCGCGTTCAGAGTCTGTTAAATCCCGTCGTGCGGTCATAATCACATTGGAAATCTTTTCACATGAATCACAAGAGTACAAATGATGGCTCCGCCAGTGCACTGCCATTTTATTCCTTATGTACACTATACTGCTGCCATCAATGTATGTGCATATTGCTATCCCATGAACTTTGTCACCTCAAGTGTCTCTAAGGTCACATTTATCTTGTGACGACCCTTGAACATTTTTCTACGACTAAGTAAGGGATGTACGAGTAATTGCCAGAGACAATACTGGGGACCCTATTTCTGCAATTTTCTGCAAAGATACACATCAGAAATCACCACAGCGGCAGCAGTACGGTATACAGCCTGACAAGCAAACAGAAGCTGTGTAGCGCTTTTAAGGCGGACAGTCTTCGCCGTGGCATTTGATGATGCTAAAACTTGCAGTAGAATCACAATCAGTTGTTTCCGGAAATGCATGAAAATTCTGTAATGAATAAGGTCTGTATACCATATAGCAGAAGGGGCAAGTGCCTCCTCCCCCCCCCACCCCACCCCACCACACACCCCTCTGCGGGAGATTATGAGCATAGTAGTTTCGTAGTAAGAAGATCAGGCAAACAAAACGATTTAATTGTTAATTTTATGGTGCTAAAAATTGAAATATCTTGAGGCAAAACTTAAACAAAAAACAATTTTACATTTTTTAAGGGGAAGAGAAAGTGGATTTTCAAACTCAATGACAATTTAGTCAAAAGATTACACGGAGGGCATGCGCTGTCGCTTAGGTAGATTTTGTAGGCTAATTTTAGGCTGTTTCCCGGTTTGATAGACCGCAGTTGCCCCATATCAAATTGAAAATCTTACACTACTCGGGAAAGCCATAAACAGTTATCGCATACGCCCAGTATATGTAATTGTTTAATGTCCCCTCGACGATGTAGTCAATAGATATATAGAACAACTTCAAAGTGGGAAAAACTGTACCCCTTCAAATAAACCTTAAGCGGTTTATGAAAACCGCGGGAAACCTAAGTACAATGTCTCGCTACCACGCCATCTCGCTCCGTACTAGAAACCCTAGTGGAAACTGAAGAGGAACTGGCAACATCACAGCTGCCTATCTCACTGTACAACAGACGACAGGGACATCCGAGTGTGGCCGAGTTCACAGCAATTTCTGCGCTTTGTGTGCTAAACTTTCTATTACGTCTCCTTTTACATACCACCGTGATGAGTTCTGTGGAAGTTTCTAACTTTCTCTAAATTGTATACAGCTTGGAGTAATTAAGTTCCAAGTGAAGAGAATATTTCGTTACCTAGCTACGACGCAGAGCCGTTTCGAGGTGGTGACGAGAAAGGCCAGCCGCCAAGGACAAAGGCACGTAGGGGCGCAAAAAAAGAAGAAAAAAAAAGACAGTTAAGAACTAACTGGGAAACGTACGTGAGTTTTCCTAAGCCTCATGTTTCCATCTTCTGTCTATGAGAAGAAAACACTTCCCCTGGTCCGCGGTTGTAAATTAACGCTGTTTCACAACATCAAAAAATGGTTCAAATGGCTTTGAGCACTACGGGACTTAACTTCTGAGCTCATCAATCCCCTAGAACTTAGAACTACTTAAACCTAACTGACCTAAGGACATCATACACATCCATGCCCGAGGCAGGATTCGAGCCTGCGACCGAAGCGTCGCGCGGTTCCGGACTGTAGCGCCTAGAACCGTTCGGTCACCGCGGCCGGCTCAAAACATCATTTCGTGCAAATAGTATTATACAGAAACGGCTGCTACCGAACAGATGTCTGTAGTTGACATGTTTTACGCAGCAACTGTGGGGTTTGTTTACACAGTTAACCTTCATGCGCACGCGCTAGAAATAGTCTCGTGTTCGGACCTATTTGAACTTGTCCTGAGAAGCAGAGAGGTGCGACTTGGACGAACTTTGAGCAGCATCTGTCGGAAAAAGGTGCAACTAGAGAATAAATGTCCCTCCCGTCGCCTCGTTACCTTTGTGGAGTTTTTAAGTATGGAGCGAAATTGCAAAAAGGCGGCGGTCACTTTACCGCCCGCGCGAGCGCTTGAAGGTTAAGCTCGCTCACGTTCAACAATGGAGTTCTTACTACTAAGGGACGGTTATAATTATGGTGCAAGTATTCACAGAGGTGCAGTGTGAGCTGTAATTTCCGTATGACACCGAAACTTCATACATATGCTAATACGTTAATGCGGAACCGATTTAGGACGGAAAAAATTACTTCCAATTTTGGCCACCAGATGCAAATCTGGCGCTGTGACTGCAAGAAAGACGTATAGAAATGTATCCATATGTAATGCGTTAGGAACGGGACGTGGATAGAGAACGTCAAACAAGCAAGAAAGGCATAATGTTTATTTTATTACAAACCGCCGTTTATACGAGGGTCGTTCAATAATTATATTGGTCTGGAGAAAAAAAGGGTTTATGTTTACAAAACAATACTTTTTATACTTTTTAACATAATCCGCTTGAACGTTTATGCACTTGTTCCAACGGGGTCGGCTGCTGTGGCCGAGCGGCTCTAGGCACTTCAGTCTGGAACTGCGCTGTTGCTACGGTCGCAGGTTCGAATCCTGCCTCGGGCATTGTTGTGTGATGTCCTTAGGTTAGTTAGGGTTAAGTAGTTCTAAGTTCTAGGGGACTGATGACCTCAGATGTTAAGTCCAATAGTGCTTAGAGCCATTTAAACCATTTGTTCCAATGGGGAACAAGCTTTCTTATTCCGGCGACAAAGAATTCTTTATGTTGATGCTTGAACCAATTTACCACAAACTTTTTCACGTTTTCGTTGTCCTGGAATCTTCTCCCACGTAATGCCTCCTTTAGTGCACCAAACAAATGGAAATCAGTAGGTGCTAAATCAGGACTGTAAGTGAGATGAGGCAGTACTTCCCAGACCGTTTTGTCGACAGTTTTACGGGTTAGTTGCGGAATATGATGACGTGCGTTATCTTGCAGGGAAATCACACCTCTGAGATCCACATCGTCTCTCTCATGGCTGGCTTCACCTTGCTTAAAAGCAAATCCGAGTAGTATTGGCTGTTCATTGTATGCTGCTCTTCAAGATAATCACAAAAAACTGGACCTCCAGCTTCCCAAAACACCGTCAACATGACTTTTCCTGCTGATGCTTGGGTTTTGAATTTTTTATTGACAGGTGAGTTGGTGTGCTTCCACTCCATGCCTTATCTTTTTGATTCTGGCTCATAATAGTGTACCCAAGTTTCATCAAAAGTTAAAATTTTGTTGAGGAAGTGCTCACCCTCTGTTTCATAACGTTCCTTCAGCTTTGTGCGCACTCTCAACCTTGTTTCCTTGTGTAGCCGCGTCAACTTCTTTGGGACCCAAGTTTTTCGGTACTTCAGCTTGTTGCAAATAATGTTATGAACTGTACCAGTACTAACTCTAACTTCATCAACTATCATTTCCACAGTCGCACAGCGGTCGGCACGAATAATGTCATCAATTCGACTGTCAATTGAGGAAGTTGAAACTGCAACTGGTCGGCCAGAACGGTAATCGTCGGTCACGGAGTCGCGACCATTTTTGAACTGCTCTGCCCACTTGCAAAAATCTGCACGATTCATACAACTTTAAGCATAAATTTTAGACATTCTACAGTATATATTCACTGGTTTCCCGCCTTCAGCGAGTAAAAAACGAGTAACAGAACGTTGCTCAACTAATGTGGACGTTTCAAGCGGACTCGCTATCTGGAAATGTATTTTTGAGGTTATAAACAAAACAATGTTGGTACATCAGCTAATCAGGGCTCATCCCAGTGATGCCAACTTAAAGCCATAAAAGTACGAAACTTGTTCTACTAACAGTTTTTCCCCAGACTAATTTGTCTATTTAATTATTGAATAACCCTCGTACTATTTGTTCAGTATGAACAATGGAGGCGTCGACGAGATGCTGCATCCGTAAAACGACGTGATCAACAGTTGATCGCAGCGGATCTGGTGGAATTTGAATAACGTGTTCCTGTATGCTGACCTTCCGATCAGGTAGAGACCGGAGGTGTTCCTGATAAACGCGTTCTTTTAGATATTCCCAGAGCCAGGAGTCACATTGATTCAGATGAGGCGATTTTGCACGCCATGCATCTGAAAAAGCTCTGTAGATAACACGTTCATGGGAGGTTTCACTAAGCAGACCTTCCACACAGTTGCGCTCTTGAAGTGAAGGAATCACATGCTGTACAAGAAGGTCTCGCTACCGTGTAGACGCTACGCTAGGCCTGACAGGCCCTGTGGGTGTATTCTCTATAAAGAAGAACGGACAGAGAATAAAATTGCTTGTGAATCCACACTACACAGTCATATACGCCGAGTACAGTGGCTCATAGTGCAAAACACGCAGTTCAATAGTACCATAAGTTCGGCAGTTCTGTGTACGCACTGCACCATGTAGCGCAAATGTGCCTCGTCACTATAGAATATTGTCCAACCACATCGTTCCATGCCAGAAACCGGACAGCAAATTCAGAACGTTGTTAAGGATCATCAGGTTTCAGTTGCTGCACTGTCTGGGTCTTGTACAGGTACCAATGTAAAATAGACCGCTAAACTTTCCGCACTGCTGACCATCGGATGGATGTTGTTGTTGTTGTGGTCTTCAGTCCTGAGACTGGTTTGATGCAGCTCTCCATGCTACTCTATCCTGTGCAAGCTTCTTCATCTCCCAGTACCTACTGCAACCTACATCCTTCTGAATCTGCTTACTGTATTCATCTCTTGGTCTCCCTCTACGATTTTTACCCTCCACGGTGCCCTCCAATGCTAAATTTGTGATCCCTCGATGCCTCAAAACATGTCCTACCAACCGATCCCTTCTTCTAGTCAAGTTGTGCCACAAACTTCTCTTCTCCCCAATCCTATTCAATACCTCCTCATTAGTTACGTGATCTACCCACCTTATCTTCAGCATTCTTCTGTAGCACCACATTTTGAAAGCTTCTATTCTCTTCTTGTCCAAACTAGTTATCGTCCATGTTTCACTTCCATACATGGCTACACTCCATACAAATACTTTCCGAAACGACTTCCTGACACTTAAATCTATACTCGATGTTAACAAATTTCTCTTCTTGAGAAACGCTTTCCTTGCCATTGCCAGTCTACATTTTATATCCTCTCTACTTCGACCATCATCGGTTATTTTACTCCCTAAATAGGAAAACTCCTTTACTACTTTAAGTGTCTTATTTCCTAATCTAATTCCCTCAGCATCACCCGACTTAATTTGACTACATTCCATTATCCTCGTTTTGCTTTTGTTGATGTTCATCATCGGATGGATAATTGTTGTGAAACTGCACGAGCACTAGCACTCCCGAGGCACGCGCTGCAATGTCAGTTACAGCAACAGCATCCTGTAATTTCCACCAGGATAGGACGCCTCCCTCTTCTAGCTGCCACACTAAGCTAACCTGCTTATCGAATTTCATTATCATCATCTATAAACCATTTAATGACGTCGAGCCCCTCCTCAGATCTTTCAGTCGGCGATACTCTCTCAATGCAGCATTGTAATCCCTGTCATTCTCATAAACCAGTTTTACTAACAGAGCACGGTCTGTCTTCTCGATTGCAGTACTGTTTACTCAAGCTATAGCTTATCGAAGCAGAGGGCGGATGTAATGTCGTCATACAAGCAGTGTACAGCACCGTGTTTGCATCCGGCGCTCAAAACTGGTACTAATCTGTTTTCAAGCGTAAATCGGTTCCACATTAAGGCATTAGCGTATCTATCAAGTTTCGCTGCTATACGATAATTATAGCCCACGCTGGACCCCCAAGAGCAGCTAGCTGCACTTTAATTATAATCATCGGGTCCTTGCTACGGTGTAGAGTGACGAGCACGTACTGAAGCAAATATGGCATTTGACCCAAGTTTTCCGGTTTTTGCCGATGTCTGTCAGCTGAGGACTGGAGCGAGATTTGACGGTGGAGAAAGGAAAAATTGGGAAATGGATGGTAGAGTGTTACATAATTTAGTTTCCCCTCCAACCAGTAGTTCTGCTGCTTCCAAGTCTCGTTTAGTACAGTCCGTTGCGTAAGTAAAAAAGGATACAAGAATAAGTCTGCTGTGTTTGGTTAATAATCGTGTTTTTACCGACCAACCGACGGATTTTTCTTGTTGGGCTCTCGATTGGGTATGAGCACGTGACAGCGGAACCCCGCCAACCACAACCCCCTCCTCTCCTCTACATCTACACCTACATCCATACCCCGCAAGCCACCTGACGGTGTGTGTCGGAGGGTACTTTGAGTACCTCTATCGGTTCTCCCTTCTATTCCAGTCTCGTATTGTTCGTGGAAAGAAGGATTGTCGGTATGCCTCCGTGTGGGCTCCAACCTCTCTGATTTTATCCTCATGGTCTCTTCGCGAGATATACGTAGGAGGGAGCAATATACTGCTTGAATCCTCGGTGAAGGTATGTTCTCGAAACTTCAAAAAAAGCCCGTGCCGAGCTACTGAGCGTCTCTCTTGCAGAGTCTTCCACTGGAGTTTATCTCTCATCTCCGTAACGCTTTCGCCATTACTAAATGATCCTGTAACGAAGCGCGCTGCTCTCAGTTGGATCTTCTCTATCTCTTCTATCAACCCTATCTGGTACGGATCCCACACCAGTGAGCAGTATTCAAGCAGTGGGCAAACAAGTGTACTGTAGCCTACTTCCTTTGTTCTCGGATTGCATTTCCTTAGGATTCTTCCAATGAATCTCAGTCTGGCATCTGCTTTACCGACGATCAACTTTATATGGTCATTCCATTTTAAATCACTCCTAATGCTTACTCCAGATAATTTATGGAATTAACTGCTTCCAGTTGCTGACCTGCTATATTGTAGCTAAATGATAAAGGGTCTTTCTTTCTATGTATTCGCAGCACATTACACTTGTCTACATTGAGATTCAATTGCCATTCCCTGCACCATGCGTCAATTCGTTGCAGATCCTCCTGCATTTCAGTACAATTTGCCTTGTTACAACCTCTCGATATACTACAGCATCATCCGCAAAAAGCCTCAGTGAACTTCCGATGCTATCCACAAGGTCATTTATGTATATTGTGAGTAGAAACTGTCCTAAGACACTCCCCTGCAGCACACTTGAAATCACTCTTACTTCGGAAGACTTCTCTCCATGGAGAATGACATGCTGCGTTCTTTTATCTAGGAACTCTTCAGTCCAATCACACAATTGGTCTGATAGTCCTTATGCTCTTACTTTGTTCACTAAACGACTGTGGGGAACTGTATCAAACGGCTTGCGGAAGTCAAGAAACACGGCATATACCTGGGAACCCGTGTCTATGGCCCTCTGAGTCTCGTGAACGAATAGTGCGAGCTGGGTTTCACACGATCGTCTTTTTCGAAACCCATGCTAATTCCTACAGAGTAGATTTCTAGTCTCCAGAAAAGTCATTATACTCGAACATAATACGTGTTCCAAAATTCTACAACTGATCGACGTTAGAGATATAGGTCTATAGTTCTGCACATCTGTTCGACGTCCATTCTTGAAAACGAGGATGACCTGTGCCCTATTCCAATCCTTTGAAACGCTACGCTCTTCTAGAGACCTACGGTACACCGCCCCCGATCGCCACCACCACCACTACTTCACACAAGAAATTATGCTGTGTGTGGCGGTGTCATGCCAACCACCCGACAAAAGTTCGCCCTCTGTCTCTAAGAGCGGGAAACAACATTTTTTAGATACGACTGAAATGATAGGTTGCAAGACGGACGAAACTCTTATGACAAAGCTTCTGGCGAAGTTTAATGATTGCATATGTTTGTGAGACATGCCGTGGGGCGTGTATAGCAACAGAGGTGCAAGAAATAAAGAACTTGTTTCAGTTTTAACTAATCGATTATGGTTCATGTGGCACATACAGACAGTGAAAGATATGTATTTTAGGAATAAAAGTCTGTCGACTGTCTGTTTTTAGGTTTTATTTCCTATAATTTTCGGAAATGAAATCAACCAAAACGCAGAGAGATTAGATTTTAAATTTCACTTCCAATACGTGTCGCAACAAAGACCTAAAAACCGAATTACAATCTGCCAACGGTATTTCTTTCTCGAAATACACATGCTTCATTGTTAGAAGTCTTAAAGGAAATTCAGCCGATCGCGACACCTTCTGCTATGAAGCGCGAAGTGTAGGATCTACTTACACCTGTGGGGATTTAGAACCACTGTCTCTGTCCCTCAATATTTTCGCTGCCTTATCGCAGCAAGAACAACCGTATCTTTGCCAGATCTGTTCTCTGTAGTACGCGCTCTATGCTACATGCATTGTGTATAAGCTGCGAGAACAAAAGTATTCATAGTGACAAGAGTGCAAGTTATTATTTATCGTCGTAATTACCACGCCCGCTCTCCACTACCTACACACAACAGTTACGAAATGCTTCATTTTTATGTATGTGTCGCTAAGTATTACACGATATGCGCCGCCACCATTTGTAGTCCTTCTACTTCTAGTTTGAAATGAGTTTGTTAAACTTTCGTGTTACATGTATAAATAAATACATAATGTTTATATGAGCATCATTTGACTTACTTGTTTCGCTCTAACGTGAAGTATTTCCTCTGGCACTTGAAAATAACGCTGCGGGTTTCAGTAATAACTTTGCACAAAAATTGGCATTGAATTAGTTGTCTTGATATATTCTGTCAGTAGCTAGAAACTTTAACATAGCTAAGAAGCTTTCCTCAAGCCTTACAGCTTCTCTCATCGCATGTGGCTTGACAAGCTTCAGAAGCCCGGAAAAGCATTTGTCGCCCATTCTTAACTAATTCACGTTAGGCAACTGTATTCGCACAGCTTCGCAACCTTTTTTTTGTTTTTTTTTGTTTTTTTTTTTTTTTACGGGAAAAGCAAATCCCTGTTTTTGTGTTTGTGTAATACTACTAACAAGCATTTCGTAAAACATAACCTCAATGAACATAAGATAAACAGTTCGCAACAAGCGGTGGGAAGATGGCGGCGCTGTAACCGCTGAGTGCAGTCTGTCGGACATTGGGTAGGCTTCCACAAAATTGGTCGGCCGGTCCGTTAGCCGGCCGATAAATTGGACCGTGTGCAGAGCCTTTTACTCACTGCGCTTATAGACCGCTATTCTATGTCCACATAAGTGGAATCAACGTGTGGAAAACGGTCTCAACTCTCAGTTATAACCTTTCTTATTTAAAATTAATGATTTATGCACTATTAATAATTTAAGCACTATTAATTATTTATGAGGCGCAAATAAAATCTGTTGTTGATTTACATCGTAGTAAAACCAATGTACCGCAGCTACCATAGTCAATAAGATACAGATTTTGTTTTATTTTCAAAATGTTTTAGAGAGGTTCACAATTTGTAATTTATTTACTGCAGAGATACAGTATTTAACTTTTCTTTTGTTCAGTATTTTTCATGAACATAGCTCATTATTTTATACTTTTTCAATGATGCTTCATTTTCATTAAACCTGCTTACAAAATTACAAAATTTGCACGTCAGAGCAGAAAAAATTGCAGTAAGGTAGTTTTAAGAAAACCGAGTTGGTGGAGAGCGGCGCAGCTTTCCAGTTCTGCTGAACCTCGGGCAACTTGCCGACCGTCGCAGAAAAAGTTGGTTTCGAAGAGGGCGGCGCGCAGCGACCCAGCAGTGCTGCCACTGCCACGCCCACGGCATGTTGGCAGCACTGCGGACAACGCCCTTCGAGATGTCGATAGCAGGAGGCGATCGCGATAGGAAACAGCCCTCGCAATTCCGCACACGCGAACCAGTTAACCTCAGCGGCAGCCGAGCGGCTGAACATCGATAGCGATGCTCCAGTGGTCGTTATCCGACTCTGAAACTGGAGGCATGAAGGGCAATCGCTACATTGTGCGACTAGTGTCAGAGATAAAATAACACACACTACGGATAGTGTGCCGATACCGACCACCAACTTAACGGCTCATCGTTGCCTGTATGTCGGTGGCACGGTAAGTCCATCGGGAAGCGTTACTCATAAAACGCTATATTGTAACTTTCTGTACGATAACTGGCACAGGCAGGCAACTGAAAATAATTTACAGGGAGAGCTACACGAAATCTTGGTCTCAATGCGTTTCGAAGCCATTACCAAACCTGAAGCAAGTTTTTCTACAAGTGATAACATATTTTGGCGGAGGGAGTGGGAAGAATGGATATTTCGCTTTATAATGGACATCCGTAATTTTTTGATCTAGTGAAGTATTGAAACAGATTATATTACAAAACTTTATGTCTTGGCCACAGATTGAATAATTAAAAGTTATGCGACTGCTGACATCAACTGAACTGCTTCTCCCACTTCTACAGTGAGAATAGTCGATTTTTAATTCCATCATTATGTGCTATTTACTTGCTTAACTTTTTATTCAAGCCACCTTATGCTCAAATGCAATGCTTTCAAGCTATTTTAAACTGTCTGCACTTTCGATATAATGTCATATGTAATACATAATATACATCCATAAAATATCAAGTTGTCTGGCAATGTAACGCATTTCGTGTAAAGCTTTTGTTAATTCAACTTTACAAATAGACGCATTTAGCGCATATTTTATCTCACGCGAAAAGGGGTTACCTATAGTTCTATAATATTATCAAATTTATTAACTATTTTTAAACATACACATCTCGCCACATTTCAGAAACGCATAATAGATATTCCATTCTACATCATCTAAAACGCACTAAGCTCTTTACTTGGTTGGTTAATTTAGGGGAGGGGGCCAAACAGCGAGGTCACCGGTCCCATCGGATTAGGGAAGGATGGGCAACGAAATCGGCCGTGCCCATTCAAAGGAACCATTCCGGTGTTTACCTGAAGTGATTTAGGGAAGTCACGTAGATCGCTTGAGCAGCGAAAACTGGAAGAAAGCGCAGGTCATTCCCGTTTTCAAGAAGGGCCATGGGACATATGCACACAATTATAGATCTATATCGTTGACTTCAATCTGATGCTGAATTATGGAACATGTAGACAGAACAACACATCGCTCTTAACGGAACAAAATCGATAGGTTCTTAGATATGAAGTAGTAACTGTAAAAAAAAAAAAAAAAAAAAAAAAAAAAAAAAAAAAAAAAATTATTCTGTGTAAAGGAAACTGATGTTATAGTGACACGTTCCACACCATTATGAAATGTCGTATTCATGATCTGTAGAACAAGGATTAATGTACGTATGTATGTACAGATTTGAAGGTAATTTCCGGTGTACCCCAAGGAAGTGTGATAGGACACTTACTGTTTACAATATATATAAATGATCTAGTAGAAAGCGTCGGATGCTCTCTAAGGCTGTTCGCGGATCAAGCGGTTGTCTGTAACAAAGTAGCAAAGCCAGAAGACAGTAATAATTTATAGAATGACCACCAGAGAATTTATGAATGGTGCAATTGACCCTGAACGTAAATAAATGTAGCATACTGCGCGTACACAGGAAAAGAAATCCATTACTGTATACCTACACAATTGATGACAATCCACTGAAAACAGTATCTGCCGTAAAATACCTAGGAGAGACTATCCGGAGCAATCTTAAGTGGAATGACCACACAAAACAAGTAATGGGAAAAGCTGACGCCAGACTCGGATTCACAGGATGAATCGCAAGGAAACACAACTCATCGACTAAGGAAGTGGCTTATAAGGCGCTTGTTCGACTCATTCTTGAGTATTGTTCATCTATCTGGGATCCCTACTAGATAGGACTGATAGAAGAGGTAGAAAAGATCCAACGAAGAGCGGCACGTTCCGTCACAGAACCACGTAGCTGGCGAGAGCTTTACGGAGATGCTATACAAACTCAACTGGCAAATTACTGAAATTTCGAGAGAGCACTTCCCGGGAAGAGTTGGGCAATATATTACTTCCCGCTACATACGTCTCGCGTAATTATCATGAGGAGAAAATTCGAGAAATTAGAGCCAATACAGAGGATTATCGACAATCCTTTTTCCCACGCGATATTCGCGAGTGTAACGGGGTTGGAGGGCTCAGTTAGTGGTACAAAATGGCTCTGAGCACTATGGGACTCAACGTCTATGGTCATAAGTCCCCTGAACTTAGAACTACTTAAACCTAACTAACCTAAGGACATCACACAACACCCAGTCATCACGAGGCAGAGAAAATCTCTGACCCCCGCCGGGAATCGAACACGGGAACCCGGGTGTGGGAAGCGAGAACGCTACCGCACGACCACGAGCTGCGGACGTGGTACAAAAAGTACCCTCCGCCACACACCATTAGGTATGCTGTAGATACAGCTGAAAACGTGTTGAGGAAGGAAATCAGAAGTGATATCGGTTTTTTTTTTTCGTGCAGGTGTTCCACAAATTCCTAATCCTGACTGTTTTATGTTCCAGAGGGGTCTTGGTCAATAATTTTACTTTGAACCTGTCCGTTTCCAAGCTACAAAGAAAACTATGTCGACTTTCATGCTAATATCGATGCTTTTAATATTATGCGGTGTGCTGCATGATTCGATCACGTGGTGTCACATTAAGTCATATGAAGTAAAACTTGCAGTACCATCTCGCTGCAACATTGCCCAACGGGTAGATATGTGAAAATCGACCAAATGCTGAGCCGTCAAGGTCTTCTGATTTTTCAGAACGAATCTTTCATGCTGCGCTGAGTTTACGATGTTCTGAAATTTCTTGATATATTAAAACCGTGTGCCTGCGTGGAACTCGAACCCAAAATTTTGTGTTATTCCTTAACGACATTTTTTTCTTTGTCTGTTTCTTCGTAGTTTTCTTCCACAGTTCTATACGAATGACGCACGACATCTCCCAGATTCCTTCCTTGAAAATTTCACTCAATTGCCTTATTATTATTATTATTATTATTATTATTATTATTATAGCGGGTTGCCAGTTCCCTGACCGAACACGCTGAGCTACCGTGCCGGCATGGGAGCACCCAATCGACTGAGCTGTCTAAGACCTCACAGTTTCAATCCTGTCAGTACCTACAGCCTACTTTCCAAATTCCACAGAAGCTCTCCTACCTACCAGGCGGTATTAACGTCCCTTGAAGGAAGGATATCATGGTGAATTGGTTTAACCACAGCCTACTGGTCTGTTTTCAGAATTAATCTTTCACACTCTGCAGAGGAGTGTGCGTAACTTAAAACTGTCTGATAAGTACGGTCGAAGCATAGCTCAGTCGGTAAGAGCATTACCCGCGAAATGGAAGATTGCAGGTTCGATTCACGGTTGGGTGCACAGGTTTCATCTGCCAGGAAGTTTCGTTCTCGTATTCAATTCCTTTGGACATTTTGCTGTGGAGCAATATGAGGAGTATGAAAATAGTAACTGTTCTCGAAAGAACAGATACCATTGATGGCCGTGCAGCTCCTAGACAATAAATGATAATTAATTGAAACCTTCAGCTGCCGACAGGTCTTGTTGATATACCTCGATGGGGACAGCTGAAAATGTGTGCCCCGACTGGGACTCGAACCCGGGGTCTCCTGCTTACATGACAGACGCTCTATCCATCTGAGCCACCGAGGACACAGATGAATAGCGCGACTGCAGGGACTTATCCCTTCCACGCTTCCCGAGAGAACAGTTACTATCTTCATACATATAGTTAAAGGCTACCCAGCCATTGACCTTCGTCTGTGCGAATGCGCACAGGTTGCCCGAACTCTTACGGGAATCACCTTAGTGTGCGCGAGTAATGAGTGGATGGGCAAATATCTGATTAAGTACATTATATATGTAGATTTTGGACTGTTGGGAACGTGGGTCTCACGGGAAGCGTGCAAGGGATAAGTCCCTGCAGTCGCGCTATTCATCTGTGTCCTCGGTGACTCAGATGGACAGCCGGCACGGTAGCTCAGCGTGTTCGGTCATAGGGTTAGTTACCCTCTGTGATAAAAAAAACTGAGTGAACGGATCATCGAAGAACCTGAACGGCTGTCATCGAACGTCTGCCCGGAACGAATTCAAAGTACAATGTAGAAGAAAATGAGATTAAAAAAAAAAAACGATGGATAGATCGTCTGCCATGTAAGCAGGAGATCCCGGAATCGAGTCGCGGTCGAGACACACATTTTCAGCTGTCCCCATCGACGTATATCAACAACACCTGTCGGCAGCTGAGTGTTGCGGTTAATTATCATCTATATGAGGAGGGTTGCTTTTGAATCGCTTGTGCAGCGGGAGGAAGGCCTTATTGCACAGGTTACAAGTATGGCAGAAATACGAACCATTCACCAGGTGTTTATGGCCGAGTAATAGAATCTACTAGTAAACCTGCCCACCCTCGATTCTGTAAAGAATGAAACTCCCATGTAGTAAACAGCTTCACACGTCTGATTACTTTACAAATGAGTTAATGTATTACATATTTTACGTTAAGCTTATAAAGCCTTATCGCTGAAGGCGCAAAACTTCTGTGTTTCACGTATCACAATTTTTATGACGTCATTTCTTTATTGTACACTGTGTCGTACAAGGGTATAATTTTGCAGGCACATACAGAGCTATATGTGGACACTGTTTGCAAAATGTGTTGCGAAGAGTATTAGCAGTAAATAAGTAATCAACTAAAACGTCGTACCTTATGCTTCAGTTTTACTGCATGAACTGCGAAAATATTGTGACCGACAGACTCTTTTCCTTTCATTTCCAGAAAAGCATCTAAAACGTTTGAAATCATGTATAATGCTTGTTGGAAGTCGCTAATTGCTCTCATTTTTAAATACTGGATGAATATAGTCTGGGTAATTTGTGCGCCCTGAGTTACGCGGCCACAAGCCAAATATACATTTTCTAAACGAGGCACTTAACTTATTATGTTAAATTTTCAACGTGATGATATATCCCTTAAAAGATTATGACAGTATCTTGAATTTTTAAATTAAGTCAATAAGTTAATCAAAAAAAATTTGAAAAGCGAACGTTTGTTGCCCCTGAAAGCCTCTACATAGGAAAGTGCAACAGGAGCCATGCACATGAACCGGTTTAGCCGTTTAATAATACACAAGGTGGCGGAGTGAAACGGTAAATTTTAAAGTAACGTAATTTGCACGAACAAACTCAGGTAAAACATACGAGTTCTGTTCAAAAAGTTCCGGAACTTAGTCCACAAAATTTTTCTACGCTTATCATTTACTTATTGTGCATGGTGTACTTCGAAATACTACCTTCCACAGTCGAAACACCGCTCCGAACGCCGTTTCTACTTCCGGAAGCCATCTTGGTACGCCTCTTGCTGGATCGTGCGATTTTCTTTTATCTAGTCTACCGCTGCAAATCTTCATCCTTTCAATGGGGTTTTCAACTTTGGAAATTAAGAAAAGTCCTCAGGGGCTAGGTCGAAGGATGACGCAGCACAATGATTTCGTATTCTGTGCAACAGTCACGTACCCACAGGTATGAACATACGGATGTGTTGTGATACAAGAGCCGTGAATTGTCTCGCCACGTTTCCTTGCAGGCGTTGCGACACATTCCGACAGTACAGTTTTTCCCTGTGGCACGAATTTATGATGAAGTAATCCTCCAAAGTGAAAGAAAACTGTCATCTTGGCTTTGACATTTGACCCGACCTGACCTGACGAGCTTCTTCTCGTCTTTAAGAACCTTTCCCGACCAATTGTGAAGAGCGAGCCTTGGTCTCAATATCATAAGCGTAGACCCACGTCTCATCACCAGTTATGATTCTTTCAAGGAACATCTCGTTCTCATTTGCGCGATCCGGAAGCTCTCCACAGATTGCGGCGCGAAGGACTTACTGGTCTTGACTCATGAGCTGTGGGACGAACCTGGCGGCAACACGATGCATTCCAAGGTGCTGTGTCAGGATTACATGACATGACCCATGTTACATTCTTCTGCACTCTCTCCAGAAATTTCGTTGACGTTCCTTATGTGAACGTCGTCGGTAGACGTCGAAGGGCATCCTGAACGAGAGTCATCTTTAATTTCCGTCTGTCCATTTTTAAACCGTGTGAACAATTTGTAACACTTAGCACGGCTTAAGCAATCACCACTGTAGACTTCCTTCATCATTTGGCGTGTCTCTGTAAAGGTTTTCTTAAGTTTCATACAAAATTTAATGCAGAAGCGGCTCCTCCATCTCGAAATTCGCAAACTGTGCGACACAACGTCCTACTCAATACAGCACTGAACAATAACTAACGGACATACAACAATGAAACTTCCGGCAGTTTCACATTAAGCAAAAGCGTGTACAGGGATGCCAACCGCATTTCGCTCCAAATGTTCAAATGTGTGTGGAATCTTATGGGGATTAACTGCTAAATTATCCTAAGGACAAACACACACACCCATGCCCGAGGGAGGACTCGAACCTCCGCCGGGACCAGCCGCACAGTCCATGACTGACCTCCTAAGACCGCTCGGCTAATCCCGCGCATCCATTTCGCTCCAACACACTATTTGAGCGAAATTACGAATGTTATAGAATTTTTTGAACAGACCTCCTATTTTATTGGCGAAAGTACCTTTATTTAATATGACATTTATGTTTGCATTACGAAATGTCACAAAAGGTCTCTTTAGATCTTAAAGATAAAGTCGAAAGAATTGCTTCCTTTTGGCTTTCATATTCTGACAGTCTTTTATGGAAGCTCTGGAGTGCTCGATGCAGCATGCCTCGGGGAATGGCAGTGATTTCGTCTTCAGTCTTCTGTTTCAGTTCACGGATAGCTGCAGGATGTGTGCGGTACACATTTCTTTTAAGATGTCCGCATGCGGAGAAATCACATACACTACGATCAGGGTATCTCGTTGTCCCCAGAATGTCACCGTTACGCGAAATAACGCGTCTTCCAAAAATTTGACGAATGGCTTTGATTGTCGTGAAATATATGAGGTGGCTCCCTCGTAAAGAAACCGCATGTTTTATGTTAATATTGTGCAGGACCGGTACAAAGAATAATTCAAGCATATGTTACTGTTGTTGTAAGGCCTTCCTCACATTCAAAAAAATAAGGATGAAAGTCACTATGTAATGATACATAATACCAACAGTAACCTTAGTGCTATGTAATGGGTGCTCGTAAAACTCAAGGATTTCCTTGCGCCCGTAACATTTAAATGGTTCAAATGGCTCTGAGCACTATGGGACTCAACTTCTGAGGTCATTAGTCCCCTAGAACTTAGAACTAGTTAAACCTAACTAACCTAAGGACAACACAAACATCCATGCCCGAGGCAGGATTCGAACCTACGACCGTAGCGGTCTTGCGGTTCCAGACTGCAGCGCCTTTAACCGCACGGCCACTTCGGCCGGCGCGCCCGTAACAGGATTTCTGTTTGTCGACGTATACGTTAATGTGGAGGTGGGCGTTAAGGAAATCGGTGTTAAGACAATTGGCGTCCACATTGATTTTAGCCAACACCCGTTCGCTTAACTTCCTACGCGACACAAGATCTCGCGGATTTAATCGCTGCAGAATCTGTAGCTTATCACAGTAGAACGTTAATTCGTGCAGTATTCATTGTATGCTTCGTCGCCCAGTCTCTAACATAGATGTACGTTGTCGAACGGAATGACGAGGGTTCCTCTCGATGAAAGTTCAAACAGTTTCTCTGAGATATGAACTGTTCGAACGCCGCCACGAGGGTTATTCTTCAAAGCTCAACCAGTTTCTTCAGAATTATGTACCCACGATGTAATTGCATGAGCTAATGGAACGCTGGTAATGCTGCCGAAATAGCCTTTACGCAGCAATAACATTATCACCCTGCTTGTAAAACACACTCACAGCAACAGTGCGTTCCGCACCTATCCGTTGGTGCATCATCACTAAACGACAACGCGTTCATAATTACTACGCATTTGTTTGTATCAACACTACATGGTTGACAACACTCATGTTCAGAATTTCCCGTTTCCCTGCGCTATCCTGTAGGTTGCGTGCTATAATTCGTGCAACGGACCTTGGGGTCACAGGACGAACAGTTTTTATAGTCAAGTACATCGGTTTTGTTTTCGAACATTCTGTAGACATCACGAGTCACAGTTTTTTTTTTTTCTTTGAGACGACCATTTCAAGGTGCAGCACCTTTCCAAAAATGCAGTACAGCTGTTTTCACACAGACAGATCAATATATTTATTTGGGGGCATGAAATCAAGCAAAATAAGCAAATTTTGTTTCACTTTTTTACTCCTTTTTGTGGTGTTACTAAATTTTGCATCTTTTTCCTTCCAACCCATGCTTAAGCAGCTTCCCCCTCCCACAGTTTTTATCTGCGTTTTTAACAAGTTAGAATTTGTTACCCGTTCCTGAACAAGATTTTAAGATTTTGCTTCATCGGAAGTCAATAATCGTCAATAAATATTAATGTATAAGAAACTATCAGCCTCGATTGCGGTAATGAAACCAACTTTTACCTAGGTTTCATCCCAAGTAATTGAGCCTTCTTCAGAAGATAAACCTGATTCAATTAATATGTCTTCGATGGCATGGTCTAGAAATAAAACTAAAGCAGCCTGAACAGGCATAGTCACATTTTAAAAATGCGGTCATAGGTACTAAGTAACCACCAAGACTTACATTAGCTCCAGCGCCTCGTCTCCATGGACGCCGTGCGGTGGGCCTCGGGAGCTCACGTGAGACTCGGGCTGTTTCAGTTTTGTTTCTAGACCATGCCCTCGTAGAGATATTAAAGAAACAAGTTTATCTTCTGAAGAAGGCTCAATTACTTGGGCTGAAACCTAAGTAAAGGTTGATTTCATTACCGCAATCGAGGCTGATAGTTTCGTATATATTTTATAATCACGATTGCTGACTGCGCTGCAATGTTGAAAGTACTAAAATAAATATTAAAACAGAATTTACGGAAAACACCAATAATTATTCATACTTTCCCGCCATCCCAGCAACAATGGGCAACGTCAGCGACAATAACCAACCTCAGTAACAATGGTCAACCTGCAGCTGTGAAATCAAACAAAATTTAAACAACGATGAGGCCTAAATTCAATCACAGCTGGCAAGAATTTAACGGTTCCTATCTACTGACTGTGTACTGTCTTGTTAGCCGTGTTAGTGTATTACCAAAAGGATTTCCACAACAAAATCATGCGAACGTTAAGAAGAAAGAGTTGTGTGCACTTTCAGAAGAATACAAGACTCAGTTTATCGAATCTGACGGCGGTGTGCCGTGTGCGAAGTAAATATTGCTATCAGTTACAAGCCTCAAAGAAACAGAATAAACCAGCACATCCAGAACAACAAACATTTAAAAAAGATTGGACTTCGCAAGTCGAAAACTAAGCAAACTACTCTGATACTCCCTCGCTTATGGATCTGACAACCAGTGGTGACTGAGTGTGTTTAGTGCGGATGTTGCCATGGCACTAATCAAGTCAGGAAATCCAATCCACAAGGTGAACAATCAGGCATTCAAATCAGTTCTTGAGAAGTACACACAAATGTCAGTACATGACGAGAGAACTCCAAGAAATCGTTACGTACAGCCAATTTATAAGAAACAGAAAAAAAAGGTCGGCAAACATGAAGTGCGGTTCCCTTTAACTGACGCTACTGATGAGCTGCAAATATATACTATGAATGTGTTGATTTTTCCATTACCTGGTGAATGAGTAAGACCTATGCTATTTAAAATGATCCAATTCGAGGACACCAATGCCTGCACAATAACGCAATCATTTAAGGAAAGATTTACTATCGTTTAGTTCAAAAAATCGATTTTAATTGCGTTTTTGGATACATAAAAGTGTTTAGAATCCAACCGTGAAACGGTTTTTCCGAATACGGAACGGAAATGTTTGTTATGCGCGGTTGAAAAAAAAAAATGCTCCTCCCTAAAATCGGCCTTTTTCACGTACCAGTTTTTTTCGGGAATTTCGACTTTGTAGCCGTGAAAAGTTATTTTATGTGCTTGCTCAAGGATCTAGTGATCAAGTGATCAAGGAGCTTACGACGAACTACGGCTTCGCAATCCGACGGCATTCCCACTCGGTGGAACAGATGAAGGCAATTTGGGCAATGTATTTCCACCAGTGTTCGACGGATCACCACCCACAATACCAAAATGGTCCAGCTGGGGAAACTAGTTGGGCCAAGTGGTGCATTGCAGAGGCTGCCGTACATCTGAACGAATATCAACACGACCATCCGCTCTCCAAAGAAGTTCAAAAAGTGATTGATCCGATCTACGAAGCCCTTTCGGAGGACGAGTTGTTGTACCGGTGCTTGGAAGGAAACACACAAAATTCAAATGGAAGTTTGAATGCGTGTGTTTGGAAGTTAGCCCCCAAGCATTTGCATTCTGGTGCGAAGACTGTGGAGATTGCGACATTCCTGGCAGTGAGCAGCTTCAGCAAAGGGTATTCAGCAATTTTGAAGACCATGACAACGATGGACGTCACTCTGGGACTCTATTCGACGCAGTTCGCCAAGCATTCGAACGACCACCGGATTCACGCGGCCGAAAACCGCTTGTCACCGGCCGTACGAGCGGCTCTGGAGCAGCGCAGGATGGCCCAGATCGAGCAGAACGCCCTCTGTGGGGAAGAAGAAGGACTAGCTTATGGATCCGGAATAGCAGATTAAACGTAAGTTGCATAATATTGCATTTATATGTAGTCAAAACTTCAAACGCGTTTTTCTCGAAATGACTTTTTTTTATCGCGCAGTATGGTAACTTCAAATCTACTGAACCGATTGGCGTGATTCTTTGTTTCCGACGAAACTAACTAAATTGTCTAGGAGTTGTACCACTTTTATTCCGATCCAACAACTATAAATATTTTTACTTGGCCGACGAAGTCGAAAAATAGATGAAAAAACATCTATTTTGTTTCAAATGGCCGCCATTTTGTTTCCTATGGTCCAAATAACTTAAGCGAGGTACAACTCCTAAAGAAGCTTATATACTTCGATAATGTCAACTCAACTTTGATTTCAGACGAGCCGGCTGACCTGTGACATTTTGCGCATGGAGGTCTACACCGAAATTTTGTTCCGCTCTGACGGTACTTCCGCCTTTGCTCTTCGACATTTCCGGTCGAAAAAATACAGTGTGTAGATGAAATATCAATAAACATTTTTACCAAAATTGACATTGGTATCTATAACACATCCCGAGAAAAAAATTCTCGAAGAACATTCATTTTCGGGCCACATATAGTAAACCTCCTCTTAATAACTCATATATGAACCTGTGGCCATCGGGCATACAATGAGAAAAAGTGACTGATCAAGCACACTACATGTTTTCGGCTTTTCAACAATTGGGAGGGATGTACTGCGACCTCAACCATGTGGCATGTATTACACAGGGTCTACACCATTTTTGCTAAAGTATCCGGGAGAATTAAGGGTAAATTACTTCATTGATGCTCTGAATAAGATTCTGGTAAAGGCTCCCGGTCATCAAGTTTTGCATCACGAAATGACAGGGCTCCACCTTCCACAGTTCGCTATCATCACAAGATGGATTACTTGGATAAGGTGCGAAGTTTTCTTGTGCGAAAACTTTGATAAAATCAAACGATATGTGCCCTATATTATCGATGCCGCAGCCGTCAAGCAGGCCCAACAATTAGTCAATAACAAAGACCTAGGAGCATGAACTTTACGGCGCATGGCTACAAGTATTTGCCTGATGTGATTCAGAGATTTGACAGGAAGAGAAACGTATGGAAAAGGAGGGACAGTGGAAGAAATAGACGAGTATTAGGGGCCTCCTTGATGGATTTGATTAAGACGAATTCGAATTAAATTTGAAGAACAATCCAGATGTGGAAACATTTGCATCCTTTATGGCTGCTGACAAGATACGCTCCATTGGTTTCCCTAGATCTCGAGGGGAGTTTCTCCGTATACAGGGTGGTCCATTGATCGTGACCGGGCCAAATATCTCACGAAATAAGCGTCAAACGAAAAAACTACAAAGAACGAAACTTGTCTAGCTTGAAGGGGGAAACCAGATGGCGCTGGCCCGCTAGATGGCGCTGCCATGGGTCAAATGGGTTTCAACTGCGTTTTTTTTAAAAATAGGAACCCCCATTTTTTATTACATATTCGTGTAGTACGTGAAGAAATATGAATGTTTTAGTTGGACCACATTTTTCACTTTGTGATACATGGCGCTGTAATAGTGAGCGATATATTTGTGACTATTACAACGCCATCTATCACAAAGCGAAAAAAGTGGTCCAACTAAAACATTCATATTTCTATACACACTACACGAATATGTAATAAAATGGGGGTTCCTATTTAAAAAAAAAAAACGCAGTTGAAACCCATTTGACCCATGGCAGCGCCATCTAGCGGGCCAGCGCCATCTGGTTTCCCCCTTCAAGCTAGACAAGTTTCGTTCTTTGTAGTTTTTTCGTTTGACGCCTATTTCGTGAGATATTTGGCCCGGTCACGATCAATGGACCACGATGTATATGGAGCTACTCAGCTCAAAGCGCGAGCGACTTAGTGTCAAAAACACTGAAATTTTGCGTGTAATCCAGTATAGCAGAACTACGTAAATGGATCAAAGAAATGAGGGTAGCTGATTTAAACCTAAGTAAAGTAATTTCATCGGCATATATTTGTTGTATGTACTTTAGAACCTATTTCACCCCTTTCCTGATTATAATTTGCACCATAAAATCATTTCACTAATTATTGCCTTTGAAATTCACTTTATACTTTATTACGATATTGCAGAGCCTGTTTTATTCTGAAGTTTCTTTGGACATGCGTTGTCATTACAACATCGTATTTATCTGCCGATACCGGGCAAGCGACTTTCAAGTACATCGTCTGACCTGTAAGGAAATATACATAATGGGTACACGAGTTCAAGTCATACACGCAAGGTTGATGACATATTGACGTTTGGGTGTGGCCGCGGGTAGGGCACGATAACCAAATGGTAACCGGCACGGTAGCTCAGCGTGTTCGTTCAGAGGTTTAGCTGCCCTCTGTAATAAAATTACTGAGTGAACAGATCAACGACGATCTTGAACGGATGTGGAGAGAAGTCCGCCCCGAACAAATGCAACGAACAGTAACCAATAAAATGAGATCAATTTAAAGAAAATGGTAAGGCGACTGCTCGCAATAAGCGTGAAATCCTGGTTCGAGTCCCGGTCCGGCATATATTTTCATTGTGGTCACTCCATTCTACAACTGATGGTAGTCGTTATTCGCAACAGTAAATTCATTTGACGTGTTATTCCTTATAGGTCACGTACTGGACATCTTTGAAGGCAAATTCCATTACCAACATTTACAGTGAACAAAAAACTAATGTTCGCAGGCAGAAGCACATGTTCCGATAGATGCACGTGTTATTAATAACTATATTTACAGGGGCGTCACATGCGATTGTCCCCGGATTTATCTTACTTTTGAGGGCATTCTGTGGAGGTTTTTATACAACTGTCTAGAGCTTTTTTGTGTCTGAAGAAATTCAGTTGATAGAAAATTTTAATAAAGATTGGTTAAATTCAACCAGCGGAAAGCCCTCTTAGATGCTTTCCTACATCACTTATAAAGGCGAATATGGTTTGCGTTTGTTCCGCTAGAGGCGCAAGAAATCGCCCTACAGTTCTAACAGGCTACGAGAGTCTTATCTGGAATTTAGTCGTAGTGCAGTGAAGGTCACGTGCCTCGTCGTACCGGTTTACTGAACAGAACACGCTTCCATTCGATACCCACACCGCCTCACAGGTAAGAGCAAATATTCACCCGCTTTACATGCAGAGAATACAACTCATTCTTTAAGATCTTTTACACGACATTTTTCAGTTACCTGAATACGCTATAGCTGAACTTTATGTCTTAGTGAGTTTCCTTAGAAGACTTTTGAGAGAATAACTTTGCACATAAGATTACAACTACCCAAATTACTTATTTTTAAGTGCAGTTTGTTTTAGTGTGGCTCTCTTTCTTTACAAGCTATAATTTTACTAGTTCGAAATATTTTCTGTACATACAGTGTCAATTTTGATTTATTACGGCTCAGTCATATTAAGCCATAGTTTCTTGGTTGTTTGCTAGTTTCTGAAGACAGGAAGCTACTCTTTTTACAGCTCCTTTCATTAATCACATTCAAGAAAGAGGTCCTAGCATATATTTGTTCGTAATTCAGGCTTTTTTAGAGTGAATGGTTTGAAAAATTCCCTGTAAATGTGTGTAATAGTAGCAAATGAGGTATGCAGATGACGGAGGAGATGTTTCTGAAGATTCTCTGAAGCTGGCTCTGGTGATTCATATGTACCTGACAAAATCTACTAAAGCCGATCATCACCACCGAATTGAAAAAAACGAGCAGTTTGAATTCTAATGATAATGTGCCAGATACGATACACACAGAATGTGACTGTCCAGATTCATCAGGTGTTCCAAACTCTGTCAGTCAATTTATCTCAGGATTAACAAAGTGACTGTTCGTTATTTCTGAATGGCTAAAATATTGTACGATACTGATAAAACTTTGAGACTGATGGATTTTCGATCTGAAAACGAACCAAAATTTAAAATCTTCGAATTTAGTCACTTCATTTATTTTATATTTTCAGATAAATCCCAATTTCAACATAGGCCTAATATGTGTCAGGAACAAGCAATATTCGCCCAACAGGCGGACATGCCAACTCCCTATCCGCCTCAAAGGCGGATGTTCCCCAGAACGCATTGTGAACATTCGTTACTATCTAAGTGATATACAGGGTGTATCCAAAAGAATCATCGGATCTGGCACGTCTATATTTCTGAAACTATTAAACATATACAGTGAATCCTAGTTTTTAATTAACGGGAAACTCCAAAAGTTTTTTTTCATACCTTTTCATAGGTGTTCTATATGCCCCCTTGAGATGCACGGCATATGTCAATGCGGTATTCAAATTGCTCCCAAACTGCAGCGAGCATGTCTTGAGTTATAGCTTCCACAGCTACTGTTACGCAATGTCTCAGTTCATTCATTGTTGTTGATAACGGAGTCACATGGATAGCTTTTTTAAACCTCCACAAGAAATAATCACACACAGTTAGGTCCGGTGACCTTGGTGACCAGTAAAGTAAGGCTGAATCATTTGGTCCAGTGCTACCAATCCATCCTTCAGTAATCCTTTGATTTAAAATTTCCCACACATTCAGATGCCAGTGTGTCAGTGCTCTGTCCTGTTGGTAAATGAAGTCGTACGAATGAGTCTCCAACTGTGCGGAAAGAAATTTCTCAAGCTTATCGAGATGTGTATTTCCTGTAACAGTGTTCTCCGCAAAGAAAAATGGCCCCACACCTTTTCCCGTGAAACGGCAAAAAAAAACATTAAATTTTGGAGAGTCCCTCTCATTTTGTACAGCTTCATTTCGTTGTTCCGTACCCCATATTCTCACATTATGATGGTTCACCTTTCCATTTAAGTGGAATGTTGCCTCGTCACTGAACACTAAACATGGAAGAAAACTATCACCCTCCGTCTTGCCAAGAACTTAATTGCAGAACTACAGTTAGCCGGCGTGGCCGAGCGGTTCTAGGTGCTTCAGTCTGGTACCACGCGACCGCAACGGTCGCAGGTTCGAGTCCTGCCTCTGGCATGCATGTGTGTGATGTCCTTAGGTTAGTTAGGTTTAAGTAGTTCTAAGTTCTACGGGACTGATGATCTCAGATGTTAAGCCCCATAGTGCTCAGAGCCATTTGAACCATTTTTGAACAGAACTCCACACATTGTTGTGTTGTCACGAAGAGTTTGCAGTAGCTGAATTTTGTATGGTTTCACGTGTAAACGTCGACGCAACGCACGCCAGACGGACATCGAGGGCATGTCGAGCTCTCGAACTGCACGGCGAACGGATTTCTGCAGACTCCTTGTGAAACTATGGCGGTTTGGTTCGACGTCTGTGTCAGACACGCGAGGACGCCCGGCATTTGCCTTTACACAAACAACCTGTTTCTCGGAATTCTTCATGCCATTGTCTAATGCTTGAGCTGTAGGGGGATCTAAATCAGACCTAGCACGAAGGTCACGCTGAACAGTTATTTCTGACCCGCGCTGTGCAAAACGTAGAACAACAAACGCTTCCTGTTGTCCGACAACATTTTTACTGAAGTGGGCGCACACTGCTGCTATCTAGCGGGAACCATGTAAAACTCGATAGTTTGCTCTTTCCAACAGTACGCTGTTCACGCATGTATCTCAAATAACATAATAGTTATGATCCTTTTAAATCGGATGATTCTTTTTGATACACCCTTTATATTTCGTACGTCTTTATTGGGAACAATGAGAAGCCAGCAACAATCAACGATCACATGTATCAAACCGCCCTCCCGCCCGCCAGACAGTTGTGCGCAGGCAAGCTAAGTGTGCTAGTGCACGTTTCATTCCGTGCGTCCGTGTCGCAAACGTACTAGTAATATCTCACACTGCCTTACGTAAGTTTGCATGATCTATATCGTTAAGATTTTTTAACTCGCCTTGGATTTATTTTTACCATAGTCGTTGATCGGTATGAGGTGCGCGCATGCTTCTGCTGTCAGCACTGAAAAGAAAACGAGGGAACATTCACGCTATCATGTCACCACTCTTCGCAGGATTCTATGGCCATCGGTCAACTTTCGTCGACAGTTTGCAAGTGTCCATGACAGTAATCCAATTTGACCCAAATACCTGTTTCTTTCTTTTTTCTTTTTTTTTAAATATACTTTCCAAGATACTCTGTTGCAAAGTTGCACGGTGTGTCGTTGGAAATGGAAATATTTTTTCACGACGACTTTTTATAATGGATGATTAGTCAGCCTTAACACTGATGTTCCAACAGTTCAAATGTCTTCAGAGGTTGGATAGGGTATGCTGTTGTATTATTGACATACTGAATATGATAAACATTGTTTAAATTTGGTGTCTGGTGTTCTCATATCTAGTTCGTCTTCTGACGTTGTGCTGATAGAGATAGTGACCTGCATGTATTGAAACAGCTATTAGAACTGAAAAATTTGTTCTGTCTGACAGTGATTAGTAACAATCGAATGTGGTAGCAATAATAAAGATTTTTCACAGCAACTGATGGTGGCACAACATGATTTTCGACAGCCAGTGTATGAACAATAAAACGCAAGCTGAACCTCAAAGGCAATAAATATATCATTTGAAAAAAGTATTTTCCTTGTAACATGGAACTGGGTCGTTTACAGCCATATGTTCCTACGTTAAATTCCATCTACTAAATCTTCTCTATAAATTATGTGCAATAGATTTCAAATACCAATTACGATCTTCCTTGGGAACTTTCTGCAGGCTAGGTTAATACTTTGAGTACCATTGATTTCTGTCTGAAATCAGTGAAGTTAGCATGAAACCACGGGAGCTGTTATAAGATAGAGACATCTAGTGGTACACTGAGGTACTTCTAAGAATGTAATGCACTGTAGCAGTCACGGCGTTCAAAGCAACAGTTGATGCGGAGATTGTGCTACGCGATTGGAGGCGATTGTGATACGACATTGCCATATTGAGCAAATCACTGGCAGTGAAAGTAACTATACCTAAAGCTATTACAACGTAAATTTGAGTTTGTACTACTGCTTAAATCACTGGGGCGGCCGGTCGTTGTGGCAGAGCGGTTCTAGACGCTTCAGTCTGGAACCGCGCAACCGCTACAGTAGCAAGTTCGAATCCTGCCTCGGGCATGGATGTGTGTGATGTCCTTAGGTTAGTTAGGTTTAAGTTCCAGGGGACTGATGGCCTCAGCTGTTAAGTCCCATAGTGCTCCGAGGCATCTGATTTGAAATTACTGGGGCAATATGTAGTTTTGATACAACATTTATTAAATTTTAGGCGCATTTTTGCCTGCTATTTAGGACTATAATTTGTTTTGGGCCTTATGAGTTCATGAAGGTTTCAACACATGGAGTGTGTCTAGGATAATCGCAAATTTGCTTTCAAATGGATCACATTAAATAATGTGGGGTTGAAAACTGCATGTCCTCAAGGTTCGAAAGTGAAGCAACATCCTTAAAACACTTGACTGTTTACTTTTTGAAAATTTCCGCTTGTATTCGTTGCTTACTGTGACAATAAAGATTAATTTTCTGAAAATTTTAAAATTATATATTTTTTCATATTTTGGGGCTCAAAGAGTTAAATATTATCTGTTACGTATCTTCGTGAAATACTCGTACAATATAAATTTTCAAACACCAATTATGTACTTATTTGTTAGCACTCTTAGAAGCCTCGAAAAGAGGAATACAGTAAAATGATGCTTGTTAGGTTTCGCAGTGAAGCATTTCGCAAATAGTGGCAGGGTGTGCTCTAAATATGTTCAAGGCTGCCGAAAGGGCAGAGAATCGCTCCGCTATCAGATATTTAGGTGATAAAGCAATTGTATCTTCACTGTGCAGGCGCTTTCTACGCGTTACTGATGAAGCATCTCACCTGACCATACGTTGCTTGAGTTGCTGGTAGATACACTGCGTCCAGTAACTATTTGGATCACAACATTTTGCGACCTTGGCTATCGTGGGACTGACTAATATATACCATTATTTGCTTTCATTGCTACTCATTTTCGGCTGCGAAACCATTTTAAAACGATTATCTGGAACATATATCAAGTGTAACATAGATAAAATATAAAAATAAAACATCCTTTGTTGGTCGAAAGAGCAGAAAGAGGACTTTATAGCATAATTAACAAGATGGACATGGGATATAGTCTACACAATCATTAAATCACCCAATGGGTGAAACGTATGTTGGCCTAATACACAACAAAATTAAACACAGATTAAGTTAAATGTAAAACCGTAGCCATACAATAATAAAGCGAATCTTCAATCAATTCAGTGACAGTGTGACAGAATCTTATAGTTAGATTAGTATTATTGTATTCTTCTATCCAAGGCTTTCCAAATGTGTTTACTTGCATCAAAAATAAGATAGTTCCTTCAGGGTCTTCGTGCTTCGATGCTGAATTTGTCACTAACCTAATTTAAACTACTACTAACTACTTTCGTGTGTCTTCTGTTTACTCTCAGTCCGTTTTCTGTGATCATTAGACTGCTCAGTCCATTCAGTAGGACCTGTAATTCTTCTTCACTTTCACGGAAGACTCCAACGTCATCAGCGAATCTTATCGCTGGTATCCCTTCACCGTGAATTTTAATCCTATTCCTGAACCTTTCGTTTGTGCCCTTCATGGGTTGTTAGATTCACAGGACGACATTGCGATGTAGACAATGTAGACAGCATATACCTTAAAATGTGGTACGAAGCCGCAAAACACATTGTTCAATATTACCCATGAAAGTGTGACTGATGACATTGTATAGTTTGGTTATTTATGCAGTGTATATATTGTGACAAAAAGTGTAAAATATCCTTCGATCACGAATGAGGGAAATGTTTCACTCAGGCTTTGACAATTAAGTTTTGTCACGAAAATACTGATACGTTTACATAACTTAAAAATAAAGTAGTATTTCAGGCACTGAGAGCAACATCCTTACTGAAATAATTTTGTTCAAAATAAATATTTATATTACTCGAACAAACACTAGAATAATCAAAATGACTCTGAGCAGTATGCGACTTAACTTCTAAGCTCATCAGTCGCCTAGAACTTAGAACTAATTAAACCTAACTAACCTAAGGACATCACACACATCCATGCCCGAGGCAGGATTCGAACCTGCGACCGTAGCGGTCGCTCGGCTACAGACTGTAGAACCCAGAACCGCACACTAGAATAATGTCTTTCTTGTAATCTGAAATCAGCACTACAGGGGTTGAGCCCACATTAAACTACTGATCAGTGATGACTCATGTCGAATCAAAAAGCCAGCCAGCCCTGCGTATAAATTAACTAGAGTCTGGCAGTGAAAAAGTAACAGATAATTTTCTAAAAGTACTATTCGTCTCCTTCCAGTGTATTTCTTCTAAAACTAGCGACCCTCGATCGGAGGTCATCTGTGAAACCATGCAGTACTATGGGGTAAAGCCCAAGTAATTTGTAGCTTTTCACTGTATTACAAAAAGTGGCTCTGGCTGGAAATCATTGATATAACAAGTTGAGCTTGTGTGGTGGTTGAGATGATCTTTTCCACGAAAGGCACCCCTTTCATTAAGACAAAAGCATTACAGACATTGGCTGTGTGCGGGCGTTGCTTGAAATCAATGACGAAAGTTGAAAATTTGCGCCAGACTGGGATTCGGACCCGGCTTTCCTGCTTACTAGCCTGAGGCTCTGACCACTAAGCCGTCCAGACACAGTGGGCATTGCAGCTGCATGGACCATCCTAGCGCGCCGCCCTTCAGCCCAAATTCTCAACTTATCCGCACATTACTAATGTAGTGCTTCGTGCCCATTATCCTCATCACTCGAGCATTTCGCCGATTCCCGTAAGAATTCGAGCCTGGTGTGCATCTGCACTGAAGAGATCATTGGCCATTTAGTCGTCATGAGATGAAAAAATTACCCACTTTTCGATTACTGTTACAGCCAGCCTTTTTTTCTAAATGAGACTTGCAGTTACTGATTTATATGTGGGTGTGCATCTTGGAGGATTTCAAACTGGCTTGTGATTCAGCTCATCACACCATAATTATTAACCGATATATGAATGTGGTATCAATACTAAGACATCGACTTCGTCAAGCAAACACTCACCGACGCTAAATCCATTTTGAAATTTATGGGACAGACTTCAGATCCTTCCGTATCAAGAGATGTGCGACAAGGAGACGTCCCACTAATCACCCCTACCCTAACCTGGTTCTAGGGAAAGCCAGCTCGGCAAGACAGACTGTGGCGTGAAGTTAAGAAAAGACAAAAGGAAGTATGTCGAAATTGACAGTTTGGCATTCGCTCATGACTTAGCCGGATTGCAGATCTCCTTCGAAAAGACGGAATTAATGACAAATGCAAGTGCTACGATACTTGACACTGAGTTTGGCTGTATCAAACGGGTTCCAAAGTTTAAGTGGCTTGGTGAAATCATCTTAATGAACACTAGAGGAAAAGAGACCACTAAGGTTCGACTTGTTAAATTGGATTCAGCGTACGGAACTATCACTGGATTCTACAATAAGAGAAATAGTAGCAAAAATTCCAAAATCTGTCAGTACCCTACAGTTATTAGGCCACTGGTAATTTATGTTGAAGAGACACTCACAGTAGATCAGAAAGTTCTATTCAACATACTGGAGCTCAGAGAATTCCCATTTATCAGGACATTAGGAACTAGGAAGAGTAAAGCTGGCGAGTGGAACATCAGGAGAAATATGGAAGTGTATCAACACTATTAAACCGAGAAAAAATTTTTAGAGTACAGAAGCGTATAACAAGAGTAATGTGTAGTGTAAATCCAAGAACATCATGTCGAAACCTATTCAAAGAATTGGGCATACTAACCACAGCTTCTCAGTATATTTATTCCTTAATGAAGTTTGTTGTAAATAATACATCTCTTTTGTTTCAATTAACTTCTTGGTATACAGTATCAATATTAGGAATAAGAACAATATATATAAAGATTTAAAATCACTTACTCTTGCCCAGAAAGGAGTCCAGTATTCAGCAAAGCAACGCATATTTCAGTAAATTACCAGCAACCATTAAGAATTTAGTTTCAGACAAGGTACAATTTAAATATAATTTAAAAGGATTTTTGGTGGCCAACTCCTTCTATTCCATCCATGAATTTCTGAACAAGTGCAGTAGACCATTTTAATGAAGAATTTATTATACTTTAATTTTTGACAATACTTGGTCGTAACAGCTGAGTAACTACCTACTGTGTGAATGATGAATGTATGGAAAGCAGATGTAAGTCTGTAAATAGTGGAAGTTTAATTTTAAATCTAGTACATAATTTGACTGCTCTTAACTGAGGATCATTGAAATGAATAATTTAATTTTTGACAATACTTGGTTGTAATAGCCAAGTAACTAGCTACTGTGTGAGTGATGGATTTAATGAAAGCAGATGTAATTATTAAACCTGTAAATATTATAAGTTTAATTTTAATTCATAGACGTAATTTTACTGTTTATTGGCTGAGATCCTTAAAAATAATGAAACTCAAGTTTTTCTAGTTACATTTTTGTAATGTGTTTATCTGACATATTCCAGACCCAGGAGGATCCCCACTTTTGTGGGTCTATGGAATAAATAATTAATCTAATCTAATCTAAACACACTGAACCCCTGAGTGACGTCATACGGAAACGACGCGCTGTAAGCATGCGCTCAAGTAGACTGACAAAGAGGATAGAGATGTACCATGGGAAACTCCGTCTCAACCTGCATATACAAGGTAGATACAGTGTAGTTATAATTAATCTTTCTCTACTTGAGAATGTCTCCATATAAACCGAGTGATCGTAGGACAATTCGAGGAAACAATTGTGAGGAGATTCAGAAGAAAAATAGCAAATGAACCAGTGAAAGAAACATGTTTTGATTTACACATAAGGGGGTAACATTTGTTGGGTGCGTACCATGTTTACGTTCCAGATTACAAACGTTGCTCAATGAGACGACCATGAGCATACACGACAGCCTTAAACCGCACTAGACATTGTTCTATTGCTGCCCAAAACATCCCAGGTGGGATGTTGGCTACCTCCATCGCTGTGCTTATCTTCGACCTCCAACGTGTGTTAGTGCCCCGGTGGTAAACCCTGTTCTTCAGGTAACCACACAGTCACAAACCACACAGGGTCAGTTCAGGTGATCGTAGTGGCCACACAGTTTGGAACGATCGGCCACTGATTCGGTTTTCTCCATATGTGATACTGATTAACAGAGTGACCTCAAAAACAATGTGCTCCATCGTGCATCAAAGCAGCTGAGACGAGAGTACCTCTCTCCCGTAAAGCAGGGATCACACGATGGCGAAGGTCACAGTAACGTGTACCGTTTACGCTGCACGCCATTGGTACTTGGGTCCGAGCTCCTAGGAGCGTCGCCGCACCAGTAACGGCGCCTAACGGCAAATCGTGACACTAGCACTATCAACAACGCAATTCCTGCGGTGCAGTCTCGACATCATGCCTATAAAGCTGGGTACCCATACCGTAAATAGTCTTCCATCTACACTGGCTCAAATAGCCAAAGTCTTAGTACACAGGGTGATTCACAAAGACATGCAAATATTTTAATATGTTACTCTACAAGTAAAACTAAAGAGAAACGTTCATATAAGCATAGGTCCGCAAATGTTTAGTGACGGCTAGTAAAAGATTTTGCCTGAAACCTAGCAACTTCGCTAATACGAAGCCATCGCAAAACTGTACACGATTAAAGTAAAACACGATTTCCATTTATGTTGTTATTGGTCTGGTGAATCTAATTAAACATGTCCCAGACGTGTATCTGCAGTAGTTTTCCAGAACATCCAGAGAAGCAAAGATGTCATTTCCTAAAATTTTTAATTTACTATTTGGTCCAATTTGTTTTTTATATTTCAGACAATTGCACGAAGTTTTGAACAGAAGTTTTAGAGAATTTAATTTTGGAGAATTGATGGTAATAACGTTAACTGAAACTGTATGAATGTTTCAGATAATCTGTTTTTTATTAATGCCATAGTACATGTGATTTCATGTTAAACCAGAAAAAAACAAAGCTCAGTATTAAGAAAGTTGTACAGTGTAAATACAATATCGCAATAAATTTACAAGAAATGTTTAAAAAACGTCTCCACCGAGTTCAATGCATTTAGCTGCAGGTATATGAACAAATTTTGTTGCTCGTTTCAGTTTCACAGGGTTGTTCTTAATTTCTTCTATAGCGTTCATGATGTGAGCAAGTAATGCCTCACGTGTAATGACTTTGTCCTCAAACTGTGTCTTTCACCTATCCCTATACCCAAAAATCCATTGGTGTTAAATCGGGCGATCTGCGTGGCCACAGACGTTTAGTATCACCACCAATCCATTTCTGGGGAAAATGTTCATTTAAATGTGTGATAACAGTTTCACTTAAATACACTGTTGTTATTATGTTCAACTGAACAATACAGAGAACTAACTCGCTTCAATTTTAGGAAACGACTGAAACAACTCTCGAACGGTTGCCAACAATGGCAAACGTTTCTACATTCTTACTGGAAAGTAAACAAATTTACTTGTATAATAATCTTTGCTTCTCTGGATGTTCTGGGAAACTACTGCAGATACACGTCTGGGACATGTTCTATTAGATTCGCCAGACCAATAACAACAAAATAAATGGAAATCGTGCTTTACTTTAACCTCGTACAGTTTTGCGATGGCTTCATATTAGCGAAGTTGCTAGGTAACAGGCAAACTATTTTATTGGCTGTAACTCCGTAACTAAACATTTGCGGACCTATGTTTATATGAACTTTTTTCTTTAGTTTTACTTGTAGAATAACATGTTAAAATATTTGCATATCTTCGTGAATCACCCTGTACAACCACCCCGTACGTTGAAAAAATCAGAGAAGACCTAACCCAATCTAATAATACAGAGGGCGTTATATGGGACAGGACTACACACAGAACTAATATTGAGAAATGGGTGAGGGACAGAGCGAACACACAAGTGACAGAAAAGAAAAAGAAATTCTTTGATGAGCAGAGACAGCAGTTGAACCAGCGCATGAAAAATTATTGTTAAAAGCGAATGAAAGGGAAATCTAATCCTAAAAGTAAGCAGAATACTTAGAAAACGGCTGCGTTGTTTTCAAATTATATGTACATAAATCAGTAACAACAAACCACGATGGTGGATTTATCACGATTTATCACATCGTGACGCGTTCACGCACCCATGAGCATGTTATTGAAATTAACTCGCATTGTAAAATCCTACGCCCTTATCTGACAAACATAGAATTATGTTGTTCGTATGGGTCTTAGAAATGTATTCGCACAAGAAGTGTATTCTCTGAGCACAATGAAGAGTTGGTATCACTGCTTCTTTTACGGTGCATTCTCCTACGCGTTTATGTAAATGTTTTAAATGCTACGTACTTATGTTATTTGTTTTACTTCTAAAGCATCACAGTCTAACGTATTTAGAAGACGCGCGCCATTGTAACACATTTAAGACCCACTACCGTACACGAATCAGGTCTCGAACTCGCGACCTTCCTTCACATGAAAATGACGCTACCACAGACCACGGATATGGCGATAACACGCCATTGTGATGTAATTCCTTTAATAACTCAATGCTTAATGTACTATTGCATCAACAGTGTGAGAAACTTCAGACCGAGCACTGAAAGCGATGACTAACCTACCTTTCCCGTCGTCCAGATGGCAGACGTCGACATGGGAAGGCTTCTGTCCGCCTGCTCACCCCAACCAGCAAGAATACTGATGTTGAACCAGAGGACCTCCCAATCAGGAACGGCGACGAGTGTCCACAATCATCGTCCACTACAATTGCTCTATCTAACTACTAGCTCCTAATTTTGTCAGCTATGCTCTAAAACTTAGATACGTTGTCATTTCCTGAGTCCTATACAAACGTCGGTGCTCGCGGAAGAGTTCTACTTCTGCAAAATTCGCTCTTCCGTGTTATACAACCTAGGAAATAATTCTACCACACGATACTAGGAGAAATCGTAGCATACGCGAGGAAAATATAAAAGCCCCTTGATTCTGTCATGTCCACCTGCGAAACAGTTACTTTTGAGATTTTTTTCTTACGTGATACCAGACAGACAATGAATTTCACTCCTCTATGTGTAAATGTGGATGAAGAGGACAAGGATTACGCCGAAACGGACGCAGCGATTCCGCAGTATTCTGTGTGAACGTGTTCTCGGCACTAGCTGACACGAGTGAATATTTTAACATATCTCGACGAGTCTCTAATCACAAAAGTTTGGTATTCGTCAAAAACGGCTGTTCTTCTCAAAAAGTCATCCAGTATCAAAGGCATTACCGGCTTTCACGAGAAAACCTCCACAAAGTCGTAAGCGCTACTGGAGAACCGTAATCGACCGACTTGCGGCACTTGTCGAAAGCTGTCTGGCAGGTAAACAATACATAGACCACCAGCGGTGGAGCCATTTGGTGACGGATAGACAAACGTGGTTGACACGACTGTCAGCGGTTCGAGCCGCCAGGAGTTGCCAGAGCTCGCCGAGTTCACGTGATCGCCCGGCATTTACGAAAGCACTGTATTTCCATTCGTTTTTTTCTTCGAAACGTGCAAATTACGGCAGGTATTTCGTTCTCCTCGCGCGCTCTGGGACTACGTGCACCGGCAAAGACACCCGTACCTCCGCGCGCACTAAACCAAACGCTACACCGTGCCCGGCTCGCGGAGCGACTGAGCGGCCAGTCAAGTCGAGCGCCGCGCCGAGGATCTCGGCTGCGACCCGACGAGCGCCGAACGGAGCCGAGCGGAGCCGACGCGAACCGGCAGCCGCGAGACGCCAGACGCTGGGCGCGCCTGCCTCCGCCTCCACCGCCGCCTCCGTCACCGCCGCCCCCGCTGCCTCCACCGCCACTCGCGACCGGACTGCCCGCCAGGTCCGGATGCTGCGCGTCCGCCCGCCGCCGCCGCCTCCAGCGTCCGACGAGCGGCGAGGAAGCACGAGCGTACATCGACCCGCCCCCCTGCCCCCGCGCGCCACCTCACACGCGAGGATAAATATGGATGAGCTGCACCACGTCGCTGCCACCCCAGGAAAACTCTAGCGGCGTTGGCTGGACGCCCTGGCATTCTGGCGCTCTCTTGCCCCTGTGACCCAAAAATTGGAGCCGAATGTGGAGCTCGTCATAACTTAAAACTTCTTTACGCTACAATGTGCAGATTGTTAAGATAATCGTAACACGAATGTTCCTGAGAGATTAAAGCAGTGTTCCTCAAACTTTTTTTCCTTCAGAGCCAAACTGCCAATATTGACAATGTAGGGCAACACATACGGCCGATGGCCGCGTGGGATAGGAGCAAGGTGCAGTGAACGGGGATGGTATGGAGGGGGGAGGGGGATAGTGGCCAATCAGGTATTCAATTTTCTGCAAACCATGTTTATTATTGACAGAACCTTACCACTAACACATTTTGAATCTACATATCATGACAACTATTTTTGAGTGAAAAAGAAAATAGTGCATTTTTCTGAAAGTTTGCATAGTGTTCACTTTTCCTTGCCTAAGGGGTAATACGGCCAGCCATTGCAATAGGATTACATGCTTGCTTTTCTGATTTCCGGGCACATTTTCTACACATCTTCACGCCCTGCCATCTGAAAGTATAACAAAACACGGCAGCACACAGTTTACACTCGGAATTTTGTGTTAGGCCCAATATAACAAAACAGAGACGCTTTTAAGTTATATAAATTAATTGAAAATTGTCACAAATGGATAGATTGGTGGATGATAGCTAACAGCTTTATCTATTGTATTATGCGGCAGTAACTCTTATTGTGGTAAACATCTTGACCGTTTTTCCCGACGAGTAGTACGGCACACTTTTCACGATCGGACGCCATATCAACATTAGTGACCCACAAATGAAATTATCAAACTGAAAAGAAATAAGAAGTAACTACACTTGTTGGCCAAAAGACGTTGTATAAACACTGATGTTGTTAAAAATTATTACTCTCCATACATGTGAGGGAACAATTATAATATAAATGACTTATTTTATGCCAGACGGCTCAAAAACAAAGAAGTTTTTACTACAAAGTAGCGCAGCAAGCCTCTATTGCCAGTCTCAACGACAATCACTTCTGGCAAGCAGCAGCGCTGTTCAGGGCAAAAAATATGGAATGGTCATTTTTCCTGTCCTCCACACTTTACCAAATCTTACCCCTCCGATCTTACTATTGCTTGGTAATCTACATAAATTTGTATGTTATCGTAATTAATAACTGTAACTGCAATATGAGACACGATCACAAATGTTTACTAAATATTCTGAATGTCATTTTTCTTTTAGTCATTGTATTATACCAGACATGTACCACGTTTCAAGATGTCTCTTTAATGAGCATTCATGAATCCATGTTTGTCATTTGTAGCCGGCCGAAGTGGCCGAGCGGTTATAGGCGATACAGTCTGGAACCGCGCGACCGCTACGGTCGCAGGTTCGAATCCTGCCTCGGGCATGGATGTGTGTGATGTCCTTGGGTTAGTTAGGTTTAAGTAGTTCTAAGTTCTAGGGGACTGATGACCTCAGAAGTTAAGTCCCATAGTGCTCAGAGCCATTTGAACCAAGTTTTGTCATTTGTACCGTAGCAGCTGAACGGTGCTAGTCGCGCACGCTTGTGAGTTGTCAGTATTGGAACACAAATAAAATGTTCTCACTCTCACTTCTATTACCCGCAGAGGCTGCCCTGCATACCCTCTGCCCCTGACGTAAGCGACAAACTTCACTTTGTTCGTGACCGAATTCACTAACTTCAAATAATATTACGCTCATCTTAATACACTACTGGCCACTAGTTGCCTGGTGAAACGTTGTTGTGATGCCTAATGTAAGCAGGAGAAATGCATACCATCACGTTTCCGACTTTGATAAAGGTCGGATTGTAGCCTATCGCGATTGCGGTTTATCGTATCGCGACACTGCTGCTCGCGTTGGTCGAGATCCAATGACTGTTAGCAGAATATGGAATCGGTGGGTTCAGTAGGGTAATACGGAACGCCGTGCTTGATCCCAACGGCCTCGTATCACTAGCAGTCGAGATGACAGGCATCTTATACGCATGGCTGTAACGGATCGTGCAGCCACGATCCCTGAGTGAACAGATGGGGACGCAACAACAATCTGCAAGAACAGTTCGACGACGTTTGCAGCAGCATGGACTATCAGCTCGGAGACCATGACTGCGGTTACCCTTGACGCTGCGTCACAGAGAGGAGCGCCTGCGATGGTGTACTCAACGACGAACCTGGGTGCACGAATGGCAAAACGTCATTTTTTCGGATGAATCCAGGTTCTATTTACAGCATCATGATGGTCGCATCCGTGTTTGGCGACATCGCGGTGAACGCACATTGGAAGCGTGTATTCGTCATCGCCATTCTGCCGTATCACCCGGCGTGATGGTATGGGGTGCCATTGGCTACACGTCTCCGTCACCTCTTGTTCGCATTGACGGCACTTTGAACAGTGGACGTTACATTTCACAAGTGTTAACGACCCGTGGCTCTACCCTTCATTCGATCCCTGCGAAACCCTACATTTCAGCAGGATAATACACGACCGCATGTTGCAGGTCGTGTACTGGCCTTTCTGGATACAGAAAATGTTCGACTGCTGCTCTGGCCAGCACATTCTCCAGATCTCTCGCCAATTGAAAACGTCTGGTCAATGGTGGCCGAGCAACTTGGCTCGTCACAATACGCCAGTCACTACTCTTGATGAACTGTGGTATCGTGTTGAAGCTGCATGGGCAGCTGTACCTGTACACGCCGTCCAAGCTCTGACTCAATGCCCAGTCGTATCAAGGCCGTTATTACGGCCAGAGGTGGTTGTTCTGCGTACTGATTTCTCAGGATCTATGAACCCAAACTGCGTGTAAATGTAATCACATGTCAGTTCTAGTATAATATATTTGTCCAATGAATACCCGTTTATCATCTCCATTTCTTCTTGATGTAGCAATTTTAATAGCCAATAGTGTATATTACTGTCTCTGTAAGTATTTTTGTTTATTACCGAGCAAGAAAAATGCCCTCTTTGGAGACTTTAACGTTCGTTGATATTTTTGTATTGTGCTGCTGGTTGCTAGAAGCGTACTGTATTATTACAAAATACGGCCGGCCAGAGAACCGCGTGCCGCACGGACACATCATTCGTGTTGCATGCGGACCGCGGGCCGCAGTGAGAAGACCACTGGACTAAACCATGAGTTGGACAGATGGTCAAACCCCGCTTATCGCAGGCATGCGTTTCGACAGATCAGCAAAATTGCACTGACGGTGTCCGCGGCTTTTCCGTTGCGTATTGCTGTCTGTAAAGTTTCGCGTGATGAATGACGGAAAGTATACACGGCGAATCATCAGTCTGATACGGATAGTTGATCACATCGCTATTTCGTATTTTCCTATGATTCACAGATGAAATTAGTGAAATTAGTGGGTTAGTCCCAGTGTGCGACTCCTATTTTCAGTTTAGAGCCACGACTTCATGTGTGACGTCGTATGTGAAATGTTATCTGCGCTTGTCTTAGCAACTGGATTAAACTCTGCTGTTTATTTCCGAATATGTCGCAATTTTCTTGGAGGTGATTAGGCAGGAGTACAACTTATATTGCTGCTAGTGAAACGGGGCAATCATATACATAAACTAGGTTCTCACAAATTTTTAGCTATTTTTTTACGGGAGTGGCACGATTTCTCTTGGGACTTATCGTTTTGATGTTACTCTTCCTAGCTATACAGGATGTTTGGGAATTTCCGTTACAAACTTTTAGGACTTGTAGATGAGAATGAGTACATAATGTTTTGAATAGGAACTCATGTCCGTAAATGTACCGTTTCCATTCTACGATGGCTTCAGTCCATATGAGTTACGCGTCCGCGTCAGCTATCGGAAACAAGTCTCAGAGTTACTCGTCCCTGTATGCAGTAGGGTAGACAGGATGATGTGTACTACTTCTTGTGGTGTCTTATGCAAAGTTTAATTTACGAATCTCCAGCAGAGACAGAGGAAGATCTGTTGGCACGAGTTCTGTGCGCTACACCAGAAATTGAAGTGACAGTAGGTGGGATGGGGAGTGCATACCAGAACGTGCTTCGTAGGTACCACGTGTGTAACAACGCTGGTGGTCACCACATCAATCCGCTATTTTAATGGGTCAGTACTGTTCTGTACGTAAAGTATGCTGCGTTCTTCTTTGTTTTGGAATAATGTAAACACGTAATGTTTAAGTGTTAATACAAACAAATGTGCTTAAGAGCTAATTAGATGTTCCGTTATGTTTCCTCTCGAATTGTTACCTAATAACTGTACTGCTTCACGCATAGTTCTGTTCCTGAAGCAGAAGTGGATGAGTTAAAAAATTTAACTGGAACCGTCGTAGAACGGAAACAATGTTTCCGGACATGGATTCCCGTTCAAAAGTGCTGACTTCCCGCTAGAGTCCTAGAAGTTTGTAACTGAAATTTCCGAACATTCTGCATAGCTCAATTCTAGTTATCGATTCCACGTTTCCTTATTTTGTTATAATTTCTCATAAGGTGTGTAGTGCAGTTTCATTTGGGATTTAGCTTTTTTGTATCACTTCTTCTACTTTAGCTATATAGCCCAATTCTGGTTGTCGATTCTACGCTTATTTATTTTTCGTGATTTTTCATTAGGTGGGTAGGACGATTTCTTTTAGGATTAATTTTTTTGGTATTGCTCTACGTACTTCAGCTCAGTTCTAGTTGTCGAATTCACGTTTATTTATTTTTCTTTATTTTTAGCTGTATCTTGATGTTATCTCTTGCGTTTCCTACGTTTCATTATTAGTGTGGTTCAGAGGTTCTTACACCACATCTTAGTTTATTCCCAATGCTTCAAATGGCTCTGAGCACTATGGGACTTAACATCTGAATTCATCAGCCCCCTAACTAACCTAAGGACATCACACACATCAATGCCCGAGACAGGATTCGAATCTGCGACCGTAGCAGTCACGCGGTGCTGAACTGAAGCGCCTAGAACCGCTCGGCTACCTCTCCACAATCAGAACTCACCGATAGATCTGTACCTACAGATTGGAAAATTTCGCAGGTCGCACAGTGTTTAAGAAGGGTAGTAGGAGTAATCCATCGAACTACAGACCTATACCATTGACGTCGGTTTGCAGTAGGGGTTTGGAGCATATACTGTACTCAAACATTATGAATCACCTCGAAGGGAACGATCTATTGATACGTAATCAGCATGGTTTCAGAAAACATCGTTCTTGTGCAACGCAGCTAGCTCTTTATTCGCACGAAGTAATGTCCGCTATCGACAGGGGATCTCAAGTTGATTCCGTATTTCTAGATTTCCGGAAAGCTTTTGACACCGTTCCTCACAAGCGACTTCTAATCAAGCTGCGGGCCTATGGGGTATCGTCTCAGTTGTGCGTCTGGATTCGTGATTTCCTGTCTGCAAGGTCTCAGTTCGTAGTAATAGACGGCAAATCATCGAGTAAAACTGAAGTGATATCAGGTGTTCCCCAGGGAAGCGTCCTGGGACCTCAGCTGTTGCTGATCTATATAAACGACCTGGGTGACAATCTGAGCAGTTCTCTTAGGCTGCTCGCAGATGATGCTGTAATTTACCGTCTAGTAAGGTCATCCGGAGACCAGTATCAGTTGCAAAGCGATTTAGAAAAGATTGCTGTATGGTGTGGCAGGTGGCAGTTGACGCTAAATAACGAAAAGTGTGAGGTGATCCACATGAGTTCCAAAAGAAATCCGTTGGAATTCGATTACTCGATAAATAGTACAATTCTCAAGGCTGTCAATTCAACTACATACCTGGGTGTTAAAATTACGAACAGCTTCAGTTGGAAAGACCACATAGATAATATTGTGGGGAAGGCGAGCCAAAGGTTGCGTTTCATTGGCAGGACACTTAGAAGATGCAACAAGTCCACTAAGGAGACAGCTTACACTACACTCGTTCGTCCTCTGTTAGAATATTGCTGCGCGGTGTGGGATCCTTACAAGGTGGGATTGACGGAGTACATCGAAAGAGTGCAAAAAAGGGCAGCTCGTTTTGTATTATCACGTAACAGGGGAGAGAGTGTGGCAGATATGATACGCGAGTTGGGATGGAAGTCATTAAAGCAAAGACGTTTTTCGTCGCTGCGAGATCTATTTACGAAATTTGAGTCACCAACTTTCTCTTCCGAATGCGAAAATATTTTGTTGAGTCCAACCTACATAGGTAGGAATGATCATCAAAATAAAATAACAGAAATCAGAGCTCGAACAGAAAGGTTTAGGTGTTCGTTTTTCCCGCGCGCTGTTCGGGAGTGGAATGGTAGGGAGATGGTATAATTGTGGTTCGATGAACCCTCCGCCAAGCACTTAAATGTGAATTGCAGAGTAATCGTGTAGATGTAGATGTAGCCGTAGATGTAGATGTAGAACTCCATTTCCCCCTGTTATCCCGTTAGTTTATTTATTTATTATTATGAATTTCGGCTATTTTATAATTCGTGATTTCATTTCGGTACCATGGGACGTTTACGAATATTGGTCGCAATTTTGATATCTTGCGTGTGTCGCATATTTTCCTCTGGTATGTCGTCACTGGTCAGATGACGGGCAGAATCGTAAGCTAGAATTTATCCAAGTGAGCTGGTACTCTGTTCACCTGCAACAATTTAAGGTGAGGTTATAGGTCCACAGGTAACTGACGCCACGGAAATACCAACATATTCGGAAAAACAGCCAGACAACTGTGACATATATGATAACAAATTTCATTGCTGATCGTTTCACTCTCTGGAATTTAAGCTGTTATACAAAAAATGGTTCAAATGGCTCTGAGCACTATGGGACTTAACTGCTGTGGTCATTAGTCCCCTATAACTTAGAACTACTTAAACCTAACTAATAAGGACATCACACACATCCATGCCCGAGGCAGGATTCGAACCTGCTACCGTAGCGGTCGCGCGGTTCCAGACTGTAGCGCCTAGAACCACTCGGCTACGCCGGCCCGCTGCTATTATACAACAACGTCAGTCGCTTCAGACATTTTACAGTAAAATACATATTACAAGCCTCGACGGGCAAACACGACAGTAATAACATCAGCCCAGCTTCCTTGTAGTCTCATTCTCATTGTTGCTAGTATCATGTTATATGTGAGCATTGCCGATATAGAGTGTGTGCCAATGGAGGTCTGGATCGGTCGGGGAGAATGCACGGATAACCTAAATGGTTAAAGCGATCGTTTGAAATGAGCAAGGAATCCCCAGTTCCAACAGAAACTTCAATATGAGTGTGTGTGTGTGTGTGTGTGTGTGTGTGTGTGTGTGTGTGTGTGTGTGTGTGTGAATTCCTAAGGGACCAAACTGCTGAGGTCACCAGTCCCTAGACTTACACACTACCTAAACTATGCTAAGGACAACAGATACAGCAATGCCCGAGGGAGGACTCGAACCTCCAGCGGGAGGGGCCGCGCAGTCCGTGACATGGCGCCTCAAATCACGCGGCCACTCCTAGCGGCAGCACAAACTTCCATGTGTCACAAATAGGTAGTACAGCTGTACGTAACACAGCTCACGTCAAAGAAGTCACAGCCTGCGAATAATGTTTCGTAAAATTTAAGCTGCGCCGGTCCCAGTCTAGTCACAACCTGGGAAATCGCAACGTGCTCGGAAAAGAAACCAAGTACCTGTGACAAGAAATATTATCAATTTAATTTCACTCGCGACAGTTTAAGCTGTGCTCTAAAGTCCCAACCTAATCACAACCTCTTAAATCTTGAAATATTCGAAAAAAAGCAACTGAATTCACTGCTGACAAAAAAGTGAAACAGCCAAATCACATTTTCGGGTGTCGCATAACTCCGTAGACGTACACACCATCGAAGTGCATGTAAATGATTAGAGCTGTAATTCTCTGTGACTGGTACAACGGCCACCAGAGTGTATTAGTGTTGTTCGTGTTTGGTGTCGTTACCAGGCCTGGGCCGCGCGGAGTGGCCGCGCGGTTAGAGGCGCCCTGTCACGACTTGCGCGAGTCCTCCCTCGGGCATGGGTGTGTGTGAGTTGTCTTTAGCGAAAGTTAGTTTAAGGTAGTTTACGTAATGTGTAAGTCGTAGGACCGATGACCTCAACAATTTGGTCGTTTACGAATTCACACACATTTGTACATTTGAACCAGGCCTGGTAGGGTATACACATGTAAGGGGCGTGAACACCGTCAGATGTTGAGCGATCACCCTGAAGGAAACAGCGATGCCGTGTGCTAGTCTGACACTGCATCATCGGCAGCTGACGGAGCTACAGAGGGCCTCACGTTGGGTTTACATTTTGTGAACTAGTCAACTCGTACAATATCCAGATTTGTGGGGTATTTCGAAGTGACAGTGGCCGGACGTTGGACAGCATTTAAATGGGAGGGCAGGCATAATCGTCGTCAAAGTTCCTGTCGACCACGTGTGAACACTACGGGAGACTCCCCGTATTGTGCACCAAGAGCTTTGTAACACCTTCACATCTGCACCACATCTGAGAACAAATAATGGACGTCCTACAACATTCTATGTCGTCCCGCACCAACGGTTGGAGACTAGCAGCAGCCGGACTAAGCAATTAATGTCCACTGCGTAGGCTGCCATGAACACGAGAACGTAAACAGCTGCATTTGGAGCGGTGTCGTGTATGTGAAGCACGGACTGCTGACGAATGACGTCACATTGCGTTCACTGATGAATTACAGTTCTGCATTACCTCTAATGACCGTATTCGGTGATTATGATGGCGAACTGGTATGACACCCCATTCTTCCAATGACTTGGGGATGCTCAGCGGTGTCATTACTGGCATCACAGTGTGGGGAGCCATCACATGTCACTTCAGCTCAAAGCTGGTAGTGGCTGAGGGCACTCTGACAGCACAACGGTACGTGACCAGCATCCTGCGTCCTCATGTGTTATCATGCGACGGTACCGTGATGCTATTTTTCAACGCAACAGGGCTCGTCCGCGCATGGCACACATCTCTGTGAACTGTCTCCGTGATGCTGAGGTACTCTTACGGGCAGCGAGATCCCCAGACTTGTCCATGATAGAACGTATGTGGAACCTGTCTGGTTCTCAGCTCTGTCCCAGCGACAGTGCCCAGGAAGTCAACGAACGGATACGATAGTTGTCGGACAGCTTGCCTCGAGAGTGAAATAACGGCAATATGGCGTCCTTCCCAACTGAATCAGCGCGCGCATCCAGGCCAGAGGGGGAGCAACGTCGTCCTGATAACTGGCCTGATATTGACAAGTTCCTTGTAAATCTGACTCAGTTTTGTAATCACTGAAATAATGTTACATACTCTCCCAGTTGTAATGTCAACGCGAATATTTTGTGTCGCCAGTGTGTGGGACAGTGCTCCGGACTTGTGAATTAACGAGTGTTTTTCCAGAAATATCTTCTAACTGAGAAGGCACTTATTATTATATTATGAATTATTATTATATTGTAAAATAACAACAATATGTTTTATTATTTTATAACCAGTTCCCTACAAAGAATAACCACATAGCAAAAGTTAATACCGCTAAACGAGTTCATTACCTTTGTATTGCCTGTGGAATTCTTCCTACTAATGTTCTTATTCTCTATGTTGTATGAAGAGGATGAAATCGAAGCTGAGGTCTGTTCTTTTAAATATTGTAAAAGGTAGTCATTAGTGGTCAAAGGAAAAATATAACGTAAAATTTACTAAATGGAATTCTAGTGTGCGGACTTTTATTTGTAACTAAATAACCAACTGTGAATGTTTTAAGTTTTGTGTCCGCAGCAGTCAAGACTGTGCTTTGTTTGCCGCCATTACGTGAGCGTATGGAGCGGCAATTTTAAATTGCAGAAATAATCAGACACTAATTCTTTCGATCGATATTACAATGTTTGAACTCCGAGGACGACAACACCACACAGGAATTTATTATTTTTCTATCGTAAAAGTGAAGATAATATTCAATAGGACAATCTTAGACCTTACATAATGAAATATTTTATGGCTTGTGCGTAAGATTAACTTTACCAAAACTAATTCATCAGGGACTTTAAATAGAAATATTTACGGTACCAGTGTTGCTATGGTTAGACGTGATGGTCTGATGTATTAGTTATTTGGTACATACATTTTAATGCCAAGTATGGAATTATTGAAACTCGTTACAGCCGGGCTCAGCAGCACAAAAATAAGAATTATCGGAGTTTATTTATTTCTTTCAAATAATACTATTATTCTTGCTGCTACATTTTATATGTTTTACAATAACACTTAAACACCACAACAACAGCAATTGATATGGTTGAGAGCAGGATACAGAGGCTGCTGGAGTGGAAAGCTGGGCAACAAATTGAGGATAGAATATAAAATTTAATTTATTACACAAGAAAATTCATGCAAGGTACTGGTAACAACATATTGACATATAACTTGTTCAATTTAAATGTACATCAGTTGATTTAACATGAATCATCGACAAGTTATCTAACATCAACCAATCTGCAAATATGAGATTTAAACCTTTCCCAAAATTTTAATGCTTGTAAAATGTACGAAACACAGAAAATTACCAAACTGGCCAATGTATTTAAGCCTTACATAACCTAATGGGCACAATGGCTTACAGGAAATAATGATGTCAATGGGTTTCCAAAACAGTTTAACACTCAAAAATAGCGAGTAAGAGAAAAGGACCAAAAACAATCACACACGGCACTTACAATTAGCCTTGAATTATTTCTAGCTGTGGTTAAGATTAAATTAATTTTAATCCGACATGTAAACAGTGGTGTCACAAAAAATGGTTCAAATGGCTCTGAGCACTATGGGACTTAACTTCTAAGGTCATCAGTCCCCTAGAACTTAGAACTACTTAAACCTAACTAACCTAAGGACAACACACATCCATGCCCGAGGCAGGATTCGAACCTGCGACCGTAGCGGTCGCGCAGTTCCACACTGTAGCGCCTAGAACCGCTCGGCCACCCCGGCCGACGTGGTGTCACAGTAGACTTAAGCCTTACTTGACTTGCGTGACAATTTGGGCGTCCCTTAACTGACATAAGTTCAGTAACAAACTGAAATGCAATTTAAAGACATTCATCTAAGGGCACTGTGAAACACTTCATCAACAATGTAAGCAAACACGCCCACGTAGGCACTCCAGTTCATACGTAAATCAACCGGGGCACAAGTCAGTATTTCGACACTTGACGTGAGAACACTCACTGCTCAGCAGCGCAAGCCGGAATACGACACAAAGATGTCTCGCTGTAACTCCACCAGATGAAGATGCACCAAACTAACAGCTCACCTTTAACAACATTAATTCAAACGCCGCTAATAAGGTAATGGCCAGAATAACACCAGCCCGTAGCCACAGCGAGAGGAAGGTTGAACTCGTAAACAGAAAGAACGACAGTGAGTCACTGCAGCACCTCCAGTTCCGCTGCTGGGCCGGCCCCAATGCAACTGCCACACTCACACCACTTGCCGACGCGACTTCCGCGATCTTTCGGCGTCGCTCCGCCCACGCCCGCTCGTCTCTCTCTCTCTCTGCCCGAGACTCCCTTTCGGCTTCCCGCACGGAATCCCAGAGGGCGCACCAACCCGCGCACCGCAACGCGAATCGAAAGAGATCGAACACACTACACAGGAACAATCAAATCGCAGGAGCACACGGCACAACAACATTAAGTAGAACTCCAAATTATCAATTACACGTCTCATAACGTTTCCCTCTCCCTTCTGAACTCTTAATTTTTTTTGTCAGGCTGCGTACACTCTAACACAAAAAAGACGCACGCCCAAGGAATTATCCGAATGGGAGGGAACTCGATATATGTGCTGTACCTGTGCAGCTAAACAAATGATTAAAATTATAGAAAAACTGAAACGATTTGTTCCAGAGAAAGAGTTTCACAAACTGAGCAAGTCAACAACGCGTTGCCCCTCCTCTGCAGTTATTAAGCAAGCAGTTATTAAGCTTGGAATTGATTGACAGAGTTGTTGTGTACAGCCTCCTGAGGCATATCGTGCCAAATTCTGTCGAACTGGCGCATTAGATCGTCAAAATCTCTAGATAGTTGAAGAGACCTGCCAATAATGCTCCAAAGGTTCTCAGCTGGGAAGAGATCTGGAGACCTTGCTGGCGACGGTAGGATTTGACAGGTACGAAGACAATCAGTAGAAACTCTCCCGAGCGCGGGCTGGCATTTTTATGCTGAAATGCAGAATGTCTTGCCGTGAAGGGCAACATAACAGGAAGTAGAACATTGTCGACGTAGAGCTTTGCTGTAGGGGTGCCGCAGATGACATCCAAAGGGCCCTGAAATTAGCTGACAGATTAAAACTGTGTACCGGACCGAGACACGGGACCTTTACCTTTCGTCGGCAAGTGCTCTACCATCTGAGCTACCCAAGCACGACTCACGCCCGTCTTCACAGCTTTACTTCCGCAAGTACTTCGTCTCCTACCTTTCAAAGTTCACAGAAGCTCTCCGCTGCAGAGTGAAAATCTCATTCTGGAAACATCCCCCAGGCTGTGACAAAGCCATGTCTCCGCAATGTCCTTTCTTCCAGGAGCGCTCGTTCCGCTAGGTTCGCAGGGGAGCTTAGGTCAAGTTTGAAAGGTAGGAAACGATATACTGGCGGAAGTAAAGTTGTGAGGACGGGGCGTGAGTCGTGCTTGGGTAACTCAGATGGTAGAGCACTTGCAAAGGTCCCGTGTTCGAGTCTCGGTCTGGCACACAGTTTTAATCTGCCAGCAAGGTTTCATATCAGCGCACACTCCGCTGCAGAGTGAAAATCTCATTCTGAAAAGAGGTCCTGCTATGAAGTGAAATGGCACCCCACACCATCACTCACAGCTGTCGTGCTGTCAGTCTGGTTGGTATCCCCCACTGTGTGGCACTTCTCCAGGCATGCCTTAGCTGGTTATGGGGCTCAATTCGAAGCGGGAGCCATCACTGAAGACAATTCTACTCAATGAGGTTCCGGGCTGAAGACGTGTCTGGAGTTGCCTCAGGTAGCAGTGAGATACCAACCAGAATCCCTCCCGCCATACGACCCGTCAACCAGAAGCGATGGTCTAGGGTGCCATTTCTTTTCATAGCAGAATCCCTTTGTTTTATTTTTACTATTAAAAACACCAAACATTTCACCAAACGTTATTTTATGACTGCCTATCTGTTTTAGAATGTTTGCTTATATGCTTTTAGACTGCATATTGCTAATTCACATCCTTTTATATTTGACACCACGGCTCATAGTGTTATAATTTTAAATTCCTTCCATTTTCATTATTTTTATTTGCTTATAAGACTGGTATGCAACTTAAGTAGTAGCGATGCCTTTTTAAAAATTGTCACATGTAATTAAAAAAAGTGCAATCTACATACGAACTTTATAAATATGCACAACTATTTCGTATCGTATCTGTGCAGCATGTCTTCTAAAGATTATTGCAGCCTACTCATTGAAAATCGTTTCAATAAAGACATGTTGCTGCTCAATAGTACATCGTTTGACGTGACAGTCTTTGCCATTCCACAGGTGACCTTTTAAGATTAATCACGTTTTATGCTCCATCGAACAGACGGCCATTAGCGTGTACGGCGTGCAACGTCTGAAAACAACCATCCTGCATGTGTTACGGTCTGGGGAATGTTTTCGTAGCTTTCAAAAATGGTTCTGAGCACTATGGGACTTAACATCTGAGGTCATCAGTCCCCTAGAACTTAGAACTACTTAAACCGAACTAACCTAAGGACATCACACACATCCATTGCCCGAGGCAGGATTCGAACCTGAGACCGTAGCGGTCGCGCGGTTCCAGACTGAAGCGCCTAGAACCGCTAGGCCACACCGGCCGGCTCGTAGCTTTCCCTGGGTTAACAAGTATGCAGCTATCCTTAGGGACCTTATTCATCTCTGCATTCAGTTCTTTTTGCCTCGGCTCGATGGTATCTACCAGCAGGACAATGCAACGTTTCGCATAGCTCGCAGCGCATGTGCGTTTTTCGAAAACTATCAGGATAAGTTTACGGTACTGTGGTGTCAGCGTTAGACACCACGCTAGAGGTTACGATAATCGGTAGCGGTCCAGCACTTGCAACCTTTGTGGACTCGGCGCTTGCAGCGCCGCCGTATGGCATGGACAGAGACTTGAAGATCGCACCTGCCGAGTCAGCTACAGGACGCGAGCGAAGTCATCTTAGAATAGCCTTCAGCTCGCTAGGTTCGCAGCCTCTAGTTCGCGCATTTATTACGCACGTAATACTAGAATTGTGTTATTTTGCTTTTTGTATAATCCAGTTGACGTTTGTATTTAAGAAATTTAGTTATTAGTTATGTTCCTGGAGCGCAGTAGCAAAAAAAAAAAAAAAAAAAAAAAAAAAAAAAAAAAAAAAAAAAGGTTCAAATGGCTCTGAGCACTATGGGACTTAACATCTGAGGTCATCAATCCCATAGAACTTAGAACTACTTAAAGCTAACTAACCTAAGGACATCACACACACCCATGCCCGAGGCAGAATTCTAACCTGCGACCGTAGCGGTCGCGCGGCTCCAGACTGTAGCGCCTAGAACCGCTCGGCCACAACGGTCGGCAGTGCAGCAGCAGGACGAAGTTAAGTAAAAGTTATTTACTCAAGTATTCCAGTACTAATTATTACAGAATGTTCCAGATTTCTACAACCACCCCACTCGTGCTAGCCTCTATCATCCCACTGCAAATCCCAGGGGTACCGATCGAAAAGCATCCTGCATTTGTGTGAGGTCATAACATGCTGCTATCGACCTTCACATCACGTACTCCCCTAGTCACCCAACTCCCAGATTTAATCTTAGTCGAGAACCTGTGGGACCACCTCGATCAGGATGTTTGCGACATGGGCCTTCAAACCGAGAAACGTAGCGCAGTTGGCCATCGCACTAAAGTCGGCATGGCACCACATCCCTGTCTGTACCTTTCAGAACATCACTGACTCTCTTTGTGCAAATTTCACTTTGCAAAAGGAGTTTATTTAGGCTTTTGGCAGGTGGTCACACTAAAGTGACTGGACATGTATTTATCGCTCTTCCTCTGACCAGTCAACTTCTTTATCCACTTGAATCCTTTTGTACTACCGTCATACATTTCCGTTAGATGTGACAACCCACATTCGACGAGAGCGTGGTGAATAAATTTACTTTATATTAATAAGACTGACATTTCTTAAATTGCACATATTCATTTGAGCCGGGCTGTGGCTCGCGTTGGTGCTGTTTGTAAATTTCCGTATCATTCTGTTGACATGGTTGAGGCTGTTTGTCTTATTTTCGTGTTGGCTGGCGCCACTTGGTTTCGCAAGTGCTGCCTGTCCACTAGTGGCAGCAGCGGTGGTTATCGATGTGTAGTAACTGTGGCCCTATCTTTGGGGCGACGTTGTTGTTCTTCTGGGTCGTGGCAGTGTGCAGTTCGGTAGAGGACTCCGGAGGAGCCAGGTCCGCACAGTGCGAGAACACCCAGGGGCCACCGGCGGCGCGCGTGGACTGCCGGATAGAAGGCCTGTGTTCACGAGGGAGCACGACCTCGTCGTAAACTGGATTCTGCAAGCTTTAAGTTGAGTGTATTTGGATTTAAGTAGAGAAACCTCCACCATTGTCAAATCTTGCGATTCTCCAGTGACTTTGGCTCATGTTGCTGATCGTAGTGTTGCCGAGGCGAAGAGCAGCGAGTGGAGTGCTTGGGGAAAGCGGATCTGATTAGCTTTCCTCGACTTCTTATTACTACGTTCAACTTGTTACTATTTGTTAAGTTCAGCCAGCGGTATTTTTCCTGCCTCGTGGCCGCTAACGCCCCAGTTACCTGCCCTGGGGGTTGGTGTATGTAACAGCAGTGTACGTTTCCTCGCCTTGCCGCTGCTGTTTGGTGAGGCGTGAAGTTTTGTCAGCTTTCTTGATTGTAGGTTGGTCGGCGATTCTTCTACTCTGGTGGTAGTCATTCCTTTCTCGTTCGGGGTGCTCTAAGCACAGTATTCTGCAGGGGGAGTCCAGACCGCCAGTTCCGGCTTTGGCGTATTTTTACATCTTTGCATTTGGTTTATCGGACGTCAGGTAGCATCAGCAAGATTATCATTAGTCATTCGTTAGACTGCCACTAGTCTGAGTTACCATCTTATGAAGTGAATGCAACTCTTGGCTGCTTATCTCATCGCTCCCAAAAGTGTTTTTTTTTATTTTACTTTTTTTTGTTTTTGTCAGACCTACTCAGAGGTCGATTCCTGTTGCACCGTCTGTGATTGGCCCTTGTGTTTTATTATTGTATTTGCTGTTATATTCTATGTTTCTAAATTTTTTATATAATTGCCATTCTTGGCAGTTTTAAATGATTGTGCTACCAAGTTTACCATCATTTTGTCTCACCCGTTTGGTGATCAGTTGCCTGTCTTTTTAAATTAACCTTTGCTATTGTATTGCTGTTTTAAAATATGTTTGTTAATTTTTTATAATTGCCGTTCTTTGCTTTAAAGGCCTTCAGCCGTGACTGTGGTTACTTACCTTAAAATTCTAATTGCGATCACATTGGCTTGCTTTTAAAACATTATTTTCTGTGTCTGTGTTTTATGCTCATTTGGTAAATTGTAACGCACTGAAAGTACTTACAGTTGTTTATTCTGTCATTAATAACATCTGATATATTTATTTATTGCTGAGTCTGGAATTGCCATTTTAAAATAAATGTGTGTAATTGCAAAAGGGAACCAATAGTAACTGATTACGGCCCCGTCCACAATCATAACCGAATTCTGCCTTCCTTGATTACCAGATTTCATCATTACTACACATATTGTCATTTTTATCTTTATTGTATTTATAATATGCTAAACAAATGGTAACGTCTACTCACTGGGCAAGTCTGGTTGATATAAGAGAGGGCCTGAAGCTCTAATATTGCCAGACAAAATAAATTCACAAATAAGTAAACAAAAAAAAACATATTGTATGAAGTGCTTTTCCATTGCAATTAGTGAACGTAATTCCTTATCACACAGGACTTAGAAGTGCACAGGCAGTGTTCAGAATGGGTATCACACAAGTTAACAGATGTGCAGGAGTGCAGTTGTATCAGCTTGGAGCAATTTGAGTCGGAAGTCAATGACATCTTCAGTAGCATTGTTGCGAATGATGGAACCTGCACGTGATCGTATGAACCAGAACAGAAGATCCAGTCAGCAGAATGGCGTTAGCCAGGTTCACCGTGACGACACAAAGTACGACAGAATCCATCTCCCACGAAGGTCATGCTCATTCTGGCGTACGACAGCCACGGTATTCTGGAGTGTCGCCCTATTAAGGACGGCCACACTGCCAGTTCCTAATACTACCGCAAGTTTCCGCCTTACAGTCTGCGACGTACACTTCATCGAAAACATAGGACATTGCTGGACAATGCAATCATACCACATGATAACGCTACAGTCCACACTACAGAATCATCAAGGGTTTTGTACAGTGGCGGGGGTGCAAGAATCCGTCGCCCTCCACTCTACTCACCAGACATCAGTCTCATGCGACCCCAACCTCAACCAATAACTGAAGAAACTACTTCGTGAAAGGCGTTTTGCAAACAGGCCGGATAACCTCACGGCATTTCAGCGACTGGTGGCACAGATTCATGGCAACGCCAATGCCATTCAGCACCTTCACCATCGTTGACAACGCTGTATCGATGCACTGGATGACTGATTTTGATTCATTTTTGGTCCATTTGTCCTCGTTCACAATAATTTTATGCACAGTTGCAATATGTTTGTTTCATTTCAACCTTTGCCGTGATTTCCTGTACTGGAACCCTATTTTATTTCGCATTTAGATACACACTGCCCTACACTTCGCTCTCAGCTTCAAGCTCCAGGCTGTGATGGCTTCGGTTACACAGCTTGAGGCTGCAGTGGATGGGCACCACTGTTGTGGGCCAGTCGTGGGGATCCGACGGACGTCCAACAGGTTCTGTCTGTGGCTGACACTGTCGCTGAGCAGGATGCTGTCGCCTGTCTTGTATCAGGGGAAACCACTCAGCCTGCAAGATCCGGGCAATTGCAGAGGGTGAGGCTATTGGTAGTTGGGAGCTACAACGTTAGCCCCTTAGGGACTTGGCTGACAAGGAGGGTTTTGTGTTGGCAGAAGAGCCAACACCGTGTTATTAATGGAGGCCGAAATGCATGCGTTTTAGCTCAACCACGCTGGCGTGAGGAGGGAAGAACTATACTGACGTGAGGCCTGGAACATGACAAGGAATTAGAATTCAAAAAGCGGACGTAATTAGTTTGATACTTAACTTTAATCCATTAATGATTAACGTCGCTCTTGACGGTACATGATTCACAATTATTATCAGTTCAGAATACATTCTTGAAGAATATGGCGCCTTGCTAGGTCGTAGCAAATGAGGTAGCTGAAGGCTATGCTAAACTATCGTCTCTGCAAATGAGAACGTATGCAGACAGTGAACCATCGCTAGCAAAGTCGGCTGTACAACTGGGCCGAGTGCTAGGGAGTCTCTCTAGACTAGACCTGCCGTGTGGCGGCGCTCGGTCTGCAATCACTGATAGTGGCGACACGCGGGTGCGACATATACTAACGGACCGCGGCCGATTTAAAGGCTACCACCTAGCAAGTGTGGTTGGTGTCTGGCGGTGACACCACAGAGGGTAAGAAAACCAATGTGCACTCCGTGTGAATACCGGGTGGAGTCATTCCAGATGTGGAAAAGGTCCTCCCGGATGCCATAACCGCGCGAACGCTACGGTCGCGGGTTCGAATCCTGCCTCGGGCATGGATGTGTGTGATGTCCTTAGGTTAGGTTTAAGTAGTTCTAAGTTCTAAGGGACTGATGACCACAGGAGTTAAGTCCCATAGTGCTACGAGCCATTTGAACCGGATGCCATGAGGAGCACAGGGTGCAGCCAACTGCAGGTGGTTGCTCACGTCAGTACCAATGATGTGTGTCGCTTTGGATCAGAAGAGATTCTCTCTGGTTTCGAGCGGCTAACAGAAGTGGTAAAAGCTGCCAGTCTCGCTTGCAAGATGAAAGCAGAGCTGATCATTTGCAGCATAGTCGACAGGACCGACTGCGGACCTCTGGTACAGAGCCGAGTGAAGGGTCTGAATTAGAGGCTCAGACGGTTCTGCGACCGTACAGGCTGCAGATTCCTCGACTTACGCCAAAGGGTGGTTGGGTTTCGGGTTCCGCTGAATAGGTCAGGTGTCCACTATACGCAGGAGGCGGCTACACGGGTAGCAGGGGCTGCTGTGAGGCGTGGACTGGGCGGTTATTTAGGTTAGAGGGTCTCGGGAAAACACAAGATGGGCTTCAGTCACAAAGGGTGCAGGCTGAACACAGGAACAACATAGATACAGGAACCATTGGTATAACAGTTGTAAATTGTCGTAGCTGTGTTGGGAAAGTACCAGAGCTCCAAGCGCTAATAGAAAGCACTGATGCTCAAATCGTTATAGGCACTGAAAGCTGGCTAAAGCCGGATATAAGCTCAGCTGAAATTTTTGCGAAGAACCTAACGGTGTTCTGAAAAGATAGGCTAAACACGGTTGGCAGTGGCGTGTTTGTTGCCGTTAGAAGTAGTTTAACTTGTCGCGAAATTGAAGTAGATACTTCCTGTGAGTTAGTATGGGCAGAGGCCATTGTTGGCAACCGGAATAAAATAATAATTGGATCCTTTTACCGACCTCCCAGTTCAGATGATACAGTTGCTGAAAGGTTCAAAGAAAACTAGAGTTTGATTTCAAACACGTACCCAACTCATACGATAGTAATTGGTGGTGACTTTAATTTACCCTCGATATGTTGGCGGAAAGACATGTTTAATTCCGGAGGTACGCGTAAAATATCATCCGAAATTGTGCTAAAAGCATTCTCTGAAAATCATTTCGAGCAGTTAGTTCATGAGACCACGCGAATAGTAAACGGTTCTAAAAACACACTTGACCTCTTACCAACAAATAATCCTGAGTTAATAACCAACATCAAAACCGATATAGGGATTAGTGAACACAGGGTTGTCGTAGCGAGACTGAATATTGTAATCGCCAAATCGTCGAAAAGTAAGCGAAAAATATACCTATTCAGAAAAGCAGATAAAAATTGACTTGACGCCTTCCTGAGAGACAATCTCCGTTCATTCCAAATTAGTAATATAAGTGTAGACCAGATGTGGCTTAAATTCAAAGAAATAGTATCGGCAGCAATTGAGAGGTTTATACGAAATAAACTAACAAATGACGGAGCTGATCCTCCTTGCTGCACAAAACGGGTTAGAACACTGTTGCAGAAACAACGAAACAAACATGCCAATTTTAAAAGACGCAGAATCCTCAAGATTGGCGATGCTTTACAGAAGCTCGAAACTTAGCTCGGAGTTCAATGCGAGTCGCCTATAACAGTTTTCACAACGAAACTTTGTCTCGAAACCTGGAGCCGGCCAGTGTGGCCGAGCGGTTCTAGGCGCTTCAGTCTGGAACCGCGCTGCTGCTACGGTCGCAGGTTCGAATCCTGCCTCGGGCATGGATGTGTGTAATGTCCTTAGGTTGGTTAGGTTTAAGTAGTTCTAAGTTCTAGGGGACTGATGACCACAGATGTTAAGTCCCATAGTGCTCAGTTCCATTTGAACCATTTTTTTCGAAACCTGGCAGAAAATCCGAAGAGATTCTGGTCATATGTGAAGTATGTTAGCGGCAAGAAACAATCAATGCCTTCTCTGCGCGATAACAATGGAGATACTATCGAAGACTGTGCTGCCAAAGCAAATTTAGTAAACACAGCCTCCCGAAATGCCTTCACAAAAGAAGACGAAGTAAATATTCCAGAATTCGAATCGAGAACAGCTGCCAACGTGAGTAACGTAGGAGAAAATGTCCTCGGAGTAGGGAAGCAACTCAAATCACTTAATAAAATCAAGTGTTCTGGTCCAGACTGTATACCAATTAGGTTTCTTTCGGAGTATGCTGATGCATTAGCTCCATACTTAACAATCATATACAACCGTTCGCTCGACGAAAGATCCGTACCAATATTCAAGAAAGGTGGTAGGAGTAATCCACTAAATTAGAGGTCCATATCATTAACGTCGATATGCAGCAGGATTCTGCAACATATATTGTGTTCGAACATTATGAATTACATCGAAGGAAACGGTGTATTGACACACAGTCAACATGGGTTTAGAAGACATCGTTCCTGTAAAACACAACTAGCTCTTTATTCACATGAAGTGCTGAGTGCTATTGACAAGGGATTTCAGATGGATTCCGTATTCCTGGGTTTTCGGAAGGCTTTTGACACTGTACCACACAAGCGGCTCGTAGTAAAATTGCGTGCTTATGGAATATCATCTCAGTTATGTGAGTGGATTTGCGATTTCCTGTCAGAGAGGTCACAGTTCGTAGTAATTCACGGAAAGTCATCGAATAAAACAGAAGTGATTTCAGGCGTTTCCGAAGATAGTGTTATAGGCTCTTTGCTGTTCCTTATCTGTATAAAATATTTGGGAGACAATCTGAGCAGCCCTCTTCGGTTGTTTGCAGATGACAATGTCGTTTATCGACTAGTAATCATCAGAAGATCAAAACAAACTGCAAAACGATTTAGAAGAAATATCGGAATGGTGCGAAAAATGGCAGTTGACCTTAAATAACGAAAAGTGTGAGGTCATCCACATGAGTGTTAAAAGGAACTCGTTAAACTTCGGTTACACGATAAATCAGTCTAATCGAAAAGCCGTAAATTCAACTAAATACCTAGGTATTACAGTTACGAACAACTTAACTTGGAAAGAACACATAGTAAATGTTGTGGGGAGAGCTAACCAAAGGCTACGTTTTATTGGCAGGACACTTAGAAAATGTAACAGACCTACTAAGGAGACTGCCTACACTACGCTTGTCCGTCCTCTTTAGAATACTGCTGCGCGGTGTGGGATCCTTACCAGGTGGGACTGACGGAGAACATCGAAAAAGTTCAAAGAAAGGCAGCACGTTTGTATGATCGCGAAATATGGGAGAGAGTGTCACAGAAATGATACAGGATTTGGGCAGGATATCATTAAAAGAAAGGCGTTTTTCGTTGCGACGGAATCTTCTCACGAAATTCCAATCACCAACTTTTTTCTCCAAATGTGAAAATATTTTGTTGACACCGACCTACATAGGGAGGAACGATCACCACGATAAAATCAGGGAAATCAGAGCTCGTACGGAAAGATATAGGTGTTTATTCTTTCCGCGGGCTATACGAGATTGGAATAATAGAGAACTGTGAAGGTGGTTCGATGAACCCTCTGCCAGGCACTTAAATGTGATTTGCAGAGTATCCATGTAGATGTAGATGTAGATCGTACAATTTCCTGTTGTCGCATTGCCGCGCGGGGTGGCCGCACGGTTAGAGGCGCCATGCACAGACAACACGGACTGCGCCCCCCCCCCCCCCCCCCGCTTCCACGGTCATCGGTGGGTGTGTTGTTCTAAGCATAAGTTAGTTTAAGTAGAGTGTAAATCTAGGGACCGATGACCTCAGCAGTTTGGTCTCTTAGGAATTCACACACATTGGAACATTTTTTGCTGTCGCATTATCGCAAGATATACAATAGTTGCTATGACATATGGAATGACGAGCGCATTAAACTGTTGCCCTAGATAAATGTCGATGTGGAGTTGCAAAAATTAAGCTAACAATGGAACATAAACAGTTACACTCATATAACAAAGGATGCAGTATTTTTTACTTAATTTTTGTTTTGTTTTTCAAGCTTTCTTAAAAGTACTCGTCTTTTTCTTTCATTTGTGTACTGAATTAGGAAAAAATTGTGGAGTTAATCATCTCCTCTGCATATCATCAAACTTGCTCCAAAATATTGTTGTAAACTACATTTGGTGTTTTGCATTCGGGGCAAAGACGAATAAGTTTTCTAGTTGTCCAGCACGCGAACACGTAACGTACCTGAGCCGTGTGCGGCTCGTGTTCATGCCGTTTCTTGCTTGACAGCTCGTCTTTACGGAATTGTCGCCTCGTTTCTTATTCAGTTTACCGGCGTCACTAAGTTGTTTTCTTGCCTGCCCTTGAGTGGCAGCAGCAGCGCGTATCGATAAGAGCAATGTCGTATTATCTTTGAAGCGACCGCTAGTATTTCCGGCTTGTCGTGTCGGGGCTTCAGTCGAGACCCAGCGCCAGTGAGGTTCGGACAGCCAGTACTCACCCGCGCTGGCGACACACATGTACTGTCCAACGGAAGGAGACTGGAACGAGAACTACTGTAGGTCGGTCGTTCGGTTGGTCGTCTCATCGGGCGACGAGTATTTGGTCTTTTGACCGTTTCTAGGCCTCGTCAGTTGGTCATCATGCCGGCCGTGGGTCGGCTCCTTCCTTACGCAGAGATGTCGGGTGGCCAATGAGCCAGTGTGACCGGGTCGCCTTGTCTCTGAGTTCCGAATGGAATGGAGTTGAGTCGGGATGGAGCTGCAGTGAGGTCCGGACAGCCAAGACTCGCCCGACCGTTGCTGACGCACGTGACTTGAGTGGGGACGACCTTGGTTGGTCGTTCGGTCGGTCGTCTCATCGGAGGACGTTTATTCTGTCGCCGACCGTTTCGTTCCCTGTGTGTCAACTTCTCATTCGTCCATGTTGTCCCACAGTGATTGTTTTTAGGATTGTTAAAGTTCTTGTGGAAGTGTCTTCATGGAACTGTGTCTAGCTTGTGTAATTTCGACTGAGGAGTTACGTTACTGGAGTAGGCAGTCGGTCGGTTGGGACAGAGCAGCGAGGAAGTCTCCGTGGCGAGGTCATTAGCGTAGTGTTCCGGAGTGTGTTTTTCCTCGCCGTGTTGATGCTGTCCGGACCGCGTGTAGTTCGACAGCCTTTGGTGTTGTTCAAATGGTTCAAATGGATCTGAGCACTATGGGACTTAACTTCTGAGGTCATCAGTCCCCTAGAACTTAGAACTACTCAAACCTAACTAAACTAAGGACATCACACACATCCATGCCCGAGGCAAGATTGGAACCTGCGACGGCAGCGGTCGCGCGGTTTATGAGGGGTTATTGTGCCTTGGCTGTATTTAGACGCCAATATTTGTAGACGTAGTGTTGCTGGTATCTGCGTCCTCGCTTACATTTTTCGTTGTCGTGCCGCTGGTCGGACGGAAGGGAATTGATTAGGTTGCTGGTCGGTCCTTCAGCCGTCCCTGGGTCGGGTTGCCACCCGATTATTTAATCTTACTTTCGGGTGCCTGTCTCACCTAACCTTACGTTAGAGCTACCTCCTCAGGCCGACCCTTGGAACACTTCTAAGCTCCACTGTTCTGTTGGTTTTAGATTGTGATTTTCTTTTAGTCTGAAGTACTGTGCGAGGCCTTCGGCGATCTATTAGTTTAGTTGGTTTTATTTTAAAATAAGGCCTTCAGCCGAGTTAAACTGAGCTTTCAAGATTGAGCTGGCCGGAGTGGCCGTGCGGTTCTAGGCGCTACAGTCTGGAACCGAGCGACCGCTACGGTCGCAGGTTCGAATCCTGCCTCGGGCATGGATGTGTGTGATGTCCTTAGGATAGGTTTAATCAGTTCTAAGTTCTAAGCGACTGATGACCTCAGCAGTTAAGTCGCATAGTGCTCAGAGCCATTTTTTTCAAGATTGATTCGTTTAAAACTATTTAAAAAAGGTGGTTTGGCTACATTGGACATCTTTGTTGTACAGGCCTTAAGCCTTGAGTTGTTTAATGTTCAGTATGTGGCATTCAGTTGAGCTTTTATATGAAATGTTTCTTAATTTAAAACTTTGAAGATTCTTGTTTAAACTAAAAAAGTGGAGCAATTTTGCTCTATTGGAAATCCTTGTTATCCAGGCCCTAAGCCCTGAGTTGTTCTGTGTTCAGTAAGTAGCCTTTAGCGGATCTTTTACGTGAAATATTTTAAAGTGTATCCTTCAGCCGCTTGCATTCATTAAAGCAATTTTAATGTGTTCGGGCTTTCATCCATATCGTCTTGAATCCTTTTAAGGGCATGTGTGATTAAGAGTTTTTAGGAAAATAAAGTTTGTGTGTTTTGTGCAACTGGCAGTAACTGACTTTGGTCCCTTTCCACAAGCATAACCTGATCCGCTCTGTCCTGCGAAACCAGGTTTCCGTACCATTGTCCGTGCGAGAAACACAATTCTTTTAAAGTCGTTCCGCAATATTACAACGTTTGACCTTGTGTTGTACTGATCGACATATTGTACGCTAATCTTACAGGAAATGGAAACTTTTAAAGTTGAATCGATTGTTAGTTGAAATAAGTAGAATTCTTGATACAAATACTGAGTTGCCTTTTTCTGTGCGGGATAATACAGCCATTTCTGCCTGAATCGAGCTATACAGTTTGAACACTTTGGAACACATATCGAGCACCAACTGCACTCCCATAGTCCACCATCCCGTAATTAATGGGAATTGCTTGACTTGTGCGTATACATCTGGTGGCAAATACGAGGACTATTCACAAAGAAGGGAACGTTTCCGTCTAAAGCTGCTAGGCGCGCGCCGAAGATGTATATTTTGGTATGTGCGTGCTCGGCAGCTCAGTCGGCATCCATCCGTGAGAGCGGGAACGTCTCTGCGCGTCTGGTCTTTTCGATATTAGAATTTGAAATGTGCGCTGCAATCGAAAACCACGCCAGTTGTGAGGTGCGGTCTGTGATAATGTTTTTGTTGGCAAAAAACCTAAAACCTATAGAAATTTATCGCGAACTGTGGGAAGCGTACGGGAACAACGTAATGTGTGAATTTTCCGTCCGGAAATGGTGCATTCGGTTTAAAAATGGCCGAACCAACGTTCATGACGAAGATAAAAGCGAACGCACGACTATTGTGACTGACGATCTTGTCGCTCAAGTTGATGAAAAGATTCGTGAAAACCGTCGCTTCATAATAACCGAGCTTTCGCTTTCTTTGCCGCAAGTTTCACGGACTTTGTTGTTTGAAAATGTCACTCAAAAGTTACGCTACCACAAATTTTGTGCACGATGGGTGCCCAAAATGCTTACAGAGCACCGTAAAGAACAGCGAATTGGGGCAACGTTGACATTTGTGGAGGCCTACCACAAACATGGTGATCCATTACTGGATCGAATTGTAATCGGTGACGAGACATGGGTGAAACACGTCAATTGCGAGATGAAATTACAGTCCATGGAATGGGGGCACACAAGGTCCCCCCAAAAACCTTGTCAGCAAGGAAGTTGATGACGACAGTGTTTTGGAATAGGCAACGTGTGCTTCTTATTGATTTTCTCGAATGTGGAGCAACCATAAATTCTGCCCGTTACTGTCGAACTTTGCAAACCCTAGAAGAGTGGTTCAAAAACAAACGCCGAGGAAACCTGACGTCCAAAATTTTGTTTTTGCACGACAATGCCTGACCTCACACAACAAACCGCACTAAAGAACTCCTTAATTCATTCAAATGGGGAGTTTTCCCTCATCCGCCCTACAGTCCTGATGTTGCACCAAGCGACTTCCAATTGTTTCCCAAGGTGAAGGACTGGCTTGCAACGCAGCGCTTTGATGACGACGCGGAACTCCAGGTGGGTGTGACTCATTGGCTGAAGTCTCAGGCGGCAGAACTTTATGATGAAGGTCTTTCAGAGCTTGTCCACCGCCATGATAAGTGCCTCAATGTGTTGGGTTGACTATGTGGAAAAGTAGCATGTCAGTCGCTCTTTCTGATGTATATGGTTAAATGTATTTCTTGTATTTAGTTTTGAAACGTCCCCTTTGGAAAATTAATGAATGACTGAGCTGATAAATCTCTTACGTTATTTGATTTTCAAACAGTTTAGCAGAACTGAACGTACTCTTTCATTTCTCTCTTCGGTTATTCTGAACAACACTAAACTGAAACACAATATTTTTAGCGCAACGCAATCTGACTTTCAATAATCCCTATAAAAGAATGCCCCTGACTAACAATAACCTATACCTTTCATGAATTACTTACCTCACAAAAATCTTTGTTACTCGAACCACTGCAATACAGCGAGTGCCAATACTGCCAGCTAAATAAAAGATTGTAACTACTGAACGCACTAACTGCTGATAGGAATAGTTAGCAAATGAAAGATTTTGATAGAGAACAAACAATGTATTTACCTTAATAATATTCAAAAGTCGTCACATATATAATCAGTTATGATATCCAGTATTACAAATTTACTCTTTCTGATGGACACACGTCCAGTTCGTTCGCTCTCAACATTCTGCCATCTCTCTCCCCACATCCACCACTGCTGGCCGCTCACCTGCAATTGCGCAACGCTATGCGCTGTTCACATCCAACTTCCCAACAATACAATAGCAAATATTCCAACAATGTAAACCAGCCACAGACTGCACACAGTACAGCCAGCGATTTTCATACGGAGCGCTACGTGGCGTTACCAACATAAAAACCTAAACAGCCTACTTACAGATTTTTTAATGTAAGAACGTTCCCTCATACTTCTGTGAGCTGTTTCATTTTCTTAGTGCATTCCTTAAGTTGTTACACATTCCTGTAGAATCTCTATCATACATGATTCCACGGAATACGATGAAATATCAATTATGCTGTGTCTGACAGCGTATGAACTTATGTAGCGATGTGGTGAAAGATGTTCTGAGCCATCTTGTCATCACGGTGGGAACTGAATTGCCTCTAGCGCCACTACCGGTGAGCGATGGAAGGTGGTTTACAGTACCCAAGGTTGAACATGAGACCATCCAGAACTCTCATTTCAAAATAATATCTCCTAATTCAAAGAGTCGCAGTGATCCATCGCAAACGATATCGCTGCAGTCAGCCAACCAGTATTACAAACGTCAATGTGTCGAGAATTACTTTCAAGGGAAATGAATTACAATGTTTATCACTAGTGGCGGTTGATCTCGGTGTCCCGGTCAGTGTATATGAAACGATAAAGGCCTTCGCTAAAACTGTGTAACAGATTTGCCCTGAACATTTAAATTTTATTTTGCGGTATGTCGTTCTGTTTAGAAGTTAAAAACTTTAATAAAGCCTGTAGTTGTTTCATAAATAACTCAAAATTATCAGATGGAGCCCAGTGTACCGCAACTGTTATTGGGAGCTTTCCATCAATTCTATTGTTCCAGCACAAGCTTCAAAATGCTATCACTTTAACATCGTAAATTTTAGTTTATATTACTTCTTAATATAAATGGAACTTTAGCCTCAGCTTCATTTCTCGGATTACTTCGTGATCCCTGAATAATTACAAGTTCTAACATCAATTTTCTTACTCAACATGAACAAAGCGAAACGAAATTAAACTACACAACCATACTCAGTAACTAGACAAATGAATAGCAACCATGCAGCCACTCTGCAACGCATCGCACGAAATTCGTAAGATTTCCTGCTATTTCCATGCGATCAGCGACCGACTGCTGCGATTTGCCCACACAAGTACAATCTGCTTACGCTGTGCAGAAACGTTTCTGCCCCCTCCCCCAACTTGTTTTATAAACTGGTCAGTCCTCCGCTGTTATACTACTCAGATATTTGAAATTTGTAAAATGGTTTCGAATAGTGCAGCTAGCAAAAACCTTATTCTGGAAATATTGTGTTAATTAGATGTTCTTTTTGTAACGTGATTTCATTAAAGAGGAGGCAGCTCATTCATCTAATAATCGGTATGAGACGACATCGTTGGATGTAAGCCGAGAGAAGTTTTCTCGTTCAGCTGTTACTGTCCCACGGATTTAACTAAATAATAAATGGTGATTATTTTAATTAATCAGAATTTGAATTTCTTATTTTCTGTAATGTAGTACTGTTCCGATTTCACAAAGTGTAACTAAATAGGGTTTGGAGAGTGTAGCGCTAGGACGAATTATGTAATACGCAAACACTGTAGCGACCAGTTAAATTAACAGATTAATGGCCGATGTTTACAATTTTATAGTTAAAGAAGTTTAATTTTAGTGTACTTACAACTATAGAAATACTAGCGTTCTTGTATCCAGGATATAATACAATTTATAGTGACGAAATGCGCACCAGCGACCTAATGTAACAAAGGCTATACTTCAGTTCTTAGTTTACGAAAATGTTTATTCGGTTATTAGTTTTACATCCCTTCAGTGTTCACAAAAATACTAGTGATATATAGTTTAACAGATGCAATATTGTGATTATCTAGATAGCATACTGAGTGTGAACTAAAACAATCTCTACTTTTATGCCAGTGAACTATTTAATCTATTGTTTAATCTTCCTTGATCAGTTTTTCAAATAAAATAAACTGCCCTTACAAATTACGTGAACGTTATCTCTCGTAAATCATTTTGATTTTCTTTCGTAAATAACGTAATTTTTGTGAATAATTTTCATTCTCTTATAATTAAGTTAATTATTTACGCTCAAAAGCTACACACACACAGGCACACACACATACACAATTTCAGTCCAAGGCAACGGCCAATGTAGCCACGGAAATAAATTAAAAATAGTTCCAACAACTGCCTAGTCACGACCAAAGTTTTTGATAGATTGTCGCTGTTTGTGAAATAAACTCTGAACTGGTATCCCACGCCATTTACCCAAAATTAGAAACCTCTCTGTCCTACTATCAGCGAGACTACTAATTGGCTGTAAAGTACCGTGGGTCTACAATGGGATGTAATTGTTGTTGAACAACTGTCATTCACAAATTATTTTATTGAAAAAATTAGAAGTCACTTAATCGTTATATTTCATTGAACAAATATCTTAAACTGAGTACCTGCAACAAAATTTAACTCATGGAATGAACAAATGTACAGATTACCACCGAAGGAATATCAGTGTGATGGATGTCTGTTATTTTCATGTCGAATATGGTAGTGATGTACACGAAGGCGAAGAACGATACTGGCCATTTCTTGTGATTCAGGGATTCTCACTACCGTTACGTCGGCCGTGATGGCCAAGCGGTTCTAGGCGCTTCAGTCCGGAACCGCGCGACTGCTACGGTCGCAGGTTCGAATCCTGCCTCGGGCATGGATGTGTGTGATGTCCTTAGGTTAGTTAGGTTTAACTAGTTCTAAGTTCTAGGGGACTGATGACCTCAGAAGTTAAGTCCCGTAGTGCTCAGAGCCATTTGAACCACTACCGTTGCACTATACTGAAAAGCGATCGCTAAACTTGAAACCTCGAGAAGATTTTGCAGTGTCACAAGAAGAGTTATCATGATTGCGAGTCCGCGGTTTGCTGCAGTTGCTATGTCTGTGCCCACAGAGGGTAAGGTCTACAGCCTGCGACATACGCTCCCAAAGATCACCTGCGGTCGACAAGAGGCACCTGTGAGTAATCGCTAGGGCTTGGCCTCTGACGTCATGCAGGAAATAATGCCAGCATGAACTCACATCGTGTCGTGTTGTACTCTACTGTCTGCCTCAGTGACAATATGCATACATAAACCGTGCAACTTAATTGGTCTTACTTGGACGGATTTGTGTGACCACGGACTACCTGAATTTTTCTCTCGGTGTGTGTCTACAACTTACGACGACCCGACACGAACTGACTTTGCGAACTGTCAAGTGATAATTGTGTATCCTTTCAGTATTTGTTGCACGTTAGCAGGTGTAATAGTACTAATTTTAGGTAGAGATCAAAACAATGGATAACAATCAAGTCTTCCAAATCACAGAAAACGTACAGAATATGCTACAGGCCAAATAGCTTCAGTCTAGCTATAATCAATAGCCTCAGTGTTGTGAGGACTGTTGACGAAAGCAGACAGACAATGCAACAATTTCAAAACTAGTTTGGCAGTACGGGCATTATGGTGCAAACAAATACCAGATGGTAAAGAGTGATGAACAGCAAGGAGGTCTTATTTCTAAGTATCAGAACTGTTACTAAATACCCCGGCAAACGAACAAAGGGTAATTACTATTTTTAAGCCAAGCGATTTCAGCAATGATTTATGCTCTTTGAGAAACGGTCTCTTTTATGCTCTTTGAGAAACGGTCTCTAAAAAGAATATCATGTAATAATAGCTAAGACTCTTTCGTCCACACAGGGGCCTCAACGTCGATTATGTAATAGAGAATGACATTAGACATTCGGCTGATAATGCTCCTCACACCAAGGTGAAAATCGCGTCAATCTTTGAGCGTTATGACAAGACCTGTAACGAGTGTAATGTAACGAGAGAATCGTTGTTTGTAGAGCCTTAATGTTGGTTTTCCGTCAGATAACACTGATGGAGAGCATCTACAGCTGTTGACGCCCGATTCTGAATTATTTACTGCAGTAAAATTCATTTTCGGAATTAAAGGACACAGTGCAACAGCCACGAAAATTTATTTTTAGGCCGAACAACCTTCAGTGGTTCAGTTGTAGAAGCGATAGTCAATCGTTTATCTGATCATAACGGCCACATAATAACAATACAATATCCTTAACAATTACATTCAGATCACAGGAAATCAATATTGTATCATAGAATAATAAGAGTGGACGATCAAGAACGAAGTGCTCGTATTAAGAAGGGTGTAAGACAAGGCTGTAGCCTTTCGCTCCTACTCTTCAATCTGTACATCGAGGAAGCAATGATGGAAATAAAAGAAAGTTCAGGAGTGGAATTAAAATACAAGGTGAAAGGATATCAATGATACGATTCGCTGATGACATTGCGATCCTGAGTGAAAGTGAAGAAGAATTAAATGATCTGCTGAACGGAATGAACAGTCTAATGAGTACACAGTATGGTTTGAGAGTAAATCGGAGAAAGACGAAGGTAATGAGAAGTAGTAGAAATGAGAACAGTGATAAACTTAACATCAGGATTGATGGTCACGAAGTCAATGAAGTTAAGGAATTCTGCTACCTAGGCAGTAAAATAACCAATGACGAACGGAGCAAGGAGGACATCAAAAGCAGACTCGCTATGGCCAAAAAGGTATTTCTGGCCAAGAGAAGTCTACTAATATCAAATACCGGCCTTAATTTGAGGAAGAAATTTCTGAGGATGTACGTCTGGAGTACAGCATTGTATGGTAGTGAAACATGGACTGTGGGAAAACCGGAACAGAAGAGAATCGAAGCATTTGAGATGTGGTGCTATAGACGAATGTTGAAAATTAGGTGGACTGATAAGGTAAGGAATGAGAAGGTTCTACGGAGAATCGGAGAGGAAAGGAATATTTGGAAAACACTGATAAGGAGAAGGGACAGGATGATAGGACATCTGATAAGACATGAGGGAATGACTTCCGTGGTACTAGAGGGAGCTGTAGAGGGCAAAAACTGTAGAGGAAGACAGTGATTGGAATACGTCAAGCAAATAATTGAGGACGTAGGTTGCAAGTGCTACTCTGAGATGAAGAGGTTAGCACAGGAAAGGAATTCGTGGCGGGCCGCATCAAACCAGTCAGTAGACTGATGACAAAAAAAAATCATAGAATCATGATAAATGACCCAGTAACATGTTTAGAGAGCAATTACGGGATGTAAGTTTTGAAGAAATTTGTAACAGCAACACTGTAAATGAAAAATTTAACATTCTTAATCATACTTCTGGTGCACTTTGATTCTTGTTTTGCCTTGAAACAAACATGTGTAAAAATGAACAGAAGGAAAGACAAGACTCTTGCGCTAGAAAGAGAGAACTCCATCTAATTCGGAGGACAAGGAGCACTCTAGGGGAGAAATTCCGGTACCAACAGTACTGTCACATCCTCCAGTCTGTTACTGAAAAACTGAATGCAGGAACTATATTAAAGAAATTAAAGACCTCAAGAATAAAGTAAAAAGAATTTGGAACATAATTAATATAGATACAAACAAAAATAGCAATCCAAATAAAATTCAATCCGAAGAAATGGTACACTGAAATCATTGGTCACCAAATTCAGTGATTACTGTGTCACAGTGACAACAGATTTTGCACCCACTAATAAACAACTAAATACAAAGGCATTAGATTCACTTCGTTAGATACTGTGGCACCGCAAACAGACATAATTCTTTAACGTACGAGATAACCACTTATGTTCTCTACAAAATTCATAAAGTCACTAAAAGGTAATAATTGCTCTGGATATGACGATGTTTCTAGCGGAATATTACAGTATTGTGCTGACTTGATATGATTACCCTTAAGCTATCTCTGTTGTCAATTAATGATTCCTGATAAACTTAAAAATTCTCTAGTAACATCCCCCTATAAAACTGATTGTAAACAAACCCCCTTTCAGTGTTTTCACTCCTACCGGAATACCGTAACAACCACAGACATCAAAAAGAAGCTCAAAGTACGTCCATCTAAAAAGATAATAAAAATGCTCTTAACGCCTTTTTAACACACAGTCTACACTCCTTCCCATCTGATCATGTAGGCGTGGAAAAGATGCGGAATGATTTGAAAGAGATAGTATCGACGGCAATTGAAAGATATACACAACATAAATTAATAAGTGACGGTACTGATCCCCCATAGCACACCAAACGGGTCAGATCGCTGTAGCAGAATCAACGAAAAAGCATTATTATTATTCTGGATTTACAATGTGAGTACATTTTTCCAGCACCTATTCTAGATTACAGTAAGTCACTAATTATTGTTCTCCACTCTTCTCTATTTGTCCATAAATCTTCAGGAATGTTGTTCTTCCTCATTGCTGACTGAACTCCCTGTATCCATGTATCAGGTGGTCGTCCCCTTTTTCTTCTTCCAATTGGTACCCAGTCGATTATGCATTTTGGTAGCCTTTCCTGTTCCATTCGTCTGATGTGTCCATACCATTTAAGTTGTTTGTGCTCGATGAAATTAATAATTGAAAAGTTTACATTTCATCTTGTCTCTTATTACTTCATTTCTTATTCTTTCTCGTCTTGATACTCTTGCTGAACGTCTCCAGAAATCCATTTCTGTGGCTAATAATTTTGATTTCAGTTGCCATTTTGTTGTCCACACTTCTGAACCATATGTAATAATGCTCCTAACTATTGTTTTAAAAATCCTTATTTTGTTATCAGTTGTTACGTGTTTGTCCCAGAGAATTCCATTCAATAAAGAGATTGTCGTTTTTCCAGAATTTATTCTTGATCTAATTTCTTTGTCCTGTTTCCCATCATTTGTAATTTTCACACCTAAATATTTATATTCCTCAGTAGCTGTTATTGTTCCCATCCCTTCTTCTAATATTAAGTCTCCATTCACTCCACCAATTACCATGTACTTTGTTTTATTCATGTTTACATTTAGACCTGATTTTTTATATTCTTGAATCAATTTTCTGGTCATATACTCTATGTCCTCACAGTCTTGGGCTATAATCAGTTGGTCATCTGCAAATTGTAACGAGTATATTGTTCTATCATTTATTGGTATTCCCATAGCGTGACATTTTTTCTTCCAATTCTGTAAAGTTACTTCTGTATATATTTTATACAATGTAGGTGAGATGCTACATCCTTGACGTAATCCTTTTGTGACTTGGAATCCATGTGATAGATATTTACCAATTTTTATTTTTGAAATAGAATTTTTATATAAATTTTGAATTGCTTTAATTATTCTTGGATTTATTCCTATTGATATTAAAGCTTCCCCCCCCATGAACCATGGACCTTGCCGTTGGTGGGGAGGCTTGCGTGCCTCAGCGATACAGATAGCCGTACCGTAGGTGCAACCACAACGGAGGGGTATCTGTTGAGAGGCCAGACAAACGTGTGGTTCCTGAAGAGGGGCAGCAGCCTTTTCAGTAGTTGCAAGGGCAACAGTCTGGATGATTGACTGATCTGGCCTTGTAACAATAACCAAAACGGCCTTGCTGTGCTGGTACTGCGAACGGCTGAAAGCAAGGGGAAACTACAGCCGTAATTTTTCCCGAGGGCATGCAGCTTTACTGTATGATTACATGATGATGGCGTCCTCTTGGGTAAAATATTCCGGAGGTAAAATAGTCCCCCATTCGGATCTCCGGGCGGGGACTACTCAAGAGGATGTCGTTATCAGGAGAAAGAAAACTGGCGTTCTACGGATCGGAGCGTGGAATGTCAGATCCCTTAATCGGGCAGGTAGGTTAGAAAATTTAAAAATGGAAATGGATAGGTTGAAGTTAGATATAGTGGGAATTAGTGAAGTTCGGTGGCAGGAGGAACAAGACTTCTGGTCAGGTGAATACAGGGTTATAAACACAAAATCAAATAGGGGTAATGCAGGAGTAGGTTTAATAATGAATAGGAAAATAGGAATGCGGGTAAGCTACTACAAACAGCATAGTGAACGCATTATTGTGGCCAAGATAGATACGAAGCCCACACCTACTACAGTAGTACAAGTTTATATGCCAACTAGCTCTGCAGATGACGAAGAAATTGAAGAAATGTATGATGAAATAAAAGAAATTATTCAGATTGTGAAGGGAGACGAAAATTTAATAGTCATGGGTGACTGGAATTCGAGTGTAGGAAAAGGGAGAGAAGGAAACATAGTAGGTGAATATGGATTGGGGGACAGAAATGAAAGAGGAAGCCGCCTTGTAGAATTTTGCACAGAGCACAACATAATCATAACTAACACTTGGTTTAAGAATCATGAAAGAAGGTTGTATACATGGAAGAACCCTGGAGATACTAAAAGGTATCAGATAGATTATATAATGGTAAGACAGAGATTTAGGAACCAGGTTTTAAATTGTAAGACATTTCCAGGGGCAGATGTGGACTCTGACCACAATCTATTGGTTATGACCTGTAGATTAAAACTGAAGAAACTGCAAAAAGGTGGGAATTTAAGGAGATGGGACCTGGTTAAACTAAAAGAACCAGAGGTTGTACAGAGATTCAGGGAGAGCATAAGGGAGCAATTGACAGGAATGGGGGAAATAAATACAGTAGAAGAAGAATGGGTAGCTTTGAGGGATGAAGTAGTGAAGGCAGCAGAGGATCAAGTAGGTAAAAAGACAAGGGCTAGTAGAAATCCTTGGGTAACAGAAGAAATACTGAATTTAATTGATGAAAGGAGAAAATATAAAAATGCAGTAAGTGAAACAGGCAAAAAGGAATACAAACGTCTCAAAAATGAGATCGACAGGAAGTGCAAAATGGCTAAGCAGGGATGGCTCGAGGACAAATGTAAGGATGTAGAGGCCTATCTCACTAGGGGTAAGATAGATACCGCCTACAGGAAAATTAAAGAGACCTTTGGAGATAAGAGAACGACTTGTATGAATATCAAGAGCTCAGATGGAAACCCAGTTCTAAGCAAAGAAGGGAAAGCAGAAAGGTGGAAGGAGTATATAGAGGGTCTATACAAGGGCGATGTACTTGAGGACAATATTATGAAATTGGAAGAGGATGTAGATGAAGATGAAATGGGAGATATGATACTGCGTGAAGAGTTTGACAGAGCACTGAAAGACCTGAGTCGAAACAAGGCCCCCGGAGTAGACAATATTCCATTGGAACTACTGACGGCCGTGGGAGAGCCATTCCTGACAAAACTCTACCATCTGGTGAGCAAGATGTATGAAACAGGCGAAATACCCTCAGACTTCAAGAAGAACATAATAATTCCAATCCCAAAGAAAGCAGGTGTTGACAGATGTGAAAATTACCGAACTATCAGCTTAATAAGTCACAGCTGCAAAATACTAACACGAATTCTTTACAGACGAATGGAAAAACCAGTAGAAGCCAACCTCGGGGAAGATCAGTTTGGATTCCGTAGAAACACTGGAACACGTGAGGCAATACTGACCTTACGACTTATCTTAGAAGAAAGATTAAGAAAAGGCAAACCTACGTTTCTAGCATTTGTAGACTTAGAGAAAGCTTTTGACAATGTTGACTGGAATACTCTCTTTCAAATTCTAAAGGTGGCAGGGGTAAAATACAGGGAGCGAAAGGCTATTTACAATTTGTACAGAAACCAGATGGCAGTTATAAGAGTCGAGGGACATGAAAGGGAAGCAGTGGTTGGGAAGGGAGTAAGACAGGGTTGTAGCCTCTCCCCGATGTTGTTCAATCTGTATATTGAGCAAGCAGTAAAGGAAACAAAAGAAAAATTCGGAGTAGGTATTAAAATTCATGGAGAAGAAATAAAAACTTTGAGGTTCGCCGATGACATTGTAATTCTGTCAGAGACAGCAAAGGACTTGGAAGAGCAGTTGAATGGAATGGACAGTGTCTTGAAAGGAGGATATAAGATGAACATCAACAAAAGCAAAACAAGGATAATGGAATGTAGTCTAATTAAGTCGGGTGATGCTGAGGGAATTAGATTAGGAAATGAGACACTTAAAGTAGTAAAGGAGTTTTGCTATTTAGGGAGCAAAATAACTGATGATGGTCGAAGTAGAGAGGATATAAAATGTAGGCTGGCTATGGCAAGGAAAGCGTTTCTGAAGAAGAGAAATTTGTTAACATCCAGTATTGATTTAAGTGTCAGGAAGTCATTTCTGAAAGTATTCGTATGGAGTGTAGCCATGTATGGAAGTGAAACATGGACGATAAATAGTTTGGACAAGAAGAGAATAGAAGCTTTCGAAATGTGGTGCTACAGAAGAATGCTGAAGATTAGATGGGTAGATCACATAACTAATGAGGAAGTATTGAATAGGATTGGGGAGAAGAGAAGTTTGTGGCACAACTTGACCAGAAGAAGAGATCGGTTGGTAGGACATGTTCTGAGGCATCAAGGGATCACCAATTTAGTATTGGAGGGCAGCGTGGAGGGTAAAAATCGTAGAGGGAGACCAAGAGATGAATACACTAAGCAGATTCAGAAGGATGTAGGCTGCAGTAGGTACTGGGAGATGAAAAAGCTTGCACAGGATAGAGTAGCATGGAGAGCTGCATCAAACCAGTCTCAGGACTGAAGACCACAACAACAACAACATTAAAGCTTTCCATAAACTGGATAAAGGCACACTATCATAGGCTTTTTCTGTATCTATGAATACTAAATGTATAGGTTGTGCCCAAACCATTTTTTTTTCAATAATTTGTTGTAGGCAAAAGATATGATCAATTGTTGATCTTCCAGCTCTAAAACCTGCTTGTTCTTCAGCCTCCTTTTCTTTATATTCTTGTTCTAACAAATATTTAATAATTCTTCCATATAATCTACTGAAGGTATTGGTCACTGTTATTCCCCTATAATTTTTACACTCATCTTTCGCTCCTTTTTTATGTATCACTGAAATATATTCTACTTTCAAATCATTTGGGACATCTTCCCCATTTAAACATCTTTCGAAAAGGTTTCTTAACAATTTCATTAATTTCTTTGTTCCTAATTTTAATAATTCTGCAGGAATACCTCCAATGCCTGTAGCCCTTCCATTCTTTAAAGATTTTATTGCAGTTTTTACTGTCTCTATTTCCAAACGGATGTAATTCTCTGCTTGTAGATCTATCATTTCATTATATTCAGGGTTTCCCAAGTATTCTTCCCTGTTTTCTGTTAATAAACTTTTAAAATATTTTTCCCAAGAGTCATGAGTAATATATTTAATATGTGTTGTTTCTTTAGAATTCCTTCTTAAATTTTTTATAGTTTTCCATGCTTCTGTGTTTCTTTTACCACCAATATAGGATTCAATTTTTTGACATGACTGTTCCCAAACTTTGTTTTTTGTTTCTGCAACCTTTTTCCGGATTTTCGCTTGTTGTGCATTAAGCTCTATTTTATCTTGAAGATTTCTGGTATTTAACCATTTTAAATATTTTTCTTTCTTTAATTTCACTTCCTTTTTAATTTCTTCATTCCAGTAGTATAATGGATGGTTTGTACGTGTTTCTTCTGTTTCTCCTAAAGCTTCCTTGGCGGCTTCATGTAGTTTATTTACAATATAATGATATTGATCTTCTGTATTATCAAACTCTGTTTCTACCAGTTTTTCATCTAATCTCTTTTGATATAAAAATATTGTGCTTTCATTCTCAAAACTATTCAAATTATATTTAGGAATTTTGATTTCTGTTTGTATATTTTCTATAGGACAATTTCGATTTTCTTCAGTGCTTTTTCCTCTGAAGGGGAATAAAAATTTGGAATTTACCAAATAATGATCGCTAAGAGTTAGCCCTCTATATACTCTTATGTCATGTATTTTTATCCTCATTTGCTGTTTAATTATAATATAGTCTATTATTGATTTTTGATTCAATGTATCTTTATGCCATGTGTATTTATGTATTTCTTTATGTTGATAAAAGCCATTTAATATTTTCAATGAATTTTGTTCACAAATATCAATAAGTCTATTACCATTATCATTTATAACATTTTCTCCATATGGTCCTATAATTTTATTTCCAATTTTACTTCCAGTTCTACTGTTAAAATCCCCTGCAATAATAATCTCCCTGGTTTTCCCGATATCCTCTATGATTCCATTTAAATTATTATAGAAATCATCCTTTTTACAAATTGGTTCATCTTCACTTATTCCATATACTCCTATAATAGTAATTTTGTATCCATGAATATCAATATTAATTTTAATCAGATTTTCATCAATAGGTTCCCAGTTTGTGACCATTCTTTTGAATTTGTTTTTCATCAATATCGATATCCCCCTTTTTGCTCTTTGATTTTTTGGGACACCACTATAGAAATGTGTATATGATCCTATTCGTTCAATACCTCGTCCTTTTTTCTTAGTTTCTGGGAGTATAATAATATCTTGATTTCTAGCCTCCATTTCTTTAATCACTTCTCCTACTTTATTTTGTAATCCTTGTATATTCCGTACACCAATTAAGACAGTCCGTTTTCTTAGCCTTTTTCGTCTCCTATTATATCCATCCTGCTGTAATCTTACAGGCTTTTTAACCAGTGAGGTTTTTCCAATGAATGGGGAGTTGGCCCATCGAATTACCCTTAAGCTATCTCTGTTGTCCCCCCCAGGGGGTCCACAACTCTTTTGTGGATACGTGCGTGGCGAGCACGGGGCCCCGAGCCATTGCAGCCTTCTTTCTCTCCCGGGCTGCATTTCCTTTCCCTTCCCCTCCTTTCCCCTCCATACCCTTTTCCCCTCGCCCTCTCCTCTCCCTCTATTGGTGTCCTTGCTTATGTTGGCCCCCGCTATCCTCCTGGTTCTGTTGGTTTTACACTCCGGCTTTGTTGCGTAATCATCTCCTCCTTTTGGCATTCCTTGGTCCCCCTCTGGGGTTTGACCTCCATTCCAAAATTTCTCTTCCGTAGTGTGAGCCATTTGGGGAAGAGCACCTTACCTAGTGTCTCCAACATGTGCCCTCCTAGTACATTCCACCTTTTCTTTTACGTCGTTGTCTGATGCTAGGGTGCATAGCCAGCACGGTTAGCCAGCCCGTGTGGTGGGGTCGCTATGTACCCTTTTGGTTGAGCCCCCTGAACACACAGGGATCACACTTCTGATACCTGAGCTGTGACCTCCTCATGCATGCCTTGGAGTGGTTGCTCGTCATCCTGGAGCATCGGAACTCCCGGCAATGGCCGCCGTGCCAGACGGCACTTGCTGTGGCTGGGTGGCGCCCGTGAGGAGAGCCCCTGATCGGAGTGGGTGGTATCAGGGCGGACGCTATGCAGATGAAACGCATACGGGTCCAAAACTCTGGCCGCTCTTCTGCGGCCGTCTCTCTGCGTGGTACTGATTCCTCAAGTGCTGCTTCTCTTACCCCTTCGGCCTTCCCTTCCGTGGCTACCCCCTGGGAGGAGGGTCAGGCCCGTCGTCTAGGGGCAAAACCTTTCCCCCGTTATCTAGTTTGCACCAGGACTGATGGAGATACTTTCACCAGTGTCAAACCTTTATTCTTTGTGGAACACATTGAAGACAAGTTCGGCGAAGTGGACTCCCTGAGTAAGATGCGGTCGGGTTCGTTGCTGATAAAAACTGCTTCGGCTGCCCAATCTGCGGCCCTTCGTGCCTGTACCCATCTTGGCACAATTCCCGTGTCCATTACCCCTCAGCAGTCTCTAAATATGGTACAAGGTGTGATTTTTCACAGAGACCTCATCCTTCAAACTGATGAGGAACTTCGGGACAATCTCGGACGGCGGGGTGTTCACTTTGTTCGGCGTGTTCAGAAGGGTCCTAAAGATAATCGTATTGATACTGGTGCCTTTATCCTGGCCTTTGAAGGGGATACCCTTCCTGAGAAAGTTAAGATTATGGTCTATCGCTGTGATGTGAAGCCGTACATCCCACCTCCTATGCGGTGTTTTAAGTGCTTGCGTTTTGGCCACATGTCTTCTCGCTGTTCCCAGGACCCTCTCTGTGGTGACTGTGGACGTCCACTACATGAGGGGAGTCCCTGTGTTCCCCCTCCTGTATGTGTAAATTGTCATGGTAGTCATTCTCCACGTTCAGCAGATTGCCCAGTCTATAAGAAAGAAAAAAAGATACAGGAGTATAAGTCCCTTGATCGTTTAAGCTACACAGAGGCCCGTAAGAAATATGCACGATTGCACCCTGTGTCCATGACATCTAGTTACGCCTTGGTTACATCTTCATCCCTTCCTCCCCCTTCCTTACCTCCATCCCGGACCCCTCTCCTTCCCCCCTCCCCTGCGGCTCCCACACCTTCTCCTCTGGGCGCTGCTCCCCCTCCCCAGCCGGAGAAGTGTCCCACTCCTTCGGCGTCTGCCGGTCAAGGGCACCTCTCCCGGGATGCCCCTTCCCGGCACCTTCCAGGTCAAAGGTCTGCTGCAGCGCGGCGACCGCGAGAGCCGCGGTCTATCGGCCCCCAGGTCGCCCGGTCTCTTTCTGTTCCTGATCTTGCTGCAGCTGGCTCCATTATACCACACAGCCCTCCTCGATCTCAGCCTGAAAAGAAGAAGAAACATAAGTCCCGGGACAAAGAGCCTCTGGTGTCACCGGAGGTCCCTTCCCCGACTTCACAACCGGATTCTGACCTGTCGTTTATGGATGTCGCCCCCTCCTTGTCGGTGACGGGTGGGGACCCGGCGGTATGACTGGATTTAGCATGTTCAGCCCTCATTTAAACCATCGTTCTGTGGTTCTCCAATGGAATTGTAATGGCTACTATCGTCACCTTCCGGAATTGAAATCCCTTCTTTCGTCCTACTCAGCAGCTTGTGTGGTTCTCCAGGAATCTCATTTTACTGATGCTCACTCACCGACCCTCCGTGGGTTCCGTGTTTTCTGTCGAAATCGGGTCGGACCCTTGCGGGCTTCTGGTGGCGTTTGTACGTTGGTCCGTACAGACATTGCTAGCACGTGGATTCCTCTCCAAACTACATTGGAAGCGGTTGCTGTTACGGTCCACTTAGACTCTGCAGTCACAGTATGCAATCTTTATCTCCCTCCTGACAGGACTCTTACACCTGCTGCCTTAACCACCCTTCTTCAGCAACTTCCTCCTCCCTTCCTCCTCCTTGGGGATTTTAATGCTCATCATCCTTTGTGGGGCAGTGCCTTTCCATCTAGACGAGGTCTTCTTATAGACCAATTTATTGCAGACCACGACCTGTGCCTTCTTAATGATGGCTCCCCTACTCATTTCAGTGCTGGTCATGGTACCTTTTCTGCCATTGATCTTTCTCTTTCTTCTCCCTCTCTCCTCCCTTCATTACACTGGTCGCCACACGACGACCTTTGTGATAGTGACCATTTCCCGTTGATTATCACGCTCCCTTCCCGCTCCCCGATGGAGAGGTTACCTCGTTGGTCTTTCCACCGCGCCGATTGGCCTCTATATACTGCACAGGTCGAGTTTTCTCCCTCTTTGTCGGGTTGTATTGATGACGTCCTACGTGACGTGTCTGACGCGATTGTTCGCGCTGCTAACCTTGCTGTCCCGCGCTCATCTGGACAATTTCGTCGTCGGCAAGTCCCGTGGTGGAGTACGGCCATTGCCATTGCCATCCGTGATCGCCGTCGAGCTTTGCAACACTTTAAGAGGCACCCATCTGTATCCAGCCTTTCTACCTTTAAGCGCCTTCGCGCTAAAGCCCGTTATTTAATCAAACAGAGCAAGCGGATATGTTGGGAACGATTCGTTTCTTCCCTTGGTTCCACTGTCCCTCTGTCACGGGTATGGGCTACACTTCGCTCTCTTCAAGGTTGCCATCGGCAGTCCACCCTCCCAGGCCTTCACCTCCCAGATGGCATTTGTACGGACCCATTAGTTCTCGCAGAACATCTTGCGACCCATTTTGCAGTGGCATCAGCGTCAGCCTCCTATCCAGCTGCTTTCCTTCATCAAAAACAGCAGGCTGAAGCTGTCACCTTATGTTTCACCACTTGTGAGTCAGAATCTTACAACGAACCTTTCACTGAATGGGAATTTCTTTCTGCTCTATCTTCTTCTCACGATACGGCCCCTGGCCCAGATTCCATTCATAACCAGCTGCTTCAACATCTCAGTGCTTCACAACGGCACCATCTTCTTCGGGTGTTTAACCGTATCTGGCTCCAGGGTGACTTCCCTTCTCAGTGGAGGGATAGCATTGTGGTTCCTGTCCTTAAGCCTGGTCAGAACCCCCTATCTGTTGACAGCTATCGGCCAATTAGTTTGACCAATGTTGGCTGTAAGTTACTTGAACGGCTGGTAGCCCGTCGGCTCACTTGGGTCCTCGAATCTCAGGATCTATTGTCCCCTTACCAGTGTGGCTTTCGAGAGGGACGATCTCCAATCGATCATTTACTTCGCTTGGAATCCGCAGTTCGGCAGGCTTTTTCCCAGCGCCGCCATTTGGTTGCAGTGTTTTTTGACCTTCGCAAGGCCTATGACACGGCCTGGCGCCATCACATCTTACTAACCCTTCATCAGTGGGGTCTTCGGGGCCCACTTCCGATTTTTATCCGCCAGTTCCTGATCCATCGGTCATTCAGAGTTCGAGTTGGTACTGCTTTTAGTTCTCCACGGACCCAGGAGACGGGCATCCCACAGGGTTCTGTCTTGAGTGTCCTTCTTTTCCTCATTGCTATCGATGGACTTGTGGCCTCTGTCGGTCCCTTGGTCGCCCCTGCCCTGTATGTGGATGATTTCTGCATTTGGGTTAGTTCCTCCTCGATGCCATCTGCAGAACGGCAGCTCCAGGTGGCTATACGGCGTGCCTCTGCATGGACCCTCTCACACGGGTTTCAATTCCCTCCTTTAAAATCGCGGGTGGTCCACTTCTGTCGCCGTACTACGGTCCACCCTGATCCGGAGCTCTATCTCGCTGCACAAAGATTGCCTGTGGTTCCACAGTTTCGTTTCCTAGGTCTTCTTTTCGACAACAAGCTCACTTGGCTGCCCCATATCAGACTCCTGAAGGTAGGATGTTTCCGTAAACTCAATGTCCTTCGCTTCCTTGCCCACTCCTGTTGGGGTGCGGACCGTTCCCTCCTCCTCCGTCTTTATCGTGCTCTAGTTCTGTCACGTTTGGACTATGGTTGTCAAGTTTATGGTTCAGCTGCTCCTTCCACGCTGCACGTGCTGGATCCGGTCCACCATCGTGGTATCCGTTTGGCCACCGGTGCCTTCCCTACTAGCCCTGTTGATAGTCTCCTGGTTGAAGCTGGGATCCCCCCCCCCCTTTCTGTTCGGCGGTCCCAGCTTCTGGTGTCTTATGCCCTTACTATCCGTTCTTCTCCCGCTCATCCTTCCTATTCTGTCCTATTCCCAGACCATGGACGTCGCCCGCCTGACTCCCGCCCTCGGGCGGGTTTACCGGTTGGACTGCGCCTTGCGTCTCTTAACCGTGATTTTCGGTTTCCTTCTTTGTCCTGTCTTCCTCGCTCCCTCCCCTCCACCCCTCCTTGGTTAGTTCCTCGGCCTCGAATTCGGATGGATCTCCGCCGCGGTCCGAAAGATTCCATCCCCCCAGTGGTGTTCCGTTCCTTTTTCCGCCAAATTTTATGGGAGTTTCGGGATGCTGTTGTTTTTTACACTGATGGCTCTAAATCTGCTGATCATGTTGGGTATGCCTTCACGTCCTTTGTTGGAACGGAAAATCATCTACTGCCACCCTCATGTGGGGTGTTTACTGCGGAATTGATGGCAATTTCCCGGGCCGTTACCTTTATTAAACAATCCCAACACAACCGCGTTTTGTTATGTACGGACTCGATGAGTGGCCTTCTTGCTATTGACCGGTGTTTTTCGCGCCATCCCTTGGTCTCTGCCATCCATGACCATCTCGCTGATCTTCACCGTGTTGCTTGTTCCATTGACTTCCTATGGGTCCCGGGCCATGTGGGTATCCCGGGTAATGAGCTCGCTGATCGTTTGGCTGGGGGAGCAGTTACTTACCCCCCGTTTTCTGTAACCCCTCCTGCAGCGGATTTACGGCTTCACATCAAATCCCACTTTGCACAGTCATGGGCCAATTCTTGGGAGGCTACTCCACTGTCTAATAAACTTCGTGCCATTAAGGTGAATCCAGGCCCATGGCGTTCTTCCTTTAGCCTCTCCCGCAAGGACTCGACCACACTGTGTCGTCTCCGCATTGGCCATACCAGGCTGACCCATGGTTTCCTTTTGCGTGATGAGCCACCTCCGCTATGTGGTTGTGGAGCCTTCCAGTCAGTGGCCCACATTTTGGTTGAATGCCCTCTTCTTTTGGCTCTGTGTGCTAAGTACAGACTCCCCCACACTTTACCTTTGATGTTGGCTGACGATTCCCGGATGGTCTCTCTGGTTCTAGGTTTCCTCCGGGAGAGTGGTTTTTATTCTCAGTTTTAAAGTTTTTAATCTCCCTCTGGTGTTGGGGCAGGGCGGTGAGTGTTTGGGTGTCTCCCACTGTAGGCAGTGTTCAGAGATTCCCGATTCACCTCCCTGACCGGAATCCTCTTTTCTTTCCCTTTTACTCTGTTTTTACCCCTTCTTTTTAAGGCTTGGTTAGTTTTTCTATTCCCATACGTACTTTCTGCATTATAGCAGTTGTACCTTTTAAGTCACAGGTGGTCTTGCCTATGCTGCTTCAGCATAGTGTTGGGTTCGTTCTCTTGCCAACTTCCCTCGTTTGTTTTTACTATTGACAACGTGACTGCCCTTTTACGTTTCCCCTTTTTCCGTTTTATTGTTATGACTTTTCTGAGATGTCCCGTTAGCAGAATGGAGTCTATTTGAAACCAGGGACTGATGACCTTGCTGTTTGGTCCCTTTAACCTCACACATCCAACCAACTATCTCTGTTGTCAATTAATGATTCCTGATAAACTTAAAAATTCTCTAGTAACATCCCCCTATAAAACTGATTGTAAACAAACCCCCTTTCAGTGTTTTCACTCCTACCGGAATACCGTAACAACCACAGACATCAAAAAGAAGCTCAAAGTACGTCCATCTAAAAAGATAATAAAAATGCTCTTAACGCCTTTTTAACACACAGTCTACACTCCTTCCCATCTGATCATGTAGGCGTGGAAAAGATGCAGAATGATTTGAAAGAGATAGTATCGACGGCAATTGAAAGATATACACAACATAAATTAATAAGTGACGGTACTGATCCCCCATAGCGCACCAAACGGGTCAGATCGCTGTAGCAGAATCAACGAAAAAGCATACCAAATTTAAAAGAAATCAAAATCCCCAAATACGCAAAGTTTTGCAGAAGTTAGAAATCTAGCGCGTACTTCAATGCGAGATGCTTTTAATAATTTCCGCAACGAAACTCTGTCTCGGAATCTATCATAAAACCCAAAGAGATTCTGCTCATACATAAAGCACACCAGTGACAAGACGCAATCAATACCCTCATTGCGTGATAACAACGGTGAAGTTACTGAAGACAGTGCCACTAAAGCAGAGTTGTTAAACACGGGTTTCCGAAACTCCTTCACCAAAGAAGACGAAGTAAATATTCCTGAATGTCAATCAAGAACACCTGCTAAGATCAAAACATATAGAAGTAGGTATCCTCGGTGTAGCAAAGCAGCTTAAATCACTTAATAAAGGCAAGATACTCGGTCCAGATTGAATACCAGTCAGGTTTCTTTCAGAGTATGCTTATAAAATAGCTCCATATTTAGCAATTATATACAACCACTCGCTCATAGAAAAATCCTTACCTAAAGACTGGAAAATTGCTCAAGTCACACCAATACACAAAAAGGGAAGTTGAAATAATCCGTTGAATTACAGGCCCATATCACTAACTTCGATTTGCAGTAGGGTTCTGGAACATGTACTTGTACTGTATTCGAACATTACGATGTACCTCGAAGAATACGATTTACTGACACATAGTCAGCACAGATTCAGAAAATATCGTTCTTGCGAAACACGACAAGATCTTCATACTCACGAAGTAATGAATGCTATCGGCAGGTTATGTCAAACTGATTCCATGTTTTTAGATTTCCAGAAAGCTTTCGACACCGTTCCTCACAAGCGTATTCTAACCAAACTGCGTGCCTATGGAATAGCGCCTCAGTTGTGCGACTGGATTCGTCATTTCCTGTCATAGTTCGTAGTAATAGGCAAAAAGTCATCGAATTAAACAGAAGTAATAATCGGTGTACCCCAAGGAAGTGTTATAGGCCCTCTATTGTTCCTAATCTATATTAACGACACAGGAGACAATCTGACTGGCCCTCTTAGGTTGTTTGCAGATGATGCTGTCATTTACCGTCTTGTAAAGTCATCAGATGAACAAAACGAATTGCAAAATGATTTAGATAAGATATCTGTGTGGTGCGAAAAGTGGCATTCGACGCTGAATAAAGAAAGTGAAGTTATTCACATGAGCATTAAAAGAAATCCGCTAAATTTGAATTACGCGATGAGTCACACAAATCTGAAAGCTGTAAATTCAACCAAATACTTAGTGTTTACAATTCAAATAACCTAAACTGGAACTATCACATAGATAATGTTGTGGGTAGAGCTAACCAAAGACTGCGATTCATTGGCAAAACACTTAGAAGGTGCAACAGTTCTACTAAAGAGACTGCTTACACCAAGCCTGTCCGCCCTATTCTGGAGCACTGCTGTGCGGTGTGGGATCCGCATCAGGTGGATCTGACGAATGACATCTAAAAAGTACTAAGAAGGGTGGCTCGTTTTGTATTATCGCAAGGTAGGGGAGATAGTGCCACAGATATGCTACGTGAACTGGAGTGACAATCATTAAAACAAAGGCGTTTTTCGTTGCGACGTGATCTTCTCACGAAATTTCAAACATCAGTTTTCTCCTCCGATTGCGAAAACATTCTGTTGCCACCCACCTACATAGGGAGGAATGATCATCACGATAAAATAAGAGAAATCGGGGCTCGCACAGAAAAATTTAAGTGCTCGTTTTTCGAACGCTGCGTTCGAGAGTGGAACGGTAGAGAGACAGCTTGAAGGTGGTTCATTGAACCCTCTGCCAGGCACTTTATTGTGAATTGCAGAGTAATCACGTAGAAGTAGATGTACATATACCAGTCTTCAAACGTTTTTTTAGGTGTGACCTATCCTAAAATACTGTCTCATTTTTCCGAGGAGTACTTTTTAGCTGCTTCCCCATTTGATTTTTGTAAGGTGTTCTCCACACAGAAAACCAAGGAAGGCGTAACAAATGAAATTCTCGCCTGGCTCGATACAAAACTATTCTGTTCTTATATTCAGTGACCATGCTAAATTCTTCGACTGTTGGCAAACTAAACTGGTATGACATTAATGGCAGCCAATCTTATAGGGATGCCGTCATATCTTCATAACAGAAAATAGTGTCACATTAACAGACTATGTCACAAAAATAAAGCTAATCTCAGAATGGGGAAACGCAAGGACCAGCGACACAAGTATACTAACCAAGGGTCCAAACTCAGTATCAGTTCAGATGTTAGCATATTTATTTATCGTTACACAACAAAACGTTTTTCCGTAATAGTACATATAAACATATTTAACGCACAGAAAATAATCATAATTATAATTTAATTAAATTTACAGTATTTACAAAGCAGAGAAGGTTACTTACATATATCCAACCGCTTAATACATTCAATTGATGTCTTTATTGCGATCAGGAACGCCTTCAGATTGTCAAGAAAACGTCGATTTTGGCGCTCACATGTATGAGACGCTGAACCGTTTGTCGTTCTGCGCCAATCACAGCTGAGTGATTTTGTTAATGCCCATTTGTAGATTGAGTCAGCACATCTTCCAGTGTTCGTCCTTATCCCGTTGAGCCCAAACCAGATCTTGTGGTGCTCTTCAAAACTTGGGTGCCTGGACGAGATGCAGGACATCTTAAGCTGTTCTGGGTAACATTGTTCCACCATTTTTCTGTACATCGGTCTGTTGTTGTTAGTCCGTAACCCATAAAAAATTTTGCACATTGTCGAGATGAGCAACGGAAGCAAATTCTGTTTTTATTGAGTGCTAGAATGTGCTCTCGTACCAGAAGATAAGGATCACCAGTTATTTCTGTAAACTATCACAAGAGACTGCTTGTTGCCATCACGATGGGGGAACGTATGGATGAGATAGGCAGCTTGGAAGTTGGAATGTTTCTGATTGTCTCTGTGATAAATAACTGAAAATGTCGTGTGATTAGGACCTCCCGTCGGGTAGACCGTTCGCCGGGTGCAAGTCTTTCGATTAGACGCCACTTCGGCGACTTGCATATCGATAGGGATGAAATGATGATGATTAGGACAACACAACACGCAGTCCCTGAGCGGACCCAGCCGGGAATCGAACCCGGGCCCTTAGGATTGACATTCTGTCGCGCTGACCACTCAGCTAGCAGTCGACGAGTCTGGTGTGTGGGCTGTTGATCCAGACCCACCAATCCAGAAGCTGTGGTTCTTCGTGTTGGAGCTGATGAACTCCTTTTCATAGCACTAAGTTTCTACAAGGTGTGTCTCCTTGTCTTCATCCTAACCGCAGTTCTCAGCAAGTGCCCTTTAAAGCTCAGCGGCCTGTCAAGTGTGACCCTCAGATAACGTAGTCTTCAGTTATACATCAGCTGTTTCCCTTCGAAATATACCTTTATTTTGTTGTAGACCATCTTGTTGTTGAAGTGGAGATTGGCGGCTTCTTTTTTGGCCGTACTGGACCGTACTCCAGTTGCGGAAGTATTTGCCAACAATTTGCAGGTCTTCGGTCAAGACAGACTCAGTATTGCAAAGGGCTTTGCGACTCGCAGCAAGAGCCCAATCGTCAGCATACCCAAGTTTCCTTGATGGTGCCTGAGGCACGTATTCTATTTACAGGTAAAAAGGAAGAGGGAATAGCACTGATCCTTGTGGAAGGCCATTATTAAGCTTCCTTAGAGAGCTCATCTTATTCCCCATTATAACTTGGAAGTTTATATTGCTTAAAATAGCATTAATGAAGTTTCCAGTTATAAGACATGGTTTAATTCGTAAGAGATTGATTATTACTCGCTGCCTTCACACAGTATCATAAGAATTTGGGAATCCTTAAGATTACTAAAGAAAATTAAAAGCATATCTTATTACCCTCTCTGGCTGCAAATTATCTGATTATATAGACTCAAGAATTAACAGTTTCACTGTCAGAAGGGTTATTCCGTCAGCGAACCTAAGAATTCTGTGGTTATTATTTACGCTTCGATTAATTTATTGAAATTTTCTTTCAGTTTGATCATTTTTGCGTCGATATATAAGTAAAATAACAGGGAAGGTAAGCTGCAGTCTTACGTTATACAACACAGCTTTGTCTTTCTGTCTGTCCTGATACTCTGCTTGTTTTTCACGGATACTACACGTTACTTCTCTATACCTGTGTTTTACACCCAGTCCTCTCAACAGAATGAAGCGCCCTTGCGAAGTCGATATTATTAAGCATTAGTCAGTTTATTTTATTCAGTAACAAAGCCGATTTCCTAGCAAACAGCTGAAGCAATTATGAAAATGCTAGGAAAACTAGGATCATACTGCATCTGTGCCGGACTAGCTCGTAGCCACACATTTGGCACAGCGCCACTTCGCTCGCTGCTAAACAGTGACCTAGATCCCTGCCTTATATGCGAGACCACGTAACCACAAACGGACGCAACGCTCCCAGCTTGTTACACCTAATGGCTGTGAAATGCCCTGCTGGAATAGAGCTTTCCGTGGAATTAAGATTGCAACGTTTAAGGAAGAAAGTGGAATAATATTCCTCATTCTCTGTGACACTCAGACTCTAGTATTGTGACAAATCATCTCAGTTTTTCTGCACATCATATTGACAGTAATCGTAAAGATCCATCATCTGTTTAAAACACAAGTCACTACACACTACATGGTGAAAGGCACTATGCTCCCCTCCCCGCCCTCCCTGTCATATGTCATACACTAATGTAACACATAGAAAGGCTGTATTTGGTTCAAATGGCTCTGAGCACTATGGGACTCAACTGCTGAGGTCATTAGTCCCCTAGAAATTAGAACTAGTTAAACCTAACTAACCTAAGGACATCACAAACATCCATGCCCGAGGCAGGATTCGAACCTGCGACCGTAGCGGTCTTGCGGTTCCAGACTGGCAGCGCCTTTAACCGCACGGCCACTTCGGCCGGCAAGGCTGTATTTAATCCTTCTTCACACATCCTGTTGTCCTTATCACGTTGTTATGTTATGACCCTTTGACGAGGTATGCAATGGAAGTAATAATGTAATTTTAAGTTCTGCAAGCTCCCTCCTCAAAAAACTTACTACATCTACAGGGATACTCTGCAAATCACATTTAAGTGCCTGGCAGAGTGTTCATCGAACCACCTTTGCAAATATATATTATCCCAGTCTCGTATAGCGCGCGGAAAGATCGAATACTGGTATCTTTCCGTGCGAGCTCTGATTTCCCTTATTTTATCGTGGTGATCGTTCCTCCCTATGTGGGTCGGCGTCAACAAAATATTTTCGGATTCGGACGAGGAAGTTGGTGATTGGAATTTCGTGAGAAGATTCCATCGCAATGAAAAACGCCTTTGTTTTAATGACGTCCAGCCCAAATCCTGTATCGTTTCAGTGACACTCTCTCCCACATTTCGCGATAATACAGAATGTGCTGCCCTTCTTTGAACTTTTGCGATGTACTCCGTCAATCCTATCTGGTAAGGATCTCACACCACGCAGCAGTATTCTAAAAGAGGACGGACAAGCGAAGGGTACTCTGTCTCCTCAGTAGGTCTGTTACATTTTCTAAATGTTCAGCCAATAAAACAAAGTCTTTGGTTTTCCTTCTCCACAACATTTTCTGTGTGTTCTTTCCAAGTACAGTTGTTCGTAACTGTAATTCCTAGGTGTTTAGTTGAATTTACGATCTTTAGATTTGACTGGTTTATCGTGTAACCGTAGTTTAACGGATCCCTTTCAGCACTCATGTGAGTGACCTCACAGTTTTCGTTATTTAGGGTCAATTGTCAAATTTAGCACCACACAGATATCTTTTCTAAATCGTTTTACAATTTTCTGGTGAATTCACTAGTCGATAAACGACACTGTTAACTGTAGTCATAAGGTTTTAAATATCATGTCTCAAAAATACGCATGGTTAATTTTTTGTTTCGTTTTGCAGGCATCTGCCTGCAGTCCTGGTAAAAATTCACTTTCCCACTCCATAGAACAGTAGAACGCCTATAGAGGAGCCAAAACTGTAGCGTTCGCCTGATTTGGCGGACAAGACACTGTTCACATGGATGCGGTAGAACAAAGTTTTTTTAAGAAAAGAGAATACGTCTTCTCTGACGTGTTGTTTAGTACAAAATGGTTCAAATGGCTCTGAGCACTATGGGACTTAACATCTACGGTCATCAGTCCCCTATAACTTAGAACTACTTAAACCTAACTAGCCTAAGGACAGCACACAACACCCAGCCATCACGAGGCAGAGAAAATCCCTGACCCCGCCGGGAATCGAACCCGGGAACCCGGGCGTGGGAAGCGAGAACGCTACCTCACGACCACGAGATGCGGGCTCTTTAGTACAACTCAAGAATTAATCACATGACTAAGACAACTACTCCTTGAATAAGGAAGAACAGTACTGAAAAGAAAGTCTCTCCTCGAGTAGTAGGGAATAATATTTATAGTGCGGGGGGGGGGGGGGGGGGGCGGGGGAGGCTGAAGGCCTCGGCGAGGCAGTCTCTGCTGGTGGAACAACGAATAAACTTAAACATCGTATAAGACTGAAGGCTCTTAAGAAGAATACAAACACTACTAGGAACCTGTCAGTAACCAGTAAAGACACAAAGCACATTGGTAGCCATTTGCAGTCCTGATGGGACAGTGTAAAGCTGAAGGTCTGTACCCTTAAACACCATACAAGATAAATTTCCGGAAGGACAGTTCAGATTCAAAGTTCTGGTATAATGAAATACAGTCAACTCTGGAGTTGACTGTTACGTTTTCTAAGTGTCCTGCCAATAAAACGCAGTCTTTGGTTAGCCTTCCCCACAACATTTTCTGTGTGTTGCTTCCAATTTCATTTGTTCGTAATTGTAATTCCTAGGTACGAAGGCCATTTTTTTTTCAACCTTTGATAGGCTACAAATAAAAGACAAGTTCATAGAAAACAATTATTTTAATACCAAGAGTTTTGTGCACTTATGGTTACTTTTCAACATAATCACCGAAAAGACTGAGACATTTATCATACCTGTGGATAAGCTTTGCAATTCCCTCTTCAAAAAATGTTGCCGCCAATGATGTCAAATGAGCATTGACGTTGTTTTGAAGATATTCGTTGGTTTGAAGGTGCTGCCGTCCTAGCTACGTCTTCAGTTCAGGGAAAACGTGGAAGTCGCTGGGTGTCAAGTCAGGACTGTACGGCGGATGATCGAAAAAGTCCCAATGAAATTGTTCAAGAAGCCGTTTGGTTGTGCAAGCAGTTTGTGGACGAGTGTTACCATCGATCAACAGAACTGCTGAAGTTAGCAGTCCTCTTCGTTTATTCTGAATGGCTCTCCACAAACGTCATGAAGTGTCATAACAAGCAGCTGCATTTATAGTGGTTTTGAGCTGCATAAACTCTACAAGCAACACACCTTTTTGGTCCCAAAACACGGTAGCCATAACCTTTCTGATGTTGAATGTTTGATTGAATTTTTTTGGTTTGTTTGGTGAATTTGGATGCATCCACTGTTGTGATTGTCGTTTTGTTTCCAATGTGTCGTACTGGATCCAAGTTTCATCTCTAGTAACAATTGATTTCAAGAAGTACTCTCCTTCATCGAAATAACGGTCAAGGAAATTCAAAGCTGACACCATTCGGTGACTTTTGTGGGCGTCCGTCAGAATTTTTGGAACCCAACGAGCACAAAGTTTTTTGTAGCCTAAATGTTCAGTAACGATAGAGTGTACGACAGATCTTGAAACTTCCGGAATTTCCATAGACAAAGCAGTTACCGTGAACCTACGATTTTCTGTAATCATTCTGTCGACTCGTTCAGCAAGATCAGCTGTAACGACAGACATGCGTCCTTGGCACCCTGCATCATGAACGTTATTTCGGACATCTTAAAACTTTCGGCACCATTCACGCACAACGCCATCAGTCGTGAAGTCATCACCGAACACTTGGCTCATTCTCGGATGAATTTCTGCTGCAATATTCCCTTCAGCTTGCAGAAACCGAATTACACTTCGTAATTCACACTTGGCGGGAGCAACAATGACGGCAGCCATGTTTACGTGGCTGTAGTACAACGCAAATTGATGCCTTGAGGTCAAAAATGGGGGAGTGTGTAGTGCGAGAATTGCACAGTAGCCTATAGCGCATGTCCACTTTCTGCCGCTCGCTTAGCTTCTATACTAAGCGATCGGAGGTTCAAACAAAAACTGCCCTTGTATTTAGTTATATTTACGGCCTTTAGATTTGACTGATTTATCGTGTAAGCGACGTTTAACGGATTCCTTTTAGCACTCATGCGGATGACCTCACACTTTTCGTTATTTAGGGTCAACTGCCAATTTTCGCACCATTCAGATATATCTTCTAAATCGTTTTGCAGTTTATCCAGAAATACGGAATCAAGCTGACATCCCTTGTCAATAGCCCTCAACGGTTCATGCGAATAAAGAGCTAGTTGTGTTTCACAAGAACTATGTTTTCTAAATCCATGTTGACTGTGAGCCAATAGACCGTTTAATCGAGGTAATTCATAATGTTCGAACACAATACATGTTCTAAAATCCTGCTGCATATCGACGTTAATGATATGGGCCTGTAATTTAGTGCATACAGACTGTACCAGAAGACTTGCTTTTATTAAGTGATTTAAGTTGCTTCACTTTACTTCTATGTTACTCATGTTGGCAGCTGTTCTTGGTTCGCATTCTGGAATATTTATTTCTTCTTCTTTTGTGAAGGCATTTAGGAACGCTGTGTTTAGTAACTCTGCTTTGGCAGCACTGTCTTCACTCCATTGCTATCGCATTGGAAGGCATTGATTGTTTCTTGCCGCTAACATACTTCACATACGACCAGAATCTCTTTGGATTTTCTGCCAGGTTTCGAGACAAAGTTTCGTTGTGGAAACTATTACAAGGAACTCGCATTGAAGTGCGCGCTAAGTTTCGAGCTTTTGTAAAAGATCGCCAATCTTGGGGATTTTGCGTCTGTTTTAAATTTGGCATGTTTGTTTCGTTGTTTCTGCAACAGTGTTGTAACCCGTTTTGTGTACCAAGGAGGATCAGCTGCGTCGTTTGTTAATTTATTTGGTATAAATCTCTCAATTGCTGCCGATACTACGTCTTTGAATTCAAGCCACATTTGGTCTACACTTATAAATTTAGAAGCAGTGGAGATTGTCTCTCGGGAAGGCGTCAAGTGAATTTTTATCTGTTTTTCTGAATAGGTATATTTTTCGCTTATTTTTGGGGGATTTGGGTGTTATAGTAGTCAATCTCGCTACTACAACCCTGTGTTCACTAATCCCTGTATCAGTTTGATGCTCGTTATTAACTTAAGATTATTTGTTGCTAAGAGGTCAGTTGTGTTTTCACAACTGTTTACTATTCGCGTGGGCTCACGAGCTTACTGCTCGAAATAATTATCAGAGAATGCGTTTAGTATAATTTAGGATGATGTGTTATGCGTAGCTCCGCAATTAAATATGTATTTTCGCCCAACTTATCGAGGGTAAATTAAAGTCACCATAAACTATAATCGAATCAGACTCAAGTTTTCTCTGAACCTTTCAGCAACTGTAGCATCTGAATTGGGAGGTCGGTAAAATTTTATTCCGTTTGCCATCAATGGCCTCTGCCCACACTAACTCACAGGAACTATCTACAGGACAAGATAATCTACTGCTAACAGCAACAAACACGCCACTGCCAAATGTGTCTAGCCTATCCTTTCGGAACATCGTTAGGTTCTTCGCAAAAATTTCAGCTGAGCTTATCTCCGGCTTTAACCAGCTTTCAGTGCGAGTGCTTTCTATTAGCGCTTGGAGCTCTGGTATTTTCGCAACACAGCTACGACAACTGTTATACCGATGTTTCTTGTATCTACGGTCTTCCTGTGGTCGGCCTGCACCCTTTGTGACTGAAGCCCTTCTTGTGATTTCCCGAGACCCTCTAACCTGACTAACAGCCCTTCTGCACTCACTGCACCGCACGAACTAATCAGGAATAATTAGCAGAACAGCAGGCGTTGCGGTTCAGACCGAAATGTCAGACATGACCTTAGTCTCTCGTTGGCACAAACAGTTTCTTACCTTTTAACGGTTGGCATCAGTTCCGTTCATTTCTGTAGCCTGGATATGTACGAAGACGAATAGGCACCATTTGTCGGAAACGTCGGCAAATATTTGTACAAATGATGCAGAAATATTACAGATCATTGCATTTATTCGGCAGCTCATCCTGTGCCAATGTCTGTAAAAGTTCAGATATCGGAGTCAACATGCCACATATATCCGCATAAGTTATCAAATCACAACATATTCAAAAACAAAAATATTACTGTACTTGAAACCGATCTGTAACACAGCATTGTTCGTTGCTTTACGAATTACTATCATACAAAGACCAAACTAGTACGGATGGGTTAACAGTATCATGTCTCAGCAACGATGATTGTTAGCATGTCTTAACCTCTGACACACTCCAAATTTCGTACAACGCTTTTAACACCTTCATGTACGCTAGGGAATGATCATTTCACACTAAAACTGTAAATTGTTTTTGTTAACAGATATATTATTATAATGTTTGTTCGTTACTAAGGCATACTCAACGAAAAAATAGAGCTTGTAAGAGGTCGCTGTTTATTCTAATTACTCGTTACCAAGTACTCATTTACCTTGTCTTTTTTCCGTTTTTTCTGAATTGGAAAAAGAAACGTACAGTTAATTATCCCATTTCTATATCATTTGGACTCCATGGCGCGCTTCAATTTTTGCATAGTGTCGACGTGGACAATTTGCAAAAATTGAAGCGTACTCGCGCGAACTTTGCAAAAATGTCAGTTCGCCATCGAGTCTAAACATCCACTAATGTTCACGAATAGCATCATTCTGTTTCCAGAGATTCCCGTCCACATGTTTCTAAAGTTATTGCGACTACGCTCCAGATGTTTCGCTGGAATCCCTTGCATATCCTCCATACAGTTCCGACCTCTCCCCTTACGATTTCCATATTTTTTATGCTCTGAAGAAAGCTTTCAGTGGCCGTCGATTTGCTTCAGACGAGGTGTCTGCCTGAGTACGCTCGTAGTTCCGCAGGCAACCGAAAGCATTTTCCGATAAAGCCATTCACCAGTGTGTCTCATAATGGGATAACTGTATTAGCAGTTAAGGCATTTACTTATGAAATAATAAACAGCTTTGTTACTTTTTATTTATTTCTCGTTTTCATTTGACTGCTTCTGTTACATAAAATTTTAGGCCTCGCTGGAACAATATCCCAACGTCAGGGACGGTAGCCGTGCAAATTATTCTGGTGAGCAAGCTGTGACTTTCTGTGCGTCGTTTTACAGTCCACACAACAGCCAGACGTTATTAAGTTGCACGGATTCGTTCGGCTCTATTCAGAAGAACTTGACTAATTTATTGTCAGGCAGGTTTTGATGTATACTGGAGCAGTTTTTGAGCATAAAATATGCACATCAGGTTAGATTAGCAGATGATGTGGGACGTTCACAGGCAGCTACAGCTCCGTTCTTATTCCTGAAGAATGACACTTAAATATACTGAATGAACAGCACCTGACAGATACACAATCAAAAGTAGTAGTAATTTGACGAATATTTTTGGTTTTAAATTGCAATCAACGGTGTTCAGCAATAAAAACGTTAACATCCCATCACACTTCACATTCCGCTTTCACTAACATCGTGGATGTGAAATTGCAGTAATAATAGGTCACTCATTGGTGTAAAACAGTTTTCATTCACCTACTCAACCAGTACATTGATCAACTGCATATACATACGGTCATGTAATGTATGCTTCTACGCGCACTTCACATATTAATTTGTAATCAGATCGTGTGTGTGCGTGCGTTCGTTTGTTCGTGCGTATGTGTAGTGCCCAAGGGCAAATAGTGAGTAACAAGATCTGACTCAAATACACATGAGAAATAGTCGTGAAATAGATGAGGATAAAGCTACGGAATTTTCATTTTTCCAAATATTGTGTGGAATGAGGGATGGATTTTTTCGTGATTTCAGGATGAAGTCATAGGCTGGGTTGCAACTTATAACCCGTCCAAATTTCAGCTCTGTCTGACTATTAATTACAGAGAAAATTACAATTTAGCTAGAATTAAAATTGCTGAGTTTTACCCCACAAAATGGGTTAAAACCCCACAATGTGAGTCTTTGCCCTATTTGAGATAAACATGGATGATTTAATAATAAAAACACATCAGATAATCCTTTGTAACACTGTTGTGTTGTAACCAAGTAACCCAACAAAATATTGAACTTAAATGTCATAAATTATAACATGATGCTAATACTGGACGCAAACAACATTTTCTTCTCCACGAAAGGAGCATTAATAGGGTAACCTGAAAGAGTTCAATGACTGAGGATAAGCTGGCTAGGAACCTAGTAAATTGTGTACTCTGTTTGGTCCTTTAATTCTCCCTTGAAATCCCAGACCCTTGACTTTCTTCTTCATATACTTTGCCAAATAGTAAGCCCATGTCTATATGTGAGCTACTGTCACGATGTGAAAAATCTGAATCTGACTCTGGATAATAATCAACTGGCTGTCTAATCTGTTATCTTTCTTTTTTGGCACTGATATAATGAAAACTAACTTCCGTCGATTTGTTTCTACAGCAAGCTCTTTTCTTTCTTTTGCACGTCATACGTTTCAATAGCAAGCGTTTCTTTTCCCATGCATTCACCTCATATACGGCACTTATTTGGTGTTGACGCTATACGTACAGATTTCAGCGTTTTACCAGACGGTTTCCTCTAATTCTTTGTTGTGGACAGCGGAATATCTTCCGGTGAGGTAATCTAACAGTGTGTGCTGAATGTCATATTTTGCAGGGTCTGTCATTGAAGAACTGTCGTCATGCTGTTGCAAAAATGGTTCAAATGGCTCTGATCACTATGGGACTTAACTTCTGAGGTCGCGCGGTTCCAGACTGTAGCGCCTAGAACCGCTCGGCCACCACAGCCGGCTCGTTGCAGTTGGGGGGATTTATCCCAAAATACATACATACGGGGATTTGCCCCCTTTGGTCATTTTCTGATAAATGTACCATTGCCGATTTTTGGGACCAAACGGAACAATCCCGACAAAGTCTATTAACAAAGTTTCAAGAGCCGGATTTAAAAAATTACTCTAGGGATATACTACTACCCCCTACGCATCGCTCACATAGAGATCTTGAGGATAAGATTTAGAATAATTACTATACCCACGGAGACATTCAAACAATCATTCATCACGCGCTCCATACGTGAATGGAACAAGAAGAAACCCTAAAAACTGGTACAATGCGGCGTATCATGTGCCATGCACTTCACGGTGATTTGCAGAGTATAGATGTAGATGTAGAATTATCTACATGCGAAAGTGAAGTTTAAATGCAGTAGAGTCAATGAGTGATTCGTTGATTCTTCATTTGGGACCCTGCGTTATAGAACGTTCAACTAAAACATCAGAAAAGTTACATGTAAGTACTAAAAAACAGACTTCTCATTTTCCTACCACGGAGCGACCTGCCGAGACGAAAAATAAGTTACAATAACACAAACCTGCTACCAGATGGTCAATCCCTGAATGACAGTTAATTCAAAAACTCGGTGCTGGTTTTTACTCCACTCGGGCCTTTACCCTCACCTACCCTACACATCGCGTTACATAAAGTAACCGCAGGGGGGAAAAATGGGACCTAAATATTGAAATACCGTATGTATTGTGATTGGATAGTTACAAGAAAGTAACAGATTACTTTGAATATATGTGTTAACTTTTCGTTTATTCCGTGCAGCTGTGGTATGGGGCACTTTTCCCGGTTATGCAAGCACGGGATGGAGCAGGGAAGCATTCCTACTTTCAAGATGGTGAGAGGGAACATGTTGCAAGGATGGGGAATGGGGCTGTATTAGTGGAAGTCTCCGTTAGTGCCACGGTCAGTTGTAAACATGTTTGGTAGGCCGAGCAACGCATTTTTGACATCGAACGCACTTTTCCCAAAATCGATCTACACTACTGGCCATTAAAATTGCTACACCACGAAGATGACGTGCTACAAATGCGAAATTTAACCGACAGAAAGAAGATGCCGTGATATGCAAATGATTAGCTTTTCAGAGCATTCACACAAGGTTGGCGCCGGTGGCGACACCTACAACGTGCTGACATGAGGAAAGTTTCCAAAAGATTTCTCATAAACAAACAGCAGTTGACCGGCGTTGCCTGGTGAAACGTTGTTGTGATGCCTCGTGTAAGGAGGAGAAATGCGTACCATCATGTTTGCGACTTCGATAAATGTCAGATTGTAGACTATTGCGATTGCGGTTTATCGTATGGCGACATTGCTGCTCGCGTTGGTCGAGATCCAATGACTGTTAGCAGAATATGGAATCGGTGGGTTCAGGAGGGTAATACGAAACGCCGTGCTGGATCCCAGCGGCCTCATATCACTAGGAGTCGAGATGAGAGGCATTTTATCCGCATGGCTGTAACGGATCGTGCAGCCACGTCTCGATTCCTGAGCCAACAGATGGGGACGTTTGCAAGACAACAACCGTCTGCACGAACAGTTCGACGATGTTTGCAGCAGCATGGACTATCAGCTCGGAGACCGTGGCTGCGGTTACCCTTGACGCTGCATCACAGACAGGAGCGCCTGCGATGGTGTACTCAACGACGAACCTGGGTGCACTAATGGCAAAACATCATTTTTCCGGATGAATCCAGGTGCTGTTTACAGCATCATGATGGTCGCATCCGTGTTTGGCGATATCACGGTGAACGCACATTGGAAGCGTGTATTCGTCATCGCCATACTGCCGTATCACCTAGCGTGATGGTATGGGGTGCCATTGGTTACACGTCTCGGTCACCTCTTGTTCGCATTGACGGTACGTTGGACAGTGGACGTTACATTTCAGATGTGTTACGACCCGTGGCTCTATCCTTCATTCCCTGCGAAACCCTACATTTCAGCAGGATAATGCACGACCGCATGTTGCAGGTCCTGTACGGGCCTTTCTGGATACAGAAAATGTTCGACTGATGCCCTGGCCAGCACATTCTCCAGATCTCTCACTAATTGAAAACGTCTGGTCAATGGTGGCCGAGCAAGTGGCTCGTCACTATACGCCAGTCACTACTCTTGGTGACTGTGGTATCGTGTTGAAGCTGCATGGGCAGCTGTACCTGTACACGCCGTCCAAGCTCTGTTTGACTCAATGCCCAGTCGTATCAAGGCCGTTATTACGGCCAGAGGTGGTTGTTCTGGGTACTGATTTCTCAGGATCTATGCACCCAAACTGCGCGTAAATGTAATCACATGTCAGTTTTAGTATAATATATTTGTCCAATGAATACCCGTTTATCATCTGCATTTCTTCTTGATGTAGCAATTTTAATGGCCAATAGTGTATCATTACAGTCTTTATCAGATACCCCCTCGAAACGTGGTTCCTTAACGGTATTAGATGTTGTTGTTTAGAAAACGTCCGTGCGTGTGGTAGTGTGACGTGCAATCAGAAGTGGAGTCATTCGGCCTTAATTCTTTGAGGAGAAACACTGTGCTGTTACTATCAATTCTGAACGGTGTGTCAGCAAGAACTAACTATTTTTTTAACTAAAACGTCAGAAGTTAGATTTTGGACTAATATGGTTTCAGCAGGATTATGCCACCGCCGAAGCTGTTAGAAATTCTATTTCTGTTTTGAGGGAAAACTCCCCTGGACGCTTGATCTCTCGGAGCGGTGACATTCCGTGGCCCGCACGCTCGCAGGATTTAACTCCGTGCGACTACTTTTAGTGGGGCTACCTCGATATCCAGGGGCCTAAAAACCTCAAAGCATGCAATATGCCACGAGGTAGGCCGCATTCCGCAACAGATGCGTCACAGAGTTATGCAGAACTTCAGAGACCGTTGCAGTAGTGCATTAACAATGAGGGACATCAGTTCCAAGACCTGTTGCTTAAAACCCCACGAAATTAACTTCCACTTGTATCCTGCTGATACCACAATATAATTTTGTTTTACCATGTTTAGTTTCGCTTCTTAATTAATCTTCAAAATTACTCAAAGTTAGGGGGACTGCAATTCACAGTGCAAAAATAGACTGAGGTGACGAAATTCAGGGGATAGCGGGTAGTTTCGCGTTCACAAGGTATAAAAGGACAGTGCATTGGCAGATCAATTATTTGTACTGAGATGATTCATGTGAAAAGGTTTCCGACGTGATTATGGCCATACGGCGGGAATTAACAGACTTTGAACGCGGAATAGTTGTTGAAGTTAGACGCATTTTCCAGTACGGACATCGCTGGGGAAATCTATATTCCGAGATTCACTGTGTCGAGAGCATGCCGAATTATCAAATTTCAGGTACTACCTCTCACCACGTACAATGTCTTGGCCGACGGCCTTCGCTAAACGACCGGGAGCAGCAGCATTTGCGTACAGTTTTCATCGCTAACAGAGGAGCAACACTGCGTAACATAACAGCAGAAATCAATGTGGGACGTACGACGAACATATTCGTTACTATAGTGCAACGAAATCTTGCGTTAAGTGCCTATGGCAGCACACGACTGACGCGAGCACCTTCTCTAACGGCACGACCACACCAGCAGCGCCTATCCGGGGCTCCTGACCATATTGGATGGACCCTAGACGACTGGAGAACCGTGGCCCGGTCAGATGAGTCCCGATTACAGTTGACAAGAACTGACGGTAGGGTTCGAGTGCGGCGCAAAACCCACGCAACCATGGACCCAAGTTGTCAACAAGCCACTGTGTAAACTGGTGGTGACTCCATAATGGTGTGGGCTGTGTTTACGTCTAATGGAATGGGTTCACTGGTCCAACTGAACCGATCATTGACTGGAAATGTTATGTTCGGCTACTTGGAGACCATTTGCAGCCATTCATGAATTTCATTTTCTCAAATAACGATTGAATTCTTATGGATGACAATGTGCCACGGCATTGGGCTACAATTGTTCGAGAGTAGTTTGAAGAACATTCTCGACAATTTGGGCGACTGATTTGGCCACCCAGATCGCCCTAAATTTCATCGAACATTTGTGGGACGTAATCGAGAGGTCAGTTCGTGTACAAACTCCTTCACCGGAAACTCTTTCGCATTTATGGACGCCTATAGAGGCGGCATGGTTCAATATTTATGCAAGGGACTTCCACCGACTAGTTGAGTCCATATTACGTAAACAGAGCGTGAAGGAGGGGGAAACGGAAGGAAAGGGAAGGAATTATTGACGTCAGTTGCATCGGCACTTCATGTGGAATCAGCGGCAACGTGTAATAATGTGTGCTTTAAAATCGGTATCTGCTGCTTACTAGGCAGCCGCGTTAACCACAACGCCATCCAGACACAGTGTTGATCTCGACTGCACAGAGTCTCTCGGCACGCCTTCCCACCGAACCACATTCCCGTCTAGCGCCACCTACCCACAGTCCCCATCCATGTCCTCCATGCTCGCTACTTTTTTACCACTGAATGTCGCACGTAATAGTGAATCCGCACCGAAGGTGGTGGATTTGTTGCCCATCGAGGCGACCAGTTATGTGTATGCATGGTGCCTATTCTTTCGGAGATGTGAACTGAGGGTGGATGGGGGGAAAAAGAAAGGAAAGGTAGGGAATTGATGTCAGCTGCTTAAGGACATTATGAGGAATCAGTAAAGGTGAGTGAAAATATGCCAGACCGCGACTCGAACCTGGGATCTTCTGTTTACTAGCCCGCTGTTGCATTAGCCAATGCGCCATCCTGACGCAGTGTTTTTTCACAAGAGCTCGGATTATCGCGGCATGCCTGCCTGTCGACCCATATTGCTATCTAGCGCCACCTATTTGTAATCCCCAACCATGTCCTCCATGCTGACTGATCAGAAATTCCCACAGGAGTTCGAACGTAATTGTGCATCGGCACCGAAGGAGGTTGATACATTATCCATCGAGGCGAATCAGTTGTCTGAATGCGAGGTGCCTGGGAAAATAAGGGGAAGGAACTATTCATGCAGGTGCAACGGGGTGTTCGACCTCCTGAGGGAATCTGAAAGTAGCGACGATAGAGGACACGGACGGGCCTGCGGATAGGTGGCGGTAGCTGGGAATGTGGATCGGTGCGGAGGTGTATCGAGACAGTCCGCGCAACTGCGATAAACACTGTGTCTGAATGGCACAGTGGTTAGCGCATCTAGCTAGTAAACAGAAGATCCTGGGTTTGAGTCTTGGTCAGGCACACATTTTCGCTCCTAACCGCTGATTCCACATAAAAGACCGATGCAGTTGACATCAATAGTTCCTTCCCTTTCCTTTCCTTTCTCCCTCCTGATCCTCAGTTTACATAATATTTATCGCAGCTGCGCATTCCTGTGGTGTCTGTTCTTTCGGACATATTCGAACTGAAAGAACATGCACCACGCATCCATATTACTGTCGAGTCCATATCACGTAGAGTTGCTGCTCTCCGTCAGGCAAAAGGAGGTCGAACTCAACGTTAGGTGTCCCATGACTTTTTTCACCCCACTCTATCAATTAGCTGATAGATTATTTAATAAATGTTTTACTTCTCGTCGTACATGTTATCGTAGTAGTTCAGTGAAGAAGTGGAACCTCAAGTCTCGCATCACATAATAATTTTGTAGCCTTACATTATTCAACTCCTAACTGGCATGCATAGAATTTATATTGATTACTATTTATAATTTTCAATGCCTGCTCAGCAGTTGAGTGATGATTTATTAAAGTGACTTTGAATAACGAATTTGACTTCCATAGCAAGACAAGATGGTGGCTCATTAGTGTAGCACACTGAAATGAAGCAAGTAAACGTACTGTTTGTGTCTGGGAAGTAAGCTCGCAACACATGATTTCAGTCATGAACGTACTGACCTTTAAAGACAACTGACACAGCTTGCAAGCTCGTGGGTATAATCTAACTGTACTCAGCCTTACAAACCGAGAAAACCTAATCGGATACTTAATCCAGAATAACCAGTAGAAAACACTTAATATCTGTGAATTTAAGTTAGTGCGGAATGAAATGAAGTTATAGCTGATGCAGTAACCAGCTTCCAAGCGATTATGAATTTACAACCTCTTCGCATCCATCCCACTCTGCATAAACACAACAAAATACATGTGTGCAGAGCGATACTTGTAAACAAAGCCAGGTGATCTCACACGGATAACTATACTTCAGCTCTGAATGTAAACTGAATTGGTATTAATTGAATTCTTGTAGGTGGTAAAGTCTGTTCAACAACATAGCTCCCTATCAAACAATGATGACTTCATGTCATTTCGAAAATACGTCTCCAACTTAATACTATTTATTTTAATTCATTTATTTATTTGCTGCAATTCACAAATGATCTGCCACATAGTTACTATGATGGGTCGTCCTTACACAATACGAAATTGTACATGTACAGAATGTGAAACTTATGTGTTATTTCTTGTTTTTAATAAGGGTTAATAATACTTAAGATTTAAATGCTTAGACTTAAAAGTAATTAACAAAAGAAAATCTTAAAATTAACGTTTTATGAGTAAAAGATAGGAATTTAGGGAGACTTATATGACGTATTATAACTTTAGGACATAAACTCGGGAATTTTTTTCTAAAATAAACCAGATTCTTGCATTAAATATGGGTAAAAAGGAGATAATAAACATATACGAAATTAACAAAATTTTGGAAAATCGAAAATTAAACCATAACCATATTTATACAGGAAACAGACAAGACGCAGTAAAGGCCAACGCGTTTCGAACAAGCAAGACACATTGCTTGTCACCACTCAACAAATGCTATTGGCTCAGAGCAAACAGGCTCGTCAGAGACACAATACTGACATAGTGACTTAGCAAAGAGTTTGTGAAAAAGCTTATATCCTTTTGCTGTGCGGTTATAATTAAACTGACGGTGTACCGAATGCTGCTGTATGGGCTGTATACGTCGTAGGACGCTGAACATTGTACATATGTTCTTTAATCGGTGCAGTCGCAGATAATTCCGAAAAAATAATAGTTTCCTTTCTGCCATCAGGTGAAAATATGTCGCTGTAAACAGCCAGAATATGATGTGATGCAGGAGAAGGGGAGGAACGATCAAACACGTGATAATAGTGGTCCTGGAACGTTTATTAGGATATGGTCGCAAGCTACAACATGTGTTCAGTACGGTCTCCCCCAACATCGACAGTTTCTCACAGTGTATCCGGCGTAATCAGAGCGATATGTTGTCATATGCCAACCTTCTAACCCCTGATAGACACAATCTTTCAGATGTCCCAAAAATGAACGGTTGCATGGAAGTAGGTCGAGGAATCTGGAAGACCACACATCTTGAAATTGCCTAGAGGCGATGTAGTCGTTACTGATGGTTTCTCGAAGCAAATCTTTCACCTGGCATGTGACATGTAGTGTCGCCCCATAGTGGTGTCGACACAGTTGCGTTCCTGCAAAGCTGGTTTCATGTGTTTGCACAATGAGACCATTATAATGTGCAGATATCTCTGTATACCTAACAGACCCGTGAGGTGTCATTTCCTCGAATAAAAATGGCACGAGAATGAAGGATCTTGTGAAACTACACGACACAATAAAAAAAAGGTTCAAATGGCTCTGAGCACTATGGAACTTAACATCTGAGGTCATCAGTCCCCTAGAACTTAGAACTACTTACACCGATCTAACCTAAGGACATCACACACATCCATGCCCGAGGCAGGAATCTAACCTGCGACCGTAGCGGTCGCGCGGTTCCAGACTGAAGCGCCTAGAACCGCTCAGCCACACCGGCCGGCACAAAATTCCCGAGTTTATGTCTTAAAGTTATAATACGTCATGTAAGCTGAATACATTGGACGTTTCTGTACATGTGCCGGAGTAGAACACCATAGGCGACATTTCTGTGCCTTTACGGCACTAGGTGAAGTAACATATGTCTCGTCTGTGAAAAGAATATTTCCCAGCCATTAGTCATTCTTTTCCATGTGTGCCAAAAGACGAAGGGCAAAGTCACGGCTTTATAACTATCTTGGGGCTTCATTTGGTTCACATTCTGAATCTTGTAAGGATACCAATGTAAAATGCGATACGAAATCTTTTGAACTGTTGACTAGGGGAGAGAAGTTCACCTGTTTCTTCAAATTGCTTGACCGTATTCTTTAGGTCATCTCTTCACAGCTTCTTCTGTTGGCGATATTCCCATTATGCACCGCTGCTATTGCTGCCGTTCTGATAAGACAACTTTACCAGCAGTGCATAATCTTTCTTCTCAATAGCCATTGCATTTGTGCAGAAGACTCTTAACCCTTTACACCAACAGTCATTTCAGAAAGGAAATCAACATGCGTTACCCAGTGATAAACAGCTTACGCATGTCAAAACAGGGTACGTTTCACATTCTAACTGCTTACAGAGCCATATTTTCACCTGGTGACAGAGAGTGGAACTATAATTGTTTTCATCCTACTCTGTGAGCACACCGGTTAAATGAACATACCTACGATGTTTCAGCGTCCTGCGATGTATAACGCCCGCTCTGCAGCACTCAGAACACTTTCATTTTAATTATAACCACCAGTATATTGAAATTGTCTACTGCATGATCTCAAGAATGGCTGTAAATAAATATTAAAATTCATTTAAAAAAGGTAAAATGTACAGTGAGGCAATGAAAGGGCCGACAAATAGGCACCTTTCACGGCAAGAAATGGTAACTGTATCACACAGTTTGATCTTTAGCAGGACCAACAATGAAGACTCATCAGTTTACATTCCACTAAACCATGATTACCGTCTTGCTGTAATAAACGTTGTAACTCATAACAAAAAGCATTTGAAAACAGTTTGATGAATATTTTAGAAATTGGTATTACAGGACGCACAATATGAACTTGTATACTAGCAGAAAACGAGTAACAAGTGAATTGTAGCGATGATCCCACAAGAAAGAAGTTTTATTCTTGTATCACCTGATTATCAGCAATGCCCAAGGTTTTATTTATTCCAGTCTTCTGTTAGCGCATCTCATCCTCTCCTCCCTCTCTGTCAACCTCCTTCTCCCCTCTTTGTCCATTTCCTTCACCCCACTGTTCACTTCCTCCACCCTCTACCTCTTCCCATTTCGTCCTCAACCCTCTCTGTCCAAATCTTAATCCACTCCCTCTCTCTGTCCATCTCCTCTCTCTACTCCTCTTTCTGTCCACTTCCTCCTCCTCTCTCTCCTTCTATCTGCTCCTCCCCTATTTCTGTCCATCTCAGTCTCCTCCTCTCCCTGTTTCTGTCCATTTCCTCCTCCTCCCCTTTCTCTCTGCCCTTCTCATCTCCCCACCTCTATCTGCTCATCTCCTCCTTCATCCTTTCTATATCCACTTTATCCTCCTGCTCTCACTGTCCATCTCCTTTTACCCTCGCTCTCTGCTTAGCCATGACCCCCCACATGCATATTCCTTGGAATGCATTCAGATACTACCTGCACAATATGATTGTTGATCGGGGCACCCTAGATGTCAGAGGCTACCTACCCTACTCACCCCCACTTTTATGGAAGCTAGGAAGTGATATGTGTACAGTATATATACTTTGTACGCTCAGAAAAAAGGGCCAGATGAATATATATACAAGTATTTATTGAACAGAGAAAAAATTCGATACCCAGTATAGTCGCCTTTAACAACAATTCAGCCCTTCAATCATGCAAAGACCACCCTAGAAGCGTGAACTGCCCGACTCCAAAGCAATAAAATTCAAAGAATAATCTGATAGTCGCCAGGAAATTAGATATCAAACTTGACATCCAAAGAAAGACATATAATGCGTTAAGTTCGAAAGCTGTTCGGAAAGTAATTTCCGATTCTGTCTGTTGCGCTGAGCAGTGGGGCTACCGGAGTAATAGCACAGCTGTGTCGCCCAGCCCAGTACCAGGCTGGCAGTTCCGCGGAAAAGTTGTTGAACTGTTGTTTGCGCCGTAACCACAAATCAAAGTGGCCGCTACCATCGGAAAAAATCTCGGCGTCTGTGAGTTATGTGCTAGAAGTATGAATGTGTCCGTTTTTTCTGTGCGAAAAACGTGAGATCTATAGACACTCATAGTGAACTATGAGCAGTATACGGAGACACTATTGTGAGTGATAGCGCTGTGAGAAAATGGTGCCATTTGATTCGGGAAGGTTGGGGAGCGTCCCTAAAGATGAAGGAAGTGGACGATCATTTGCTGTCACAAATTAAAACTTGTAGCAAAGGTTAATGACGGAATCAGAGAAAATAGTCGGTTCACAAATGTACAGTGTGTCCATAGAGACGCGCTATCGTTTGAAAAAAAAATCATAACGTCGCAACTTTTTCACGTAGAGCATCGTTGTTTGTTGTAAAACGTTTAGCGGCTGTCATATTTTACTGTTGTGCCATAATTTCATTGTATGCTCCAATCGTTGTTTGTAGAACATCAAGGCGATATTAAAGTTCTACAGATGTACAGTTCAGCACTGCAGCATTAAAAGTTTTGATTGCTTCATTTATTCGTGTACGTAGGGTAGCAGTATCACTGACTAGTGTTGCGTACACGTGATTCTTGACGTAACACCATACATGACGTCTAACAGGACGTCATCGCGAGAGCGCAGGGGCCGTGCGATTGGACCATCACGCACCCATCCTCCTCTCCGGAAATGTCATTCCGCAAAACGTTGTAAATTTGCGGTAAGATCTTATGGGACCAAACTGCTGAGGTTATGGGTCCTTAAGCTTACACACCACTTCATCTAACTTAAACTAACTTACGCTAAGGACAATATACACCCAAGCCGCGAGGACCGTGACAAGGAGCCTCAGGCTGTCATTCCGTTGATGCTGCAGATTCAAACTCCGCTGTGGGGGTTCACCATTTGTTACAGCTTTTCTGCGTAGGAAAATTGGCTTATCACCCTCTCGTGCACTAGTCCGCGCCATACATTAAGCTTCAGTGTAGACCAAGTAAATATTCCTGAATTCCAATCAAGAACAACTGCTAAGAAGATAAACATAGAAGTAAATATCCTCGGTGTCAGAAAGCAGCTTAAACCACTTAATAAAGGCATGGCTTCCGGTCCAGTTTCTATACCAGTCAGGTTCCTCTCAGAGTATGCTGATACGACAGCTCCATATTTAGCACTTATATACAACGGCTTGCTCACAGAAAGATCCGTGTCTAAAGACTGGAAAATTGCTCAAGTCACACCAATACCCAAAAAGGGAAGTAGGAGTAATCCGTAGAATTACAGGCCCAGGTCACTAACGTCGATTTCGAGTAGGATTTTGCAACATACACTGTACTGGAACGTTATGAAGTACCTCGAAGAATACGATTTATTGACACATAGTCAGCACGGATCCAGAAAATATCGTTCTTGAGTAACACAACTAGCTCTTTATACTCATGAAGTAATGAGTGCTATCGACAGGGGATGCCAAATTGATTCCATATTTTTAGATTTCCAGAAGGCTTCCGACACCGTTCCTCACAAGCGTCTTCTAACCAGACTGCGTGCCTATGGAATATCGCCTCAGTTGTGCGACTGGATTCGTGATTTCCTGTCAGAAAGGTCATAGTTCGTTGTACTAAACGGAAAGTCATCGACTAAAACAGAAGTAATATCCGGCGTTCCCCAAGAAAGTGTTATAGGACCTCTACTGTTCCTGATCTATACTAGCGATATAGGAGACGATCTAAGTACACCTCCTTGATTGTTTGCAGATGATACTGTCATTTACCGATTTGAAAAGTCATCAGATGACCAAAACGAATTGCAAAATGAACAGAAATCCACTAAATCCACTAAATTTCGATTACGCGATAACTTACACAAATCTGAAGGCTGTAAATTCAACAAAATACTTAGGGATTAGAATTACAACTAACCTAAATTGGAATGATCACATAGATAATGTTGTGGGTAGAGCAAACCAAAAACTGCGATTCATTGGCAGAACACTTAGAAGCTGCAACAGGTCTACTAAAGAGACTGCTTGCACTACACTTGTCCGCCCTATTCTGGAGTATTGCTGTGCGTTGTGGGATCCGTATCAGGTGGGACTGACGGATGATGCTCAAAAGTTCAACGGAGGGCGGCTCGTATTATCGCGAAGTAGGGGATATAGTGCGACAGACATGATACGTGAATTGGAGTGGCAAGCATTAAAACAAAGGCGTGTTTCGTTGCGACGGTATCTTCTCATGAAATTTCAATCACCAGTTTTCTTCTTCCATTCTGTTGGCAGCCGCCTACATAGGGAGAAATAATCATCACGTTAAAATAAGAGAAATCAGGACTCGCACAGAAAAATTTAAGTGCTCGTTTTTCCCGCGCGCCGTTCGAGAGTGGAACGGTAGAGAGACAGCTTGAAGGTGGTTCACTGAACGCTCTGACAGGCACTTTACTGTGAATATCAGAGTAATCACGTAGATGTAGATGTAGATAACTCATGTGTTCAGGTGTTTTGTATGGGTTTTTAGAGCCCTGAATCCTAATGATTGGCTATTCACATGCGCAGAATTGTAGAACGTAGCTTCATATGAAAATAGGCACTTTTTCGAGTATGTATTGTCAGTATCTGTGGAGGCCAGCATGGAATACATGAATGTATACCACAGAGGAAGATCATTTGGCTGCAATGCTTGGACCATTTGCACTTGGTATGCAAAGGCGAAACTGCTTATGTAAACTTTATGGACAATTGGACTTGCTTCCTGCAGTTTGCACGTGGTACACATCGAATTGACTTACGAAGGCTTGGTCTAAATGCATCTTGCACTCTGTCAACACGTGCTTGATACTCAAGGTGCGTCTACTTCGGAAAAGGTCTTCGACACTGTCTGTCTCTTTAAGACTTTTGAACCTCACCATTATGCTTTTTCCAGTGGTGTCATCCTATACTGTCGTCGACGATTTCGTAGTACAATTGTCACGGATTTGGATTCTGCATACCAGATGACACTTTGCGCCTTGTCCTTGTCTGTTGCCATATTGATGCTCTCCGTTTCCAGTCTGCAACAAAGCACAACAAACTACGATTCTCTATCTGTAATAATTTCCAAGTTATGAGTTTTGAAATGATATGGGGGTTTATAGACACACACTATAGAACTATCAGTTAGTTGTCCACAGATATGATAGTGTCATATGGACTTGTGCCTAATAAACTTGATTATCACAACGTTGTACGTCGTGGATCCCAAAGCTTGAGACTGATGTCTGCAGAACGAAGAAATTTGGAGCTTATTATTGTCTCTGATGCTTTACGATGCAGAAGGAGACAAAATCGTCAATCATATAGTGACAGGGGATGAAACAAGTGTTGCACATGTCAAAGATACAGTAGAGAGGAGCCATATTAACTCCTCATGTAAAACTTTAAAGTGACGTCAGACTTTTTCTGCTTGAAAACTGATGACGATTTCTTTTGTGGTGAAGGAGGTAGTATTTGGGACAGAAAGGGAATAATCCTAGTTGATTTTGTCGAGAGAAGTACTACAATAAACTCCAAAATTTATTTTGATAACCTAAACAAGTTAAAAAAAAAGGCATACATAAAAAAATGCGTAGGATGCTGAGTTCGGATATCGTTTTTGTGTACGATAACGTTGGTTCAAATAGTGTAGCGTGCATACAAACGTTGCTTAACAATTTCAGTTGTTTGCCCATCTTTCATACAGCCCTATTTGGTCACCCATCAGTTCTTACCTCTTTATTAAGATGAAAAAAAGTTTTGCGTCACAGGGGTTTGAAGATAAGAGTAAGTTAAAGGAGAGTGTCAAAGCATGGGCTAACTCACAAGCGTCAGAGTTCTACAAAGAAGGCATTGAAAACCTCGTTCCTCGATGTTGGAAGACAATTGCGTAGAAAAATAGCTGACAGTTGCACCTTTAAGTTGTATGTAATGGAAAAACTTCTTAATATGCTGGCATTTTTTATAAATTAACTCAACTTATTTTCCGAATAATCCTTGCAGAAGATTGTTTAGCACTAGTCCGTGAGGCAGACAATGAAACGGAGTAGAATTAGTAATGGTGCTACACCATTCCGAATCTCTAACACAACTCGAAATTTTATGGGAAGTTATTCTTTTTTCTATGTCGGATGGAAAATACAATTTTATATAAACTACGAAAGCAATAGTAGAATAGTTCCAATCGAGCCGCACCTTCTAACCAAACTGCGAGCCTATGGAATATAGCCTTAGTTGTGCGACTGGATTCGTGATTTCTTGTCAGAAAGGTCATAGTTCGTTGTAACAGATGGAAAGTCATCGACTAAAACAGAAGTAATATCCGGCGTTCACCAAGGAAGTGTTATATGACCTCTACTGTTCCTGATCTGTATTAGCGACATAGGAGACAATCTGAGTAGCCCTCCTTGATTGTTTGCAGATGATGCTGTCATTTACCGACTTGAAAAGTCATCAGATGACCAAAACGAATTGCAAAATGATTTAGATATTATATCTGTATGGTGCGAAAAGTGGCAATTGACGCTGAATGAAGAAAATTATGAAGTTATTCACATGAGCACTAGAAGTAATCCGCTAAATTTCTATTACGCGATAGGTCACACAAATCTGAAGGCTGTAAATTCAACTAAATACTTAGGGATTAGAATTACAAATAACCTAAATTGGAACTATCACATAGATAATGTTATGGGTAGAGCAAACCAGCAGGGGACTAAGCTGGTGGAGGCACCGTAATGAAGTGGGACGCGTACAGTTTGAGTGATATGGGACCCATAATAGGTCTAGATACGACTCTGACTGGTGATACTTACGTAAGCATCCTCTCTGATCATCTGCATTCGTTCACGTCCATTGTGCATTCCGACGGACTTGGGAAATTCCAGCAGGAATGTGCAACACCCCACACGTCCAGAACTGCTACAAAGTGGCTCCAGTAACACTCTTCTGAGTTTAAACACTTCCGGTGGCCACCAAACTCCCCAGACTGAATATTATTCAGCGTATCCTGAATGTTTGGCAACCTGCTGTTCAGAAGAGACCTCCACCCCCTCGTATTCCTACGGCTTTATGGAGTCATGCAGCTTTCATGGAGTCAATTTCATCCAGCACTACCTCAAACATTACTCGAGTCAATGCCACGTCGTGTTGTGGCACTTCTCCATCCTTGGGGAAGATGGGAGAAAGGGGGGGGGGGCGGGCGCTACAGTGTATTTCAACTTGATACGTCTACTCGTTTCTAAGAGAAAGACAGTCGTTGAACTACAGACAGTCGGATGATAAATGACAAAAATATGTTTTTCCATGTGATGTAATGTAATGACAAATTAATAATTTTCTATTTTTTGCGTTACTTGTACTGTGAATCCTTGCATTTAGCCAAATTTCATGATTCTACGTCAACGAAAAGTACCCTACTAGATTCGATAAGTGAGTCTGCGAGTGTTAAAACACGTGATGTAAATGACCATATCTTTTGACTGATTTACTGTAGAGCCTTAAATTGTGACACAGCCTAGGGATCGTAGGCGTTAGTATGTTAGGTAAATTTCAACCTCATCCGTCTAACCGTCCTGAGATAAAAGGTTCTTAACAGTCTGACAGACAGACAGACGGACAACAAAATGATTCTACAAAGGTTCCGTTTTTACCGTTTGAAGTACGGAACCCTAAACATCATACAAAATTAGATGCACTAGACTACAAATTTCTTTTATACCAAAATAGTCAGTAAATTATCTCAAACAACGTCCGAAATTTTGTCGGTTGAGTCTTGGATCAGTAAAGGTCGTGAGCTAAATAGTGAGAACGGTTTGCAGCCGACAGATCAATACGCGAACGACGTTGTGGTACAGGGCTGTCTTGCGGGCAACCTACCTACCTCGTGTGTCCGTTCGGCGGACGAGCTGCGAGGCAACCAGGTAGCACGGGGCAGCCTGCCACACTGTAACTGCTTAACAGGTAACCTCTTTGTGTGGTGTATGTGTGCGTGTGTGTGTGAGAGAGAGAGAGAGCTTTTTAGAGCTTTTTGAGAGAAGAAACGGTTCATTTTCGAAATTACTCTGTTTTTAGAAGAAAAAAAGAGGAGTATTTTCAAATTTCTAGATTTTTTGAGGGATAATAATGAGTCCTTACTGAATGTTTCCAAATATTACAATAAGAAAATTTATTTAGAAATACAAAAAACATGTATACAAATTCATCTAACTTTTACTGCTATTTTGTAGATGTTTTCTCATCTTTCAATAATGTAAGAAACTTATTTCCACCTCAGTGGAACAGTAAACAAACGGAATGTACGATTTTAGGCTAGACAAAAACTGCAGTGTTCATGCTTATGGAAAAACAACACATGGAGAAAAAGACACAGTGGCCAATGTTTTTGAATGAAAATGTCATACAGCCAACAAAGGAAGCCTATAGACGCACATGAGATAACATATACTCAGCACAAAATTACCATGTGATCCTAAATGAGCAATTATAGCTGAGCACATCTCCACTTTTAAGTTTTACATGATGCTATCAACCAGCCACATACGCACAAACCGCCACAATGACACATACTGCTCCACAAAACTAAAACTATTCCTTACACCATAAACTTCAACCATATGGCTTGTAATACTTAAATCTTGTATATTTTTACCATGTACTATGTTTAATATTGCCCATTATATAAAACCGTTATTTACAATGTCAAATATGTTTGCTGCTCAACTTAAGTTACTAGTGCTGATTTACACAATTCTCAACAATGTCCCAACTCACAAACTATATCATCACAACCACATAACCTGTGCTACATCTACAATGAAAAGCCGAAGAAACTGGTAAACCTGCCTTACATCGTGTAGAGCCCCCTCGAGCACGCAGAAGTGCCGCAACAAAACGTGGCATGGACACGAGTATTGTCTGAAGTAGTGCTGGAGGAAACTGACATCATGAATCATGCAGGGCTCTCCATAAGTCCGTAAGAGTACGAGGGGGTGGAGATCTCTTCTGAACAGCACATTGCAAGGCATCCCAGGTATGCTCAATAACGTTCATGTCTGGGGAATCTGGTAGCCAGCGGAAGTGTTTAAACTCGGAAGAGTGTTGCTGTAGACACTGTAGCAATTATGGACGTGTGGGGTGTTGTATTGTGCTGCTGAAATTGCACAAGTCCTCTGGAACGCACAATGGACGCGAATGGATGCACGTGATCAGACAGGATTCGTACGTACGTGTCACCAGTCAGAGTCGTATCTAGACGTATCATGGGTCCCATATCACTCCAACTGGACACGCACCAAACCATTACAGAGCATCCACCAGCTTGGACAGTCCCTTGCTGACATGCAAGGACCATGGATTTATGAGGCTGTCTCCATACCCGTACACGTCCATCCACTCGACACAATTTGAAACAAGACTCGTCCTACCAGACGACATATTTCTAGTCATCAACAGCCCAATGTCGGTGTTGACGGACCCAGGCGAGGCGTAAAGCTTTGTATCGTGCAGTCATCAACGGTACACGAGTGGGCCTTCGGATCCGAAAGCCCACATCGATGAAGTTTCGTTGAATGGTTCCCATGCTGACACTAGGTGATGGCACAGCGTTGAAATCTGCAGCAGTTTGCGGAAGGGTTGCGCTTCTGCCACGTTGAACGATTCTCTTTAGTCATTGTTTGTCCCGTTCAAAATGGTTCAAATGGCTCTGAGCACTATGGGACTCAACTGCTGAGGTCATTAGTCCCCTAGAACTTAGAACTAGTTAAACCTAACTAACCTAAGGACATCACACACATCCATGCCCGAGGCAGGATTCGAACCTGTGACCTTAGCGGTCTCGCGGTTCCAGACTACAGCGCCAGAACCGCGCGGCCACTTCGGCCGGCGTTTGTCCCGTTCTTGCAGGAATGTTTTTCCGGCAGCAGCAATGTTGGAAATCTCATGTTTTACCGGATTCCTGACGTTCACGGTAGACTCGTGAAATGGTCGTACGGGAAAATCCCCGCTCCATCGCTACCACGGAGATGCTGTGACCCCTCGTTCATGTGCCGACTATAACACCACGTTCAAACTCACTTAAATCTTGATAACTTGCCATTGTAGCAGCAATAACTGATCTACGAACTGCGCCAGACACTTGTTGTCTTACATATGCATTGCCGACCGCAGCGCCGTATTCTGACTGTTTACGTATCTCCGTATTTGAATACGCGTGCCTACACCAGTTTCTTTGGTGCTTCTGTGCAATTCTTGTCTCATTTCAAAAAATGGCTCTAAGCACTATGGGACTTAACATCTGAGGTCATCAGTTCTCTAGTCTTAGAACTAATTAAACCTCACTAACCTAAGGACATCACACACATCCATGCCCGAGGTAGGATTCGAACCTGCGACCATAGCAGCAGCAGCGCGGTTCCGGACTGAAGGGCCTAGATCCACTCGGCCACAGCGGCCGGCTGTCTCATTTCATCTACATCTACATCTAAATGGGTACTCTGCAAATCCCATTTAAGTGCCTGGCAGAGGGTTCATCGAACCACCTTCACAAATCTCTATTATTCCAATCTCGTATAGCGCGCGGAAAGAATGAACACCTATATCATTCCGTACGAGCTCTGAGTTCCCTTATTTTATCGTGGTGATCGTTCCGCCCTATGTAGCTCGGTATCAACAAAATATTTTCGCATTTAGAGGAGAAAGTTGGTGATTGGAATTTCGTGAGAAGATTCCGTCGCAACGAAAAACTCCTTCCTTTTAATGATTTCCAGTGCAAATCCTGTATCATTTCTGTGACACTCTCTCCCATATTTCGCGATAATACACAACGTGCTGCCTTTCTTTGAACTTTTTGGATGTACTCCGTCAGTCCTACCTGGTAAGGATCCCACACCGCGCAGCAGTATTCTAAAAGAGGACGGACAAGCGTAGTGTAGGCATTCTCCTTAGTAGGTCTGTTACATTTTCTAAGTGTCCTGCCAATAAAACGTAGCCTTTGGTTAGCCTTCCCCACAACATTTACTATGTGTTCTTTCCAATTTAATTTGTTCGTAACTGTAATACCTAGGTATTTAGTTGAATTTACGGCTTTTAGACTAGACTTATTTATCGTGTAACCGAAGTTTAACGAGTTCCTTTTAGTACTCATGTTGATGACCTCACACGTTTCGTTATTTAGGGTCAACTGCCACTTTTCGCACCATTCACATATTTTTTTCTAAATCGTTTTGCAGTTTTTTTTGATCTTCTGATGACTTTATTAGTCGATAAACGACAGCGTCATCTGCAAACAATCAAAGACGGCTGCTCAGATTGTCTCCCAAATCGTTTACATAGATAAGGAACAGCAAGGGGCCTATAACACTACCTTTGGGAACGCCAGAAATCACTTCTGTTTTACTCGATGACTTTCCGCCAGTTACTACGAAGTGTGACCTCTCTGACAGTAAATCGCAAATCCAGTCATATAACTGAGACGATATTCCATAAGCACGCAATTTTACTACGAGCTGCTTGTGTGTACAGTGTCAAAAGCCTTCCGGAAATCCAGGAATAGAGGATCGATACCACTCAGCACTTCATGTGAATAAAGAGCTAGTTGTGTTTCACAAGAAAGATGTTGACTGTATGTCAATAGACCGTTTTGTTCGAGGTAATTCATAATGTTCGAACACAATATATGTTCTAAAATCCTGCTGCATATCCACGTTAACGATATGGGTCTGTAATTTAGTGGATTACTCCTACTACCTTTCTTGAATATTGGTGTGACCTGTACAACTTTCCAGTCATTTGTTATTCATTAATGAGAACACTCTCTCCACAAAAGCATTAGGTCCTGATATATCGAACAAGAATCCCACTATCTTATAAATATTTGGCACTTTATGTTCTGCTGCTGCTGAAAAGAAACGCAACCCCTTCGATGGATCAATAGCGTCCTCGTTCACACTATCAAGTAAGTTAGTCTTGAATTCAGAAATTTCTCTATACAAGGTATCAATACAAACGTGATCTCTCACGTTAAGAATTTCCACTACAGTTTCAAATTCCTGAAATTCAATATCGTCCCCGAAGGAAAAACCACTAAGCAGGCATATTGCCGGTAATATCATATCTTTTTTTCCGGATTCTGAAGTAAAAGCCATTGATATCCGCTGAAACATTTTTTGTAACTAAGGAGATAAGTTATCCAATAGTTCCTTTGCCTTGCAGCCATAAAAACCATCCTTCTGCCTCTGTTTGTGCTTATCAGTTAGGAGACGCATTTGTTTAAAGGTCTCAAAGATATTCAAATCACAAACTTCTAATGTTGAATTAACTGTGTGCAACAGGTTTCCAACACAGTTCAGAAAATGGAGGTATATTTCTCACATGATGTCTTGTTCACGGTTTTCATTCAGAAAACTGACCTCAAGAATGTGGATATTCGTGAATAGTTTGGAAACAGCTCTTAATGGCATCCCATTTCAGAAGAACCTTGTTTATAGCTGAAGTCAAAGAAAGTCGTATTGTGGGAATATGTCTCAGTATCTCTGTCCATTCCAGTTTCACGAACAGGAAACAAGATTTCAGTTCCTCTCTCCTGTTTGCACCAACAGTGAATTGATTATAAATTTTTAGAACTATTCTTTTCACAGCGGTAGGTAATTTATCATTCGCACTCTTAATTGCATTATGGAGTATATGGTTATTGCAGTACGCCTTTAGAATATTTATATTCTTATTGAGAAGTGGCTGAAGAACTAATTTACTCTGCTGTAAGCGCACAGACTGTTGTCCGACACTATCCGCTATTCCCAAGAAGTGACCAGCTGTAAGCGTCACCATGAACATTTACTATGCACATATCCCTGCAGATGGTTCCCTAGCATTTAAAGTTCTTCTGAAATACGGGAAAGTATTTGCATGAACATGACTTTAAAGAAAAATTGATTATCATGAGTTCCGGGGAAAGAAAAAGTGAAGTACCAAAATAAGCCGAAAAAATCGATGACTCCGGGAAAATCTGGCAACCCTACACAGTGTGTGTATATGTGTGTGTGTTTATTTTAAGTGTATAGTGAGCGTTTCAAGAAATCAGATTAAACATACGAGGGTCTGTCATAATGTTTTAATTATCATCTCCCAAAAATTCAGCTACGACATCAAACTATAGCGTTAGTGCTGTGCACTATATGCATTCATCGTTTTGGGTGAAACATGGGTGTCAGAATAGCTGATGTAATTCGATATGTCGATACACGTGGCAGTCATGGAATGAGCTGTTAGCTGGACGACGGGTTTGGAGCCAAGTGGATTTGCGCTACATATATATTCTAAAGGCTAACGTGTTGTCTATGCAATCATGCTCTACTGTCATTGTCTATTAGTTTCAATTCCGTGTAACTGTCACGTCCTATTATCTTCTCGATCTCTTCCAAATGCTGCATCCTAGGCCGTCCTCTTCCCTTTCTTGTAACACTTCCCCTTCAAAAATATTAGTGATGGTGTTGTATCTGATGACATGTCCAATAAATTTTATTTTTCTCTTTTCCATTTCCGTTAATAATCTTCTCTCTTCGTCGACTTTCCTCAAGACTACCAGGTTGGTTTTTCTTTTAGTCAGGCTCGTTCTTGTCATTTTCTGCCACATCCACATTTCAGCAGCTTCAAGTCAGTTTCTTTTCCAGTTTATCCAGAGTTCCGCTTTCACTTCCATAGAGCAGTGTACTCCATGCAAACCATTTTGCAAAGGATTTTCTGATAGCTATAGTCATATATTTGTTGGTTAAGCTTTTTTCCTTTGTCATAAGTGCCTGTTTTGTCCATGCAATCCTTCTCTCCCATTAAGCATTTATTGCCTTCTATCATTATATAACCGAGATAATAAAACTGTTTTATGTCGTCAATTCTAACGTCATCAATTTTTGTATTGCTTTTAATTTCTCCCACATTTTTCGGAACTACCATTACTCTTTTTTTCCGTTCGTTCATCTTTTATTTCCATAGTTTAAGATAGGATTTGCAGTTTTCTAGTCATTTCTTTTTCTGAGTCTCCAATTATCATTGTGCTATCAGAAAATCTAAAATAATGTATTCTTTCAACACTGACTTTTATTCTCTTTGTCTTCTCTTTTACGATCCCAGGACCTTCCTCAATGAACACACGAAATAAATATGGGGATACTCTTTCCTAATCTGGCCCCTTCCTCTACGTTATTCGTGTTTAATTTCGTGTTTTGGTCCTGATGCAGTTGATTAATCATTCTTATATCCTTCCAGTCAAATCTTATCTTTTTCGTAATTCTAAAGCATAACTTCATATTCACATCGACAAATTTTTTTTAAGTCTATGAAAGTAAGGTAAGTTCTTCCATTCATATCCATCCTTTTCTCCAATAACACACACATGGACAAAATTTCTTCTCTTGTTCCTCTCCTTTCTCTAAATCCAAGTTGGTCTCCAATACTTTTCCTTTTATTCTGCTTTTAACAGTTTTAATGAGTATTTTCGAGGCATGTGATAACACTGATCGTGTTCTATAATTTATGCAGTCAACTCCTTTCCTATTTTGGATACGGTATCTGTTCTGCATTATGCGAAATCTTCTGGCATGATTCCCCTTTCGTAGCAGTCATTTATTACTCTGAATTGTTAGTCTGTCTTCTTGTTACATAAATTTTTCAGCAATTCTCCAGCAACGTCATCAACACCAGTTGCTTTTCTTTCTTTAAGGCTCCAAAGGGCATGTTGAAATTTATGTCTCAGGATTGTGGGACTTTTCTCTCCCGTTTCCATCAGGTTACTTTCATTGGTGAAGATCTTATCATCATACAGCTCTTCTGTGTATTCTTTTCAACGAGCACATACCTTGTCATTTTGTATCAGCAACATTTCCCCTTTATTTTTAACTACTACTGATTTCGTTCTACGTTTGTACTGAAGGTCTCGGATTTTCTTATAAACTTGGTCCTGTTTTCCCTTCCTTTGATCTTCTTCTATCACCTCAGCAGTGCTTTTGGTCCATATTTCTTTTTCTTCCCTGTATTTTGTTGTGACGTGATTTTTTTATTTTTTGTAAGTATCTGCATTTTCTGGTTCCTAATATTATTCCTTTCCTAAATAAGGTTTAGTATTTCTTCTGTCAACCAAGATTTTCAGAACCGCAGTTTCCTTTTTCCTAAAACCTCATTTCTTGCTTCAGTTATCCCCATTTTGATATTATTCCATTGCATTGGTTCATCAATTCCAATGTCTATTTTATTGGTTCCTTCTTCAAAAACTATCTTTATTGCTTCTTTTTTCAATCTTTCTACTTTATATTTCTTTTTGACAGATATCTTGGTTCTTTCAAATCTAACGTTGCACTTACCTAACACAAGTGTATGGTCACTATCTACTACTTGACCTACACAGCTGTGATATGATTCTATCTTATTCCGGTACCTATGCTTCATTAGCATATAATCTAAATTGTCTTTTGTCTGGTGCCTCTCATGTGTAACTTCTTCTAAGAGGAACATCAAATAATGTGCTTGTCATAACCATACCATTTTGATTGCAGAAATTTACCAAATTTTTCACCTGTTTCATTTGTTTTTCCCAAGTCAAAATTTTCTTACTGTCTTATTGCCTGTATGGGATCCTACTACGGCATTAAAATCACCCATTATTCGACATTATCACTCTCTTTAGTAAGTTTTAATAGTTCTTCAGTATCTTCATACATAGTCTCCGCTTCTTCCTAATCATGAGCCGATGTTGAAAAACATGTCTGAATTATTACCAAGTCTGTAGATGTACTACTTATTTTTAGTATCATTAATCGATAGCTGACTTGGTAAGTACTGCAAACATTGTTTGACCATTTCCCTCTTATTACAACTGCCACTCCATTGTTTCCTCTTTTCTCACCCCCACTATCAATTACTCTATCCATTTCTGTCCCATCTTGTGTCGCGTCCATATGTATTTATATCCGTACTAAAAATAAAACTGTGGAACTGTATGCTTCCATGTTTCTCTGTTTGAATAAGCTAATCTCCAAAATTACGAGATGAATTTTCTTGGGGCATGCACAGGTAGTGTGAGCGTAGCATGTGGCAACATGTAGTCTTTATTTCATCAAAATTGGAAAATGGAAAAAAAGATTTCGTAATTGTAAGTTTCGTCTAAAATCGTCTGCTCAGCTTAGTAGTTCGGATGTTTAAATATCGCGGCATAGTATACCAAAGAACCAATAGATGGCTCTGTTAGTTTCGTAGTACGCCAAAGAACACACTGATGGCGCAGTTAGTTTTTTCAGCTCAGTGAAAGATGTATTTTCGGAAAATTACTTCAATGACAGAATTAAGCGGAGCAATATTATCTTTACGAATACAAACTAGCAACGGATTTACTTGGCTAGGAATATAGATTTACTGATTTCGCTTTGCGTATTAAAATCTTAACGACATTGCTTTGGTACTTTCGATATGTTTTGTATATGTTCTTCGCTAGGAAAATCGATTTTTTAAACTTTGTTTTGTGATTTGGATTCCTACTCACTGCATTTTCATTTCGTCTTATTTACGAATAAAAATGCCTAGAAAACGGTCGAGTCTTTCTGAATACTCCAGAACACTCAAAAGAGTGCGGACTATGCGGTCTCAAGAATCCAATGACGATCGGGAAACGAGACTTGCTGCGACTCTAGAACAGCAGACTTTAATTCGTTCTTTGCAAACTGCTTCCGAAAGCGGTGTGCAACGTAATTCTGATCGAGAGCGTCTTGCATTATTTCACTCCTCAGAACCTTTCACTCACAGGGGCTATTTCTCGCCAGCATAACATCATAGAAGCGGAAATCCTGACAGGAAGTGGCAATGCTTAACGAGTTTTTACATGTCGAATCACACTTATTCCTAACAGTTTACCTTTTCACTTCAAACGTGTGCAATTCCCGGTGAACTTGTGTTATGAGCATAAAGGAAGCACAAAGCAAGACGCTGCGTGTTGCGGCCTTAGACCTTAGTATCAGTTGCTTTTCGCACGGTCAGCTCTGCGCGGATCTCTCCCGTGTTAGTGGAGCAAACAAGCTCTTCGTTCATGTCCCTAGTCACACATCAGGGTGGCGCACGAATAGCTGTCACATTTTGACACTGAATAAAAATTGCACCTCTACACGTATTTCATTCAAACATTGCTTCAAAGTGTTCTATTTCGCGGTAATGTCGGAAGTGATCATGTTACTGCATTATCGCCAATCCCTTGTATCCCAGTTAGCGTTTCGCCATGGCAGAGCATGGACGTTTATGTGTTCAACAGCATGTTGTTAATGCAGTCCTCCTTCGTTCTGGATTGGCTGCAGTGGTAGCGTTCTGGCTTCCCGAGCACGGGATCCCGGGTTCGATTCCCCACGGGATCAGGGATTTTCACCTACCTCGAGATTACTGGGTGTTGTTCTGTCGTCTTCATCATCATCATCATTCATCCCCATCACGGACGGAGGAACGCAATGGCAAACCATCTCCACTAAGACCTTGCCCCTACGCTCTGTTACGGAGTATGGGTTTCATCATCATCATTTATTCTGGATTGAAAACCGTCACAGCAAGGCAAAGATGATTTAGGGCAGCATTCCACAAGTCTTGGGCTGCATCAAGGAATTCCCCTTCAATGAGAAAAATTGAACAAGAAGGCATTTTGTTGGAAGGGAATCGACCTTTGGCACCGACTGTTGATTCTCCGAAAAACATCGCAGCGCTACAGGTCGCCATTCAAAGAAGCCCAGACAAGTCAGCCCGGCGGGCTGCAAGGGAAATGGAGATACATCATCGTACTGTACAAAGAATTTTACAGAGTGATCTGAGAGTTTTCCCGTACAAAATTACTAAGTTACAGAAGCTGGCTGAGGAGCAGAGGAGACAGGCGCATCCGTAGGAAAAGATGAAATAGTGTTAAAGACACAGTTCTCAGATGAAGCTTATTTCCACCTCAATGGAACAGTGAACAAGCGAAATGTTCGATTTTAGGCTAGACAAAAAATTGCAAAATGTTCATGTTTATGGAAGAAAATACATGGAGAAAAAGAGACAGTGAGGCCAATGTTTCTCAATGAAAATGTCATACAGCCAACAAAGGAAGAAAACTAAGCCTATAGACGCACTTGAGATAACAGATATTCAGCTCAAAATCGCCAGGTGATTCTAAATGAGCAATTATAGCTCAGCGCATCTCCACTTTTAAGTTTTACATGATGCTATCAACCAGCCACATACCCACAAACCGCCACAATGACACATACTGCTATACAAAACTAAAACTATTCTTTACCCCATAAGCTTCAACCATATGGCTTGTAATACTTAAATATTGTATATTTTTACCATGTACTACGTTTAATATTGCCCATTGTATAAAAATGTTATTTACAATGTGAAATATGTTTGTTGCTCAACTTAAGTTACTAGTGCTCATTTACATAGTTATCAACCATGTCCCAACTCACAAACTATGTCATCATAATTTTCAACGTTAAGAAACAAGTTTAATGCACAAAACCAAACAAGCCGAAATCTAGTCTGAAATAAAAATCAGTGGAACAAAAACAATGTAGTTATTATTTGACCATAAAAATGTCAATGCTGACCGATACAAGACGATGTCGCAGATTAGTTGTTGCCACATCTTCCTGCCGCCATTCTTCCAATGATCACATTTATGGAAAATGGCGTAACACCTAATACTGTACTGTATTTTCTACAGGAAATATTCGGCAATCGTGTGATGTCCGATCCTGACCCACACTGGGCGATTGTTTTCGAGTGCTTCTGATCTAGATTTAAACCCACGTGATTTTTTGTGGGGATATTTGAAAGAGAAAAAACGGTTCCCTTTGATAACACAGAATATTATGGAAACGCATTCCCATATAATGCAGTTGTGCAACGAGACAAATGAAGACCTAGGCCGCAAAGTTGTAAGGAATATGTGCACTCGCACTCGCCTTTGCGAAGTTGTCCGCTGCAGTGGAGCGTTTATTGAAAGCGTGATAAAGTGAAACGCATTTCCGCTGACCACATTACCTGTGCGGCAAAGTCTGTGTAAGACAAGTGTCGTGTCTGGTGCAGTGATTTAAGTGAGTTTGAACGTGGTGTTATAGCCGGCACACGAACGATAGGGCACAGCATCTCCGAGGTAGCGATGCAGTGGGGACTTTCCTCAACGACCATTTCACGAGTGTACCGTGAACATCAGGAATCCGGTAAAACATCAAATCTCCAACATCGCTGTAGCCAGAGGAAGCTCCCGCAAGAATTGGGCCAACGACAACTGAACAGGATCATTCGGCATTCGGAGCCGAAGGCCCACTCGTGTACCCTTGAAACTGCCTCGCCGGGGCCCGTCAACATCGACATTGGACTATTGAAAACACGTTGCGTGGTCGGACGACTGTCGTTTCAAATTGTATTGAGTGGTTAGACTTGTACGGGTATGGAGACAACCTCATGTATCCATGAATCCGGCGTGTCAACAAGGGACTCTTGAAGCTGGTGGAGGCTCTGTAATGGAGTGGGACGTGTACAGTTGGAATCATGTGGGACCCCTGATACGTCTAGGTACGACTCTGACAGGTGACACGTACGTAAGAATCCTGTCTGATCACCTGCGCCCATTCATGTCCTTTGTGCATTCCGACTTACTTGGGCAATTCCAGCAGGACAATGTAACGCTTTGCACTTCCAGAATTGCTACAGAGTGACTCCAGGAACACTCTTCTGAGACCAAACACTTCCGCTGGCCACTAGACTCCCCAATATGAACATTATTGAGCATATCTGGGATGCCATGCAACGTGCTGTTCACAAGAGATCTCCACCCCCTGATACTCTTACGGATTTATGGACAGCTTTGCAGGATTCAAGGTGTCAATTCCCTCCAACACTACTTCAGAGGCAGTTCTACGTGCTCGCAGAGGCCCTACACGATATTATGCAGGTGTACCAGTTTCTTTGGCTCTTCAGTGTGCATCTTTCTAATTTTTCCACTACTAGTCTTTCACTTCATCCAATTTTCCTGTTATCAGTAGCATTCGTAGATTCCATGTTCCCATTTTCATCGCGGTTTTAGAGGAATTTTCCTTGCTAATGACCTGAGAAGCCATTTTACTTCTCCTGTCCGATATTGACTTCCGAGTTCCATGATCAGAAGTTAATTCCTCATTAATGTCAACTTCCATTATTGTATTTTACTTGGGATATCCTTAAGATCTCTTCTGGAGCGGTTTACCGTTGCCTTTTCCACTCTACCCCGCTGACCAGGATGCGCTGGTTCATCCATATTCAGAGGCGATTTCTCACCCCAGGGGCAAAAGAGCGCCTTGACCTCATTTCGCTCATTCATCCTGAAAGGAGGCTGTTGGAGACCCGGCGAGGCCCCACTGACACCGGCGGTCACTAGGTGCCCTTTTATTTACTTTCTAAGAAAGAAAAATGACGCACCATGAAGGAATTATTTGAATGTGACGGAAACCGGTACATGTGATACAAATATAAAGACAAATAAATGATTACAGTTCAAGAAAAATTGGATAATTTATTCAACAAAAAGAGCTTGTTGGCCAAGGTAGGATGCGGCAAGCACGAAGACAAGCATTAGAAACTCTCACCAAGTGTGGACGGAAATTATCATGCTGAAATGTTTAGCCAGGATGGCTTGCCATCAGTGGCAACAAAATGACGCTTAGAATATCATCGACGTACCGCTGAGCTGTTAAGATGCTGAAGATGACAACCAAAGAGGTCGTGCTATGATAAGAAATGACGCTGTAAACCATGTAATGGTACTTGAATTACGCAACAATTACGGCACCTCACCTGAACCTCTCGATACCAGCAATATTCTACTGTATTTCTGTAAAGTAGTTGACATATTTCTGAGACAACATTCAGATTTGATTTCATTTGTGATACATCGATATGTTTATATTGCAATGATATTCTTATGTGTATTCTTTCTTTTATTACTATGATCTTTGACGTACTTGTAACTCTGATTTTTGGGCGCGTAAGCGATAGTTAGTTAGTTGTTAAGTTGTTAGAGAGTCGGACCTTGAAAAGGTCAAGTCTTGGACGTCATGTTGGAAAGACGCATATTATAGTTGGCTTATAAAATGTGAGGAAGATGTTTTCAAGTATGTTTTGTATTGTGAAGTGATGTTTTGTGTTTACGTGATATTGCAATAAAAGCAATTAAAAGGAAGTGTGACTTAATTTCGGAGTGCTGATTATTTTTTTACATCACCATTGTCCAGCAAAAGTGTAATCTTCAAGGATGGTTTGTGAAGCGCATCTACAAAACTTTTGAATATAGCGGAATAAAACCTAGGCCTCTTTGCATCCGGGCTTGGAATCATAACCACCTAGATTTCCAATGATTGAGCCATGATTTTACGACGAGACCAGCGTGGGAAACACAAAAAGATGAGTGCCTAGTTTTTTTATTATTACATGAAATGACTTTATTAACTGTGCTCTAATGACACCTGCCACATAATATGACTGTTGTTGCCCGAAAATGCAGTATTTAGCAGCGTGAGCAACACCACAATCGTTATTTAATGCTGACCTTTGTTGTGGTAGGGTTGTTAGAACCATCAGTATTAGTTGTCGGGTCATATAGTGGGTGACAGTCGGGTTGAGATCCCACCACTATTCGGGGCGTCTCCGGACACGTTCTTCGATGGTTATCGGGGCTCAGTTCGAAGCGGGACTCATTGTTGAAGACAATTCTAGTCCAGTAATGACATTCCAGGCCGAAGACGTGTCTGGGGACGCCCCAGACAGCAGCGAGATATCAATCTTACTGTCACCACCATACGGCCCGACAACCGGGAGTGATGGTCTGGGGTTTTATTTCTTTTCACACCAAGACCCCTTTGGTTATCATTCGCGGTACCCCTACAGTACAGTGGTGAGTCGACGGTACTGTAAGCCCCGATTTGTTGCCCTTCATGGCAAGACATTCTGGTCCAACGTTTCAGCAAGATAATGGCCGCCCGCACACGGCAGGAGTTTCTACTGCTTATCCTCGTGATTGGAAAAACCTACGTTGCCCATCAAGGTCGCCCTGTCTCTCCCCATTTGAGAACGTTTGGAGCATTATGGGCAAGACCATCTAGCTATACATAACGCGCCAAATAGACAGAACGTGACACGATATACCTCAAGAGGATATCCAGCAACTCTATCAATCAATACCAAGCCAGAGAACTTCTTGCATAAGGGTCAGAGGTGGACCAACGCGCTATCGATCTGCTCAATTTGTGAAGCTATTTCTCTTGAATAAATGATCACATTTTTCGTAAATTGTAATGATTTGTTTGTCTGTACATGTATATCACATTTGCGGATGATTTGTTTAGGGCCATCACGCCCTTTCTTACGTCGCACTAGGGTTTCACACGTACGGTACCCTTTTTACATCAGAGTTACCTAAGGAACAACAAGGGAGCGGGCTAGTGCAGTAGTTAACTCACTGGACTCGCAGGGATGGCTCCTTTCCAGTTCGAGATTGTGCTCCGTCTCTAATGACTTCGATGTCGACGGAACATTAATCTCCCCCTCCAAGAAATAACAATCGTATGAGAAATAATACTGAACTGATTTAGAGACACTATGAGAAAATAACACTATGAACTAATAAAATGTATACTGGCTGTGCTTCTACCAATGCTGCTTCTACCACTAGTAATGATGATAATAATAGCAATAATAATAACGTCAACAACAACAATGAAAGTGTCATTGTTAGCAAAGTGGTTATTGCCAAGCGTGAATGTGCATAGTTTTGCTTTCAATCCCTGTTCTGAGGGGGATAAGCAGGCTGCTAGCTTGTTGATGTGCAGAATATCTAATAATAAATCAGTACTTAAATATACAGGTCTAAAACTGGCAGTATATTTACAATGCGCAGCCGATGTCTTTTATTTTTATTATTATTATTGCGGTAGGTCGATATTTTTCCGTCGATTTATAGAAATATCAAGTCCTTTCCTTCGTGATATCGAGGGCCGATAATAATATTCTTTTAAATATCGATATATCAGATTCCTGATATTTTTAAAAATATCAACAGTGCTAGTTCCTGCCACTGAATAGGACTTTGAGAAAGTGCTCAATGATGGAGAGGGATAGAAAGGGTTTTGCTCTGATGCCTTTTACAGCGGTCAGAGGTTGACTGTGTGAATTCTAACCCACAAGTCACACGTGATTTCCGCCAAAAACAAACACACAAGTAGAAGTGACTTTCGTTTATTATTCTACCAGATACAGCAGTTGTGTTACTGCAGTGAGAAATAGAAGTGACGCTCGTTTATTATTCCACCAGGTACAGCGGTTGTGTTATTACAGTGAGCGGCTAGGGCCGGACGCCAGCCCTGGGACCTGGCGAGGGCGCTTAACTCAGCACGCTGCCTTTTTGACACGGCCATCTCATAGCAGTAAGCGGGCCGCAGCGACGTGGTCTCGGCGTCAGTGCTACGGTGGCGAGCAAGCACGGCAACGTATCTCGGGCCTGGGTGCTGGCTAGCTATGTCAGCCTCTGCAGTAATTAGTTGCGCACAGACGCTACTCATTGCAGAAAGTACTCGAGCGCACAGTGATAAACTGAGGCAGCGGTTGCCAGACGATGATGCGCGTACCACTGGTGTTAAGCAAGGACATGTCAGGTGAGCACGTACAAGTAAGCTGATCACGTCCTGATATATAATAAAATTATCCTCTCACGTTACTCTATTTCAGTGATTCCCAAGCTTTCTTAGACCATTATCCCTGAGTGCTATCAGATATTAGAGAGAACATCCGCCCTCCTCTGCCACCCATGCCATCTGTTGCCCCTCCCCTCCACCACATTATCACCAACTTTAGCACCCAACCAAACTATTGAATGAAAGACTTTTCTTGTAAAACTTTTATTCTTAAAGTGACGAAAGACGAATGATATTTAGTTTGGGAGTGTTGGAGGGGGAGGCCGGTTTTGCAATAATCAATGGCGAAGGAATTCGTAGTGCATCGAAAGCGCTACCCACAACTCCTTCTCAGATAAGAAATCTAACTATCCAGACACTTGATGCAAAACATGCTTCCCCTGGATTACTCCCCTCCACTGCGGCACTTGTTTAACTCGTACACTGCAACCCCATTTAAAATCAACCTAGTTAAAATGTGTGCACTGCACTTACTGTTCTCAAATCACTTAATTGCTGCACTTCTTACTTCTGAACTGGCAGAAACTGGAAGACTCAGGCTGTTGATGCTTTGTGTGTGACCGCAACCACAAATAGTAACAGTAACAATAATAGTAAAATTACAGGATGTATATACAGCCACTTGCGTTGCACAAAATTTTGTCAATTGACTACAGTTTCGATTGCACTAGGGCAATCTTCATCAGAATAAAACGTTACATGGAATACCTAAAAATATAAGAACATGGATAGAAATAATATGCACTTAATAGGGATACTTCCATAAATTACGTACAAACAGAATGTACTTCCATCTAACCACACTATGGTTTAAAACGTCTGAGCAAAAGTGCTCTCGTCAACCAGAAGTGTCATAGGAATAAAAACTAAAATGTAAAAGTGTGACATGATTGTCAACCCGATAAAATAGACCATAGAATATAATGACAGCCGCAAGGTCGCTTAGGACCAAGAGCGGAATAATACAGCCGCTACTGTCAGACTAAACGGCTAACACGTGGAACACGAATATAGATTCGCGATATCTAACTGGAAGTAATCGAAATACAGATAACTCAAGAGCAAATGAGGTATTGCAAGGACAAATTTAAATATTGTGGTAACGAACAGGAACCAGTGTATGATAGTTACAACATAAAGTAAGCCTTTTTTACAATAAGAAAATACAGTTCAGGTAATACAGGGAGAAAACATAAGATTGGAAGGAAACACGATGTTCGGGAGACTACATTGAGGAGAGTACCGTCATTCAGACAATTTTAATTAGCGGCTCTGTACCTTGAAAAAGGTTTTTGTTGCACAATTGCAACTGTTCGTTAAGAATGAGACCGTCTTTCAGACATAGGTGTTTGAAAATTTCTAGCTCTTCTAAGATGTTAAGCCTAAAGCCTTTTTTCTCTGAGTGCAAGATCTGAACGTCTTTTAGGATTATGCCCTGTGATTAATAAATGATCGGCGAGAGTTGAATTATGAACATTGGTGCCTTTTTTCCCTAGAAGGTGTTTCTTGAATCTTACCGAAATACCTCGGTCAGTTTTCCCTATGTAATAGGAAGGACAATTTTCGCAAATAATTTGATAAACACCAGACTTTTTCAAAGGGGAAAGCGTAGGCTTCAAGTTATGTATGATGTTATTTTTAAAGAATTGTTAGTGGAAAAGGCTACTCTGCAGTTATGTTGATTTTGAAGCAGACGCTGTTTTTAATAAGAAAGTAGACCCAGAAATCGTATAGAGAAAAATTTTTTCTTTTCATTAGGTTCATTGTTATTTATGTATAGGGTAGTGATTTCTCTTACTGGTTTTGCTACTAAAAATATTATACAATATGGAAGGGTCATAGTCATTATTGACTGCAGTATTCATCAGACTAATTTCAGATTTAAGATTTTCACTAGAAAGGGAGCTGGAAGTGGCTCTATGGATAGCTGAATCAAAAAAGGCCTTCTTCTGAGAATGCATGTCACCGTCAGCTTCACTTATTTCCTCAGGTTACACGGTATGAAAATAAACAGAATGTACAACTGCAATAACATTTTTTATCTACTTGTCCACTACATGCAGATTTCTTATATCTACTGCAAAAAAGGTGTGATTTACATATGTTCAATGATAAGCAGCACTCAACAAAAATCCGTTTATATCCACAACAAAAACACACGCACAAAAGGGAGGCAGATGTGGAAATACCATTACCGTCTTCCAAATGAAATGCAACATTACTAAGAGTGAACGCAAAACAAAAATAACCGTTTCGTCCCTCAGCAGTGTCTGAATTATAACAGGATAATTGAACTTATCAGTCCTAAACACTGTGAAAATTTACGTCGTGTTGTGCAGCTTCACAAACTGAGGTACAGTACTACAGGTTCCAAATAAAAATCACTGGACTGCAGCATACGAAATGAGCTTCCGTTCCTAAAGACTTTGAAACTCAAGTCCTTAAAACTTTAATCAGTTAATTAACTCATTCACTCACTGAGTTCCGAAGATCATGTCAAGAAGAAGAACCTCCTGGAAAATGGAACGAGTCAACTTTTACGTTAACAAAAGACAAGAAAATCGCGGAAGCATATTCTGTACGCTGGATTAGCAATAAATGACCACTATAATGGTAAATACTATTTGTGTTTACGCCAGCTAAACTTACCCAATAAATCAGAAAGATAGCTGCTACTTTGAAAAAGCTGATGCTTCTTCAACTCTATTAAACAGTTGCTGTTCACAACAAACTATTACTTGTCTTGTTGCTCTACAATGAACGCTTCAACCCCCTATGTATTTAACAGAAACAGTTAATAATTGAGTCTAGATAAACAGATAATTTGAAGTCATAGAGGGTAATAACGATATGCTCCTAATTTTCTTTAGTAATCGTAAGGATTCCCAAGTTCTTATGATATTGTGTGGAGGCAGCGAGTAATATTCAAACTTTCACGAATAAAACCATATCTTAAAATTGGAAACTTCATTAATGTTATGTTAAGCAGTGGAAGCTTCCGGGTTCTAATGGGGGAGTAAGATGAGCTGTGCAATGAATAATGGCTTTCCACAAGGATCAGTGCCAGTCCCTCTTCTGTTTTCACTGTAAACACAATACGTGCCTAAGACAACGTCAAGGAAATTTGGATAAGCTGATGATCGGACTCTTGGTGCGAGCCGCAAAGCCCTAGGCACTACTGTGTCTGTCTTGGCCGAAGACCTACAAATTGTTGACAAATACTTTCGCAACTGCAGTACGGCCCAGTACCGCCGAAAAAGAAGCCACCATTCTCCACTTCAACAACAAGATCGCCTACAAGAAAATAAAGGCATATTTCGAAGGGAAACAGCTGACGCATAACTGAAGTCTACGTTATCTGAGGGTCACACTTGAGAGGCTGCTGAGCTTTAAAAAGCACTTTCTGACAACTGCGGCTAGGATGAAGACAAGGAGACACACCTTGTAGAAATTTTGTGGTATGGAAAGGAGTTCATCAGCTCCAACACGAAGAACCACAGCTTCTGGACTGGTGTAGTCTGGATCAACACCCCATACACCAGACTCGTCGACATGCATCTCAATGAGATTATGTGCATCATCACAGGGACAATCGGAAACACTTCAACTTTCAAGCTGCCTATCTCATCCATACAATTCCCCATCTTGATGGCGAGAAGTAGTCTCAAGTGGGAGGTTACAGAAATAGCTGGTGATTCTTTTCTCCTGGTACGAGAGAAAATTCTCGCACTCAATAAAAACAGACTTCGCCTCCGTTGCCCATCTCAAAAAGGTGCAAAATTTTTGGTGGGTAACAGACTAACAATAACAGACCGATGTGCAGAAATATGGCGGAACAATGTTACCCAGAACAGCTTAAGATGTCCTGTATCTCGTCCAGGCACCCAAGTTTTGAAGAGCACCACAGTATCTGGTCTGGACTCAACAAAATAGTGACGGATGGTGGAAGATGTGCTGACTCAATGTACAAATGGGAATTAACAAAACCACTCAGCCGTGGCTAGCGCAGAACGACAAACTGTTTAGCGTCTCGCACACGTGCACGCCAAAAACGACGTTCTCTTGGTAAACTGAATGAGTTCCTGATGGCAGCAAAGACATCAATTGAATGTATTAAGTAGTTGGATGTATGTAAACAACCTTTAGAAATACTGTAAATTTAATTAAATTATAATTTTGCTTACTTTCTGTGCGTTAAATATGTTTATATGTATTGTTTAGGAAAAAGGTTTTGTTGCGTAATGATGCTAGCCACAGGTTAAATAAATAAATATCCTATCACCTGAAATGAATCTGAGTTTGGACCCTTGGTTAGTATACTTCTGTCGTCAGTAAACATTACTGTTTTGGAATCGTATATTAAATTCACTGGAAGATCGTTCACTTTGTTTGAGGAGAAGAGTGTGTGCAGTCCAAAATCTTGTTCCTTGAGTTCCCCCATTCGGAGATTAGTTTTATTTCTGTGACACTATTTTCTATTATGAAGGTAAGACTACATGCCATTTTACTTTGCCAGGTAGAATTTTGTGGTCAACAGCCGAACAATTTATCAAGGTCACTGAATATAGCAGTAGAATAGTTTTTTATCCAGCCCGACCTTCATTTGTTAGTCCTTCTTTGGCTTTCTGTGTGGGGAATCCCTTATAAAAATCAGGGAAGCAGTTAACAATTACTGCTCAGAAAAATGAGTCAGTATTTTAGGATATGTCACATCTAAAAATCGTTTGAAGACTGGTAGGAGTGAAAAAACTGAAAGGGGGGTTTGTTTACAATCAGTTTTATAGATGGATATTACTAGAGAATTTTTAAGTTTATCAGGAGTCATTAATCGATAACAGAGATAACTTGACGATAATCCTATCAAGTCAGCACAGGATAGTAATATTCCGCTAGAAACACCATCATACGCAAAACAATATTTACCTTTTAGTGACATGATGAATTTTGTAGAGACCATAAGGGGTTGTACTGTACTTTATTGAATTATATTTGTTTGCGGTGTTACAGTATCTGCCGAATTGAATCTAATGCCTTTGTATTTATTTGTTTATCAGTGGGTGCAAAATTTGTTGCCACTGTGAGACAGTAATCACTGAATTTTGTGACCAATGATTTTAACATACCATTTCTTCAGACTGAGTTTTATTTGGATTGCTACTCTTGTTTGTATCTAAATTATATTCCAAATTGTTTTTGCTTTATTCTTGAGGTCTTTAATTTCTTTAACATAGTTCCTCTATTCAGTTTCTCAGTAACAGACTGGAAGGTGTGACAATAATGTTGGTACTGAAATTTCTCCTCTCGAGCGCTCCTTATCCTCCGAATCAGATGGAATTCATTTTTAAACATGTTCGTTTCAAGCCAAAACACGAATCAAAGTGCACCAGAAATATGATCAATAATGTTAAGTTTTTCATTTGTAGTGTTTGCATTATAAATTTCTTCAAGACGTACTTCCCGTAATTGCTCTCTAAACATGTTTTTCAGACATTGCTCACGATTCTATGATACAATATTGTTTTCCTGTGATCTGAACGTAATTGTTAAGGATATTGTAGTGTTTTTATTTGGACGTTATGATCAAATAAACGATTGACTATCACGTCTACATCTAAGCCACTGAGGGTTATTAGGTCTAAAAATAAATTTTTGTGGCTGTTGCACTATGTCCTTCAGTTCTAAAAATGAATTTTACTGCAGTAAATAATTGTAGATGCCTTCCATCAGTGTTATCTAACGGAAAACCAACATTAAGGCTTTACAAACAACGATTCTCCAGTTACATTATACTGATCACTTCACCCAGGTCTTATCATAACGCCCAAAGAGTGATGCGATTTCCACCTTGGTTTGAGGAGCATTATCAGCCGAATATCTAACGTCATTCTCTATTAAATAATCGAAGTTGAGTCCCCTGTGGCGTTGAAAGTGTCCCTGCTGGTATTACATGATAATATTTTTAGAGATTCTTTCTCAAAGAGCATAAGTCGTTGATGGCAGAGCACTTGCCCGCTAAAGGCAAAGGTCCCGAGTTCGAGTCTCGGTCAGGCACTCAGTTTTAACCTGCCAGGAAGTTTCATGCTGAAATTGCTTTGCTTAAAAATACTAATTACCCGTTGTTCGTCTGCCGAGGAATTTAGTAACAGTTCTGATACTGAGAAATGAGACTTTCTTGGTTTTCATCACTGTTTCCCCTCTGGTATTAGTTTCTACCATAAGGCCCGTACTATCAAACTAGTTTTGATATTGTCGCATTGTCTGTCTGCTTTTGTCAACAGTCACCAAAGCACTGATGCTATTGATTATAGCTAGAATGAAGCTTTTTGGCTCATAGCATATTCTGTGTGATCTCTGTGATTTGGGAGACTTGACTGTTGTTCTGATCTGTAGCTAAAACTAGTGCTATTACATCTGAAAATGTGCAACAAAACCCTTCATTACACAGTAAGGAAGGATACAGAATTATCATTTGACAGTTCGCAAAATCAGTTCGTGCCGGCTCTTTGTAAGTGGTATACACACACCAAGACAAGGATACAGGTAGTCCGAGGTCACCCAAGTCCGTCAGTATGCGCGTATTCCTAATCCAAAGAATTGTCCAAGTGAGACTCAATCAGTTGCCCCATCTTGTAGAGTACAACATGACACGAAGTGAGTTCATGCTGGCATTATTTCCTGCATGATGTCAGAGGGCAAGCCCTAGTGATCACCCACAGGTGCCTCTTGTCGACCGCAGGTGGTCTACTGGAGCGTATATCGCAGGCTGTCGTCCACGCTGTCTGTGGGGAATAGCAGCTACAGCAAACTGTGGTCTCGCAATCATGATAACTCTTCTTGTGACACTGCTAAATCGTCTCGAAGTTTCAGGATTACAAATCTTTTTTTCAGTGTAGTGTAACGGCAGTGACAATCCCTGCATCACAAGAAATGACCAGTGTCATTCTTCGTGTTCGTGTACATCACTACTATATTTGACGTGAAAATAACAGACATCCGTCACACTGATATTCATTCGGTGGCAATTTGCACACTTGCTCATTCTGTGTTGCAGGTACTCATTTTAAGATATTTGTTCAATAAAATATAACGACTGAATGACTTATAAACATTTTTTATAAAATAATTTGTGAATGACTGTTTTTCAACAACAATTACATCCCAATATAGACCCACTGTACGTTATAGCCAATTATTATTCAAGCTGACAGTGGGACATTTTGGGTAAATGGAAGTGGATACCAGTTCCTTGGTCGCAACTAGGCAATTGTTGGAACTATTTTTAATTTATGTCTGTGACTACATTGCCCGTTGTCTGAGAGTTCCTTTTGCTATCCACGGAACGGGGCCAAGATGTGCGAATGTATGTTAGAAAAACGTTGAAATATGAATCAGTTTCCGTGTGCTGTGCAATTTTCCTATAGTTCAGCGGAAAAGAGAAGCAATTCGGAATCCAGAGCATCGATGTGACAGCAAGATGCATCAGAAGTGTCGAAGTCTGTATCAGGGCCAATGGGAAGAAGTGGAAGTGCGTCCACACTACCATGTTTAGCCGTCGGACGATACACAATCTCGTACTGGTATTGAGACGATAACAAAGCCCATCTTTGCAGTTTTTGGGCAATTCGTACAAGAACCGGTTTCGTCGGATGAAACACGGATTGCAAAGACCTGTGATCCATTACTAATTAGAATTTTCTGCCATACAAATAGTGGTGAAATTTGGTGACACCACACATAATAGCCAAAGCCTCTTTCTCAATTTGTGAGTAGTTATACTGAGCTTTGGACAACACTTTCGATGCGAAAGCGGTAGGCCTCTCTTTATCATCACTTCTGTGCGAAAGCACTGCACCAATTCCATAACAGTAAGCGTCAACTTGCAATACCACTGGTTTGTCAGGGTCGAAGTGAACCAAGCATCGTCCACTAAGCAATGCAACTTTAAGCTTTTGAAAATATACTTGGCACTCATCTGTCCAAACAAAGGGGACATTCTTGCGGCGCAAGCGATGGAATGGAGCTGCGATTTGTGCTGCACTTGGTATGAACCGAATATAATAGTTCATCTTCCTTAAGACTGACTGCAATTCTGTGACATTGCGAGAAACTGCCAAATCGCGTATGGCTAACAAATTCGACTGAAGAGCATGTACATCTTGACTGTTTGTGAAATGACCAAGATACTGCAACTCAGGTTTACGAAAATCACACTGTCCAGTCTACACTTTAGTCCTGCATCATCAGGTGTACGACCTGCTACTACATTATCGTCAAAACAATTTTAACAGTTTGGCACTTGCACAGTTAGCTGTTCCAAATACCGTTGGAAAATGGCGGATGCGGAAGCACTGCCTAAAGGCAAACTCAAATATTTAAACGAGCCCAAGTGAGTATTCATTACACACCCTTTTTGAGATTCTTCATCGAGCGCTGTTTGAAGATACGCGTCGCGCAAATCAGTTTTTGAAAAATAAGGTCCAGCGCCTAATTTGTCCGTGTGATCCTCGGCGTGAAAATGGATGAGTATCAATCACAGTTTGTGGGTCGATTGTAGACTTACAGTCAACGCAGAGGCGAATACGTCCTGAAGGTTTGGGGAGCAACACAAGTGGACTTGCCCATTGACTAGCTGTTAAGGGCGCAATAACTCCGCTATCTTGCAATTTTGGAAGTTCTGTCGCGACTTTGTCTCGTAACCCAATGGGAACTGTTCTGGCTGGGCATTGTCTTTCAGCGTAATATGTGCAAAAAAATTGTTAGCCTTGCCTAAGCCTTCAGAAAAGAGTTCCAGGAATTCTTTTAGCAAGCTGGCAACACTGCCTTTTGCATTGAATACAGACACTGGCAACACATTGTCCTGAATATTAAAGCCAAACAAGTCAAATAAATCTAGACCATATATGTTCTCAGACTCGCGTGATTGTAGCACTGTAAAAGTCACTGTTCATGTATGCGAGCGATAGGCCTACATGGCAGGCAAAGTACATTTCCCGAGAACGGGAGTGTCTTGTCCATTATAAGCCATCAGTTGCGTGTTATTTTAAGGGGCTCCGGAAAGGCTCAAAATCATGAAAAGTTCAATTTTTACTTTTTTGCGTTTTCTGAATCTGCAGACTATTACCTTTTAATAGATATATAATTTATTCAATTCCGAAGACTACAACTATTTTTAAATTTTTTTTTGAAATGTGTTCTACATGGGCGTGACCCACTGTGGCGCTGTTAAACTGCTGTCAAATGGAGTTATTATTAACGTCCGTGTTCATCAGGTACATTTTAGTGATGTGAGATAAAGTATGTGTTGCGGCTAACCTGTGATGGTTCAATATATATCGCTCGTGTAATTGTCGATTGTTTCATGTTTATTTACTCTGTCGTTATCTCGAAAATATTCGTAATTAATTCTGTTTCTTGAGTCTCTGTTTTGTTGAAGTATAATAATGAGTAAAAGTAAAGTTATTAGAAATCCTCTGAAGGCTTTTAAGAAAAGGAGAAATGATGGAAAGCCAAACGTATGTGTTACTACTGTAAACAATAAAGACGATAACCAAGTGAGTGAACCTAACCTCTCAAGCACACATGCCCATAGCAGTCAAAGTGGGAAAGAAAATACTTCGCAGAAGAAGCTTGGTTCAATGAGTGAAAACTATGAATGTTTTATGGGCGAATCGGATGTGAATGAAAATGTCATATGTCGGTTCTCAAAGGATTTTCTTCAAACTGTGTAAGATGTATTCATTGTAGTGAAGTTGGTCTGGAACTCTCCATAATAAAGCACGTAGGACTTGCTAGTGAAATACAACTGAAATGTGATAAGTGTTCATACATGACCACCTTTTGGAACAGTGTTGCAGTAACTGCAACTGAAGAAAATGGTAGCAAAATCTACGAACACAACAACGAGCGATGCTTGCTTTAGACAAGGAACGCCTTCGGGCTGCAGACAGGCCTGTAAAGAGTCTAGAAATACAAGCAAGAGTAAACAGGAGGAGGAACAAGAGGAAGCTGGAGGAGGAGTTTGCAGAGGATGAAGATAATCCATCCTATGGACCTGGAATGCACTAAAAAGTTAATCCAATCTTTGTCGCTCGATCCCCAAAACTTTTATTTTCTTATACTAATTACATGTTTTCTAAGGATCCTCCGAACATATTTGTTTCTAACTTTCAGTAAATGTTACACAGTACCTTCTGCATAATTTAACACAGCCTTTTTCCAAAAAACTGTATATTTTTGAATATATAAATAAAAAATTGCAAAAAAATGTTGTGACTTTTCATTACAATTGAAAAAAAATCATCTTTAATAACTGAACTAAAATTTTGTAAAATCCCTGTGTTAAGTTGTAGCCCATATTCCAGTAAATAATCTGTAAAAAGTTCAACTTCCTACCTCAAATACTTTGTGAGGAAAGATGTAATTTATCAGCGTTATTTTAACATTGCAAGTATAGGGCGTTCCGGAGCCCCTTAAGACGATTTAACAATGTGACGGAGGCACCTGTGTCCAACTGAAATTTTACATGTTTCCCACAAATAAGTAATGGAACAAAATGTTTGTTCGACTGGCATACCACTGAAGAAACTTCATGCTTGCTTGTTTTGCGCATGCCTGCTGCATTAATGACATGGGCCTAGGTACTAGATTTTTGTGAGGGGGCCGCATTCTCATGTTTGTTCCATTGCAAACACTCGGATTGTAAATGTCCTTTCCTACCACAAGCGTAACACTGTGCTTGTCGGGAGGGGTAGTCTTGGTCTTTGTGCCGTGGATAACACCGAGGGCAAGACGTAATTCTGTTCGCATGTGTAGTTGCCTGTTTAGCGAACTGCTGATGCGGCATGGAGCGTTGTTTACTCGGCGTGGCTAGCGAAAACTGCCGCTGAATGGGCCGATCGCAACCAAGGGACTCAACCCGACAAATAGCTGGCTGCTCAGATTTATGAGCCAACAGGGCACCGGAATCGTACTGATCTAAGATTAGCACTACTTGCTGGAATGATGGATCGGACTGTTTCAAAATCTGTTCTCTGGGTTTGACATCAGGTACATTGTACACAATCGCATCACACAGCATAACATCTGAATATAAAGTACAACAAGCACATTTTAATTTGCCTTTCTTTGTCATACGCTGCAAATCTGTTATCCAGTCGCGATAAGATTGTTCTGATCGTTCTTTGCAAGTAAAGAATTGATATCTAGCTGCTACCACATTCACTTCTTGGTCATAATAGTTAGTTAGAGACTCGGTAACTTTGTCATACGCAAGTTCATTCGGAGTGGTGTTAGGAAACAACTTCTGAATTAATCGGAACACTGCGCACTCCCTACCGTGGATAACAGGTACGGAAGTTTCACAGTAGCTGGTACTTTGTGAGCTAGTATGTGGGCCTCGAACGGGGACAACCTCTCGAACCATTCCTCTTCTTGTTTAAGAAACTGTCGGAAAGGTAATATAGCAGCTGTAGTAGGTGGTGCTTGTTCTGCCAGGTGCGCAGCATTGGCCAGTAGCTGCTGCACCGTGTTGAGTAGTGCAGATACGTGCTGCATCTACAACTGAAGCATCTGCATTAGCTGTGTTGCAACTAACGCTTGCGGCTTTGGTGGGGTGGCCGTGTTGGAAGAGACAAATGCAACAGACAAGGCAAGCAAGCAAAATAAGGACAAAAGCAAAGAAATTTTCTGCAATGCCCACCTGAAAACACTGATCAGCAAAAACGACAAGAAATTGTTAAAGCAAATAAACAGCCTTGCAAAGTAAAGACAAGATAGAATTAAGGCGCCAGCAACCAAAAAATTCTGTGGTCGCCAGGCACTGGGTTCGTCGTAGAACTTGTCGCCAATGTGCGGTCCTGCCCACTCGTTTCTTACAGGGGGCCTGAAGGATGCTGCCTTCTCGGAGAGCTGTACAACAATTCAAGCAAATCTTATTAACAATTTTGATTAAAATAAAGAAAATTGACAATATTTAACTTTGTATTTACAACGAGTTGTCGCAATTGATGGGCGACATGCAAACTGCGAGTGCCCTTCACTATATAATGTCCATGTAAGCATTCACACTCGCTCATAAGTAAAATGGAAATGCCGTGTGGCTAGGGCCTTCCGTCGGGTAGACCGTTCGCCTGGTGCAAGTTGACGCCACTTCGGCGACTTGCGTGTTGATGGCGATGAAACGATGATGATAAGGACAACACAACACCTAGTCCCTGAGCGGAGAAAATCTCTGACCCAGCCGGGAATCGAACGCGGGCCATTACGTATGACATTCCGTCGCGCTGACCACGTTTTTTTTTTTTTTCATTTTGTTCGATTATAGTTCGCTGCGTTTGGTCTGGGCGCACGTCACAAGACATCTGTTCAAATTGATCTTTGATTCCTTGGCTCAGTTTTTTTATTACAGAGAACACGCGGCCCTCTGAGCGAACACGCTGAGCTACCACTCTGCTACCAGGGACGGAAGCTGATAAGTCACTGCTATCATTAACACTTTGCCGTCCAGCGACACCATAGTGGTGTCGTGTGCGAAATAGCGGTCAACGGTCGGCGACACCACAGTGGTGTCGAGTGCGTAGTATCGCTCAGTGGCCGGCGACACCACAGTGGTGTCGTGAGCCTAGTATCGCGCAGTGGCAAGCGACGGCACTTTAGTATCCTTTTCATTCAGTTGGTGTTTTGTTTAGGTATTAATGAGTTACACAAGTTTTTTGTTTTTATAACTACTTGTGCACTTTCATCATGGCAGACGAAAGAGACGATGCGATTATTTACGATGAATGCGCGGACGTCTTGTCTGATTTTCCGGACGACTTGACCGGTTGGGAAGAAGACATTGGATATCAAAAAATGAAAGTGAAACAGAATCGAAGATAGTGAAATGCGTCCAAGAAGAATCCGACGAACGCTATGGTTGCCAACTGATTCGGATGAATCAGACAAAGAAAACAGACTATGATTTACTGAGGACCAATAATAAATTTGAGGGATCTCCGGGTCCACACATATTTCCCAAAGATACACAGAGCGTCGTGGATATCATAGAATTGTATATTGGGAACGATCTATTTGAATATATTAGCAACGAAACCAACAAGTATGACAGTAAAAATTGCAATAGAAGGACACTGGATAAAAAAAATGGCAAATTTGTCGACGTTACGGAACCCAAACTTAGAAAATGGTTTGGGTTTGCTATCCTTACGGGAACTGTAAAAAAGCAAGGATCGATGATTACTGGTCAACGAGTCCGTTGACAGACACACCGATATTTCGCTAAACGATGTCCCGCAACCGATTCAGGCAAGAATTATCATTTTTACATTTTTCCGACAACAGTAAACTGGATAATGCAAAAAATGGCTCTGAGCACTAAGCGACTTAACTTCTGAGGTCATCAGTCCCCTAGAACTTAGAACTAATTAAACCTAACTAACCTAAGGACACCGCACACACCCATGCCCGAGGCAGGATTCGAACCTGCGACCGTAGCGGTCGCTCGCCTCCAGACTGTAGCGCCTAGAACCGCACGGAACACTCCGCCCGGCCTGGATAATGCAGACCGGCTTTTCAAAGTGCAATTCGTAATTGATTATTTTTCCAAAAAGTTTAAAGAAACGTTTAATCTAAGTCAAAACATCTCAATTGATGAAGGAATGATACCGTGGCGTGGACAGTTAAATTTTGAAGTTCACAATCCGTCGAAAATTACGAAATATGGCACACTCATTCGGATGCTGTGAGATTCGAGTACGGGATACATTTCCTCATTCAAGATATATTCCGGCGCTGGACAACCTTTAGCAAAAACAGTGATGGAACTATGTACACCTTCTTATAGAAAGTGGCATCACCTCCTCATCGATAATTATTATAACAGTGTAGAGCTTGCAGAGAAGTTACTTGAAAATTCGAGTTTGTGGAACGATACGGCAAAACAGAGGATTTCCGGCAAAATTAAAGGGCACAAAAGCCAATTTGTTTGAAGCTTGTCATCAACGGTAAGGTGACAAGCGGCCGGCGACAAGCCAAGTAATCCGAATTAGCGCTGCCAGCGCCAAGTGAATAAATTTGTACGAGGCGTGCGGACGGCAAAGTGTTAATACCTCTGCTCATCTAGGCCTCTCTGCTAGTGTCCGTCCACTACTCTCCGCCGAGGCTGGCGACCGCTCTTGTCGTGGTGCCGTCCTAGTCAGCCAGCTTCTCTGCTCTTGCGTTCTTCATCTTCGTGCCGGCGCTTATCGTTACGCCGGAACATGAACAAGCTGTAATGGTACGCTTAAATTTCTTAAAATGTCAAGCGGTATACAGTGACAGTAAGTCGACATCTACATCTACATCTACATTTATACTCCGCAAGCCACCCAACGGTGTGTGGCGGAGGGCACTTTACGTGCCACTGTCATTACCTCCCTTTCCTGTTCCAGTCGCGTATGGTTCGCGGGAAGAACGACTGTCTGAAAGCCTCCGTGCGCGCTCTAATCTCTCTAATTTTACATTCGTGATCTCCTCGGGAGGTATAAGTAGGGGGAAGCAATATATTCGATACCTCATCCAGAAACGCACCCTCTCGAAACCTGGCGAGCAAGCTACACCGCGATGCAGAGCGCCTCTCTTGCAGAGTCTGCCACTTGAGTTTATTAAACATCTCCGTAACGCTATCACGGTTACCAAATAACCCTGTGACGAAACGCGCCGCTCTTCTTTGGATCTTCTCTATCTCCTCCGTCAAACCGATCTGGTACGAATCCCACACTGATGAGCAATACTCAAGTATAGGTCGAACGAGTGTTTTGTAAGCCACCTCCTTTGTTGATGGACTACATTTTCTAAGCACTCTCCCAATGAATCTCAACCTGGTACCCGCCTTATCAACAATTAATTTTATATGATCATTCCACTTCAAATCGTTCCGCACGCATACTCCCAGATATTTTACAGAAGTAACTGCTACCAGTGTTTGTTCCGCTATCATATAATCATACAATAAAGGATCCTTCTTTCTATGTATTCGCAATACATTACATTTGTCTATGTTAAGGGACAGTTGCCACTCCCTGCACCAAGTGCCTATCCGCTGCAGATCTTCCTGCATTTCGCTACAATTTTCTAATGCTGCAACTTCTCTGTATACTACAGCATCATCCGCGAAAAGCCGCATGGAACTTCCGACACTATCTACTAGGTCATTTATATATATTGTGAAAAGCAATGGTCCCATAACACTCCCCTGTGGCACGCCAGAGGTTACTTTAACGTCTGTAGACGTCTCTCCATTGATAACAACAAGTCTGGGAAACCCTGAAATAAGGAAACAAGCTTAGACAGCAGTGACAGTGGCTTGCAGCGGTATAGTGTGCCCACACAAGGCAAGCCACTTGCAACAGAGTGTGGCTCCACGAGGCAACCTGTGACTCGGAAGTTATTCAGACATAGGTAGCAACGAAGTAAGCGACCTGCAGTCCATAGAAGTCAGCCGGCATGTGACCCAGCAGCAATAGCTCAGCTCTCGGCGGCATCTGGACTTAAACGCAGCCCATAGCTCGGCACCAAGTAAAGGTGGTAGCCGACTGGCTGACCCACTTCAGGCCGCTGGCTGACATGAAGTTCCTCTCGTAGCTAGCTCCAGGCGGTGACAGATACTTCATGGCTGAAGTGGACGGTACTTATGCAGGTTTGGCTCTCCACTTTTTGCCAGACCAGATCTCATTCTCATGTAGAAAAGGAAAAGGCTCAGTGCGACGCCAGGACGTCTGGTGGCCCAGGTCAACCTTAATGCAGTCTGGTTACCGTACTCTTGCTATATCACCAGTGGGCAGACAGGCAGAGGAGTCAAGATCTATGAAGTATCCTCGTACTCAGAAATGATTGAAGACACTTTGAAAGAATAACTGTTTATTAACAAAACAATAGTCAGTTACAGTGAAGCACCAAAGAAACTGGTATAGGCATCCAGAGATATATAAAGAGGCAGAAAGGCTGCTGCAGTCGGCAACGCCTTTATAAGACAAGTGCCTGGCGCAGTTGTCAGATCGGTTACGGCTGCTAAAATGGCGGGTTATCAAGATTTTAGTGAGTTTGAACATGGTGCTATAGTCGGGGCACGAGCATCTCCGAGGTGGATTTTCCCATACGACTTTTTCACGAGTGTACCGTGAATATCAGGAATCCGGTAAACCATCAGATATCCGAGATCGCTGCGGCCGAAAAAAAATCCTGCAAGAACGGGACCAACGACGGCAAAAGATAATCGTTCAACATGACAGAAGTGCAACCCTTCAGCAAATTGCTGCAGGTTTCATTGCTAGGCCATCAGCAAGCGTCAGCGGGCGAACCATTCAATGGAAGATTGTCGATATGGTCTGTCGAAGCCGAAGGTCCACTCGTGTTTCCTTGATGACTGCACGACACAAAGCTTTACGCCTCGTCTGGGCCTGTCAACACTGACGTTGGACTGTTGATGACTGGAAACCTGTTGCCTGCTCGGACGAGTCTTGTTTAAAATTGTATCGAGCGGATGGACGTGTACGGTTATGGAGACAACCTCATGAATCCAAGGAGCCTGCATGCAAAAGAGGACTGTTCAAGCTGGTGGAGGCTCTGTAATGGTGTGGGGTGTGTGGAGTCGCAGTGATATGGGACCATTGATACGTCTAGACACGACTCTGACAGGTACGTAAGCATCCTGTCTCATCACCTGCGTTCATTCATGTCCATTGTGCATTCCGACGGACTTGAGCAATTCCAGCAGGTCAATACGACACCCCACACGTCAAGAATTGCTATAGAGTGACTCCAGGAACACTCTTCTGAGTGTAAACACTTCCGCTGGCTACTAAACTCCCCAGGCATGAACATTGTTGAGTATATCTTAGATGCCTTGCAGCGTGCTGTTCAGAAGAGATCTCCACCCCTCGTACTCTTACGGATTTATAGACAGCCCTGCAGAATTTATGGTGTCAGTTCTCTCCAGCACTACTTCAGATATTAGTAGAGTCCATGCCACGCCGTGTTGCGGCACCTCTCGTGCTCTCTGGGGCCCTACACGATATTAGAAAGGTGTACCAGTTTCTTTGTGTCTTCAGTGTATAATGTCTTTGGATGAATACCCACACAACTACACACAACGGAAATGTGTCTCTTTTGATGTTGTCTGTCATGTGTCTACACGAGTCGTGGTAGGCGGCAGTTTGAAGACGTGGAAGGCTACTGGGCCGGCACTGGAGGCGTATGATGGCTGACGTACTGCTAATGAAGACTATGGGAACTGGGACGGGTCTGCAGCGTGGTGCACTGAGACGAAACTGCTGGTGCTGCCAACTTGTAGCGCTGCGACTAAACTGTTGATGCGACCGGACGGAACTGCTAGTGGTACGGACTTGAGGCGTAGGGCGTAACTGACTCAACAAGGAGAGGCAGTGGCCTAAATAGTCGGGCGCTGAGAAGGCACGTGGCTGGGGTAGCAAAATAGTGCCCTGCCGACAGCTCTCTCTGCTGCGGCAGGCACGCTGCCTGTCGGCGAGATCGGCGCCCGCAGACGCTTAGGATGCGATGTGTAACAGCCCAGGCCATAAAAGGAAAACATCTCGTTGTTTATGAGAGTCGTTGAAGCACGTCCTCCCGGCGGGGCGGCTGCACGCGCGGCCTGTGTGGTGTTCGGTTGAACCTATCAGCCAGGTACAACAACCTACAACGTAGAGGATGGTAACTTCACTTACCACACTGACAGAAAAAATAGTCGCAGCACTAAGAAGGAGTTGCACAACGTAAACGAAAGCTGGTACGCGTTTTCCTACATCTGTAAGATGATATCTGTTCAAGTTTCTCGCCAAGCGAATAAGAATGGCGCTAGTAGCGCCAGTATGATGATCCAAATCAGGTTTGTTTTCAGTACAAGGTGTAACAGTCATGAGCGTTAGTTACCTACATTGGGCAAGGTGAGTTGATATTAGTCAAGAACGCCTTCAAGGCGACATAGACGTCATTATCAACACCTCACTGACTTTGAACGAGGTCGTGTAATAGGAATACGAGAAACTGGATGTACTTTCTGTAATATTGCAGAAACACTTTGGCAGGAATGTAGCCACTGGCAGGGATGGTCTCGAGAATGTACGGTCGAAGAAGACCGTGCTCCAGGTGGGTACGTGCACTACCCTCGTGTTTGTCGTACCCTTCTAGCGAGTCGTACTGCATCTACGGCGGCAATTTGAGCACCAGGTCGCATCATAGTGAGATAAGAAACTGTTAGAAATCGAACAACCGCCATTTGCGACATCGGTGCTGTCAAGCAAGAACTCATTGAAGAACAGGATTGAGGTCTGTTGTGTTTTCCGATGAAAGGTGATTCTGCTTCAGTGACAGCGAGGACCGTGTGTTAATTAGGAGGAGAGCAGTTGACGGTCTGCAACCAAGAGATGCGATTTTGTGTGGCAATAGGAGCTCTCTGATGGTTATCTCAAGCACCGTGACTGCAAATTCTGGTGATTCGACCTGTTTTGTCGTTCATAAACGGAGTTCCATTGGGTGTTTTCCAACAGGATAACGCTCGTCCAAGTATCACTGTTGTAATTTTACTTGCTCTATAGAGTGTCTACATGTTACCTTGGCCTGCACAATCACCGGATCTGTCTCTAGTCGATCACATATAGTATATCATCGGACGACAGCTCCAGCGTCATCCATAACCATCATTAACCGTCCCTATACTGTTACCGACCAAGTAAAACAGTCATGGAACTTGTGACAGGGCATACTGTGAGGAGCCTTATATGTAGTATTCGGTACCACTCTTTTACGTATTACACGATACACGTTGCACAGTATAGCAAATGTTAAAATACTAGTTCTGGTGCCAGTGTACACTAGATATATAAAATTTAACACACCTGTTTAGTCAACTACAGCTCATTTAAGTACCATTAACAGGAATCTTTAATTAGTGGAAAAGTATCATATTGTAACCTTCTGTTTTACGAAATTTACAGAAAAACTAATTATTTCATTTGTGCAACTATCAGACAGTAATCACGTCGAATTTTTTGTGTTAAAAATTGTTCAGTCATTAAATGAAAAATTGATTGTCAAAATTCGAATATTTCATAAAACGTGAAATTTAATGTTTTGGATAGATTTCTGGCTAACTGATACACTGAAAGTTATGTTAACTCTCGAGGCGTTATGTTTATATAAAAACTCAAATCAGAATCATTGTAATTAATTCTGTAATTACGAATTCTAGAACTTTCTGTCACAGACAGACAGTTACTTCGATCATTTGATCAAAACGTGATTATTGTGTAAAATTTGAACCTCCAAATCTATTTCCGCATTATGTAAAATACTCCGAAAACGTTAGCATCAAAATTCCTGTTGTAAATAACGAGATATTAACTATTTTGTGTCAAGTATAGTTAGTCACATTTCTCAAGCAGAATTTTGATACTAAATTTGAAAAGCAGATTTAGATATCGCATTTGTTATAATTAGTTATTTATTAGCTTCAAATCTGTAACTGTAATTTCTTACGAAACAACCGATTTTAGTTGTAATTCAATTAAGGTGACTTTGTTGAACAATACGTTCAAAGAACTTGTGCTGTTAAGAATCTATACAGCAGTGAGCCTAAGAGCTCAGGATTGGCAGTTGTTTTCAGGTGGTTCTAGTACATCATGTGCAAAGTCAGCTTCTTTGAGGTGTGGGTTGTACTAATGTTCTGGAACAATATAAACATTAACACAAAATGCATACTATGGGTTGGTGTAAATCATTTAATATCATCGGCTTTTCAAATTGACTCCTAGAATTTCTGCAATGAAGAACTTAATATTATGCACCCCAGATGACATTGACTTGTTGGAGAAAAGCCGTCGAAACCTACAAGATAAGCACACATTCCAAGCATTTCATTGAACTTAACACAGATTTGTAATCTACGAGTATGTTAATCGAGCATTCTCAGGTGGAACCTGGTGAAAGAGTTTGTTACAAACTCGATCTCACAGACAGACATCCGGTACCTGCACAACACAACACATGCACGTTTGCGTGCTTGAATTCGACATTCTGGTGGTAACACCGGTCAATAATTACAAATTGACAATGGCTTATCTCGTGCTTACATTTACCTATGATAGTGTGCTATTGATCACTTAAATGTTAACTACACAAATTTAATCTCGTAATTTCATTACCTCACATTAATTATTTTTTTGGTGTAGCGATTTTTCCTGTCAGTGTACATGGATTTGTGAGGCGATTCTTATTGGGTTATCCCTGCCCATCGACAGCTTCTTGCAAGAGAACACCACGGCAGCCTCCTCTAGCGTTACGTCTCTACAGCTTCTTGCATCAACCCATAGTGATATCTGTTGTCAGCTGAAACGTAGCTTCACCCATCACGTAAAGGAGTAGTAGCGCAGCACAAGGACGGATGACTTTAAAAAGACCGTTCTGGAAACTTTCTGCTTCAAATATCGCCTTGTTGTGATTCAATGAATGGCTATCTCGCAGCAGATTCTCCATGCTGGGGCGTTGTAGTCCAGCATCCACATCTGCTTGGACAGATTCCTGCCACACTTCGTCTTGTCAGGAGATTTCGGTAGTATGCTCGTGTGACGATTTGCCCCTTATAACCACAATCTGATAGTGTCACAGCATGGCAATCCCAGAACACTTAGATGACCTTGCCCGATCGTGATTGGGTCTCTACCTACAAAGGTGGTCGTGAATCCGCATGTTTAGATTGCTTGCTTAAATTCTTTGCCCTGGGGTAATACTGAATCACTCAGCACTCGTCCATGATAACTAGCCAGTAAAGAACACGTCTGGATTGGCCCGGTACATTAGCAACATTTCCGATTCGGCTTCGGTCTGGTGGACTGTTGGTGTGGGTGTGAGCAGTCATGGAACCCAGATGTCTGCCACCTTTGTCATGTTGAAAATGTCGAGCAAGATGTGATTTCATCACGTCCTCCACTTCTCTTGTGATTCCGGTTCTTCGTCATTCAGCTTTGTTTGAGCACATTGGAAACGTCTCCTTCACTGGGGGTAAACTTAGTTCCTACCCAGCCAGCAATCCGAAATACATACACTACTGTCCATTAAAATTGCTACACCATGAAAATGACGTGTTACAGACGCGAAATTTAACCGGCAGGAAGAAGATGCTGTGATATGCAAATGATTAGCTTTTCACAGCATTCACACGAAGTTGGCGCCGGTGGCGACACCTACAACGTGCTGACATGAGAAAAGTTTCCAACCGACTTCTCATAGACAAACAGCACTTGACCGGCGTTGCCTGGTGAAACGTTGTTGTGATGCCTCGTGTAAGGAGGAGAAATGCGTACCATCACGTTTCCGACTTTGATAAAGGTCGGATTGTAGCCTAGCGCGTTTGCCGTTTATCGCATCGCGACATTGCTGCTCGCGTTGGTCGAGATCCAATGACTGTTAGCAGAATATGGAATCGGTGGGTTCAGGAGTGTAATACGGAACACCGTGCTGGATCCCAGAGGCGTCGTATCACTAGCAGTCGAGTTGACAGGCATCTTATCCGCATGGCTGTAACGGATAGTGCAGCCACGTCTCGATCCCTGAGTCGACAGGTGGGGACGTTAGCAAGACAACAACCATCTGCACGAACAGTTCGACGAAGTTTGCAGCAGCATGGACTATCAGCTCGGAGACCATGGCTGCTGCGGTTACCCTTGACGCTGCATCACAGGCAGGAGCGCCTGCGATGACGTACTCAACGACGAACCTGGGTGCACGAATGGCAAAACGTCATTTTTTTATGAATCCAGGTTCTGTTTACAGCATCATGATGGTCGCATCCGTGTTTGGCGACATCGCGGTGAACGCACATTGGAAGTGTGTATTCGTCATCGCCGCACTGGCGTATCACCCGGCGTGATGGTATGGGGTGCCATTGGTTACACGTCTCGGTCACCTCTTGACGGCACTTTGAACAGTGGACGTTACATTTCAGATGTGCTACGACCTGTGGCTCTACCCTTCATTCGATCCCTGCGAAACCCTACATTTTATCAGAATAATGCACGACCGCATGTTGCAGGTCCTGTACGGGCCTTTCTGAATACAGAAAATATTCGACTTCTGCCCTGGCCAGCACATTCTCCAGATCTCTCACCAATTGAAAACGTCTGGTCAATGGTGGCCGAAAAAATGGCTCTTCACAATACGCCAGTAATTACTCTTGATGATCTGTGGTATCATGTTGAAGCTGCATGGGCAGCTGTATCTGTACACGCCATACCAGCTCTGTTTGACTCAATGCCCAGTCGTATCAAGGCCGTTATTACGGCCAGAGGTGGTTGTTCTGGGTACTGATTTCTCAGGATCTATGCACCCAAATTGCGTGAAAATGTAATCACATGTCAGTTCTAGTATATTATATTTGTCCAATGAATATCCGTTTATCATCTGCGTTTCTTCTTGGAGTGGCAATTTTAATGGCCAGTTGTGTACAAGCAGATTCAGAAGGATGTAGGCTGCAGTAGGTACTGGGAGATGAAGCAGCTTGGATAGAGTAGCATGGAGAGCTGCATCAAATCAGTCTAAGGACAGAAGACCACAACAACAACAACAGTGTACAAGTTACGCGAGGAATCTGCTTCGTTACAGAACCAGACTGGTCGAAGTGCTAACAGAGTTCGCTGGTGCCAAGGACCTTACGCCATCCACGTGACAGGAATCAGGACATAGTGTATTCTGGCGCCGAGGGCTTTACTTAGGCCGGCGCTCGGGGCCTCGCCAGTTCACTCCGAGTAATATTCCAGGGCCAGGCGCCGAATAGTTATGCATTCCTTCAATCAGGAACTCAGGAGCCGCCGCAACGACGATATTGTGTTTTATGTCAGCGATCAGCTAGTAAACTTTTAAGATTTTTTGTCTTCGTCTCTACTCCAGACTTGAATGTGTTTCATTATACCAGAGCTTTTAATCTGAACTGTCCCTCTGGAACTTTATATCTTGTACTGTGTTAACAGTACAGACCTTCAGCTTTAGATTGCCCCATCAGGACTGGTACTGGCTATCGATGTTCTTTGCGTATTTACTATTTACTAATATTCTCTAGTGGTATTTGTATTCTTCTTAAGGGCCTTCAGTCTTATACGATGTTTATGTTAATTCGTTGACCCACCAGCAGTGACTGCCTCGTCGAGGCCTTCGCCCCCCCCCCCCCCCCCCTTATAAAGACGAGGGCTATCCACAAAGTACATTACATTTTGGAATTAAAAATAAATAAAGTATTGGAAATTTTTTTATTATATACAGATGAAAGCCACACTTAAATCTTTTCTACATAGTTGCCATTGAAATTAAGGCACTTATCGTAGAGATGGACAAGCTTGGAAATTCCTTCGTCGTAAAATTTGGCCGCCTGCGCATTCAACCACGTGGTTACCTCTTCTTGAAGCTGTGCGTCGTCATCAAAACGCTGCATAGCCAACCATTTCTTCATTGCTGAGAATAAGTGGAAGTCGCTCGATGCCAGGTCGGGACTGTACGGCGGATGAGGAAACAACTCCCACTTAAAATATTCCAGAACTTCACGAGTGGCATTTGCCGTGTGGGCCCGGGCGTTGTCGTGAATCAGCAAGATCTTTGAGTCCAACTTTCCCCTGCGCTTGTTTTGTATTGCTCTTCTGAGTTTGTGCAAAGTTTGGCAATACCTTTGAGAGTTTATTGTAGTGCCTCTTTCCAGAAAATTCACAAAAATCACACCTTTTCTGTTCCAAAAGACAGTCGCCATCACCTTCCTTGCCGACATTGTCTGCATCCATTTCTTGGGTTTTTGGGGGGAATTTGTGTGCCCCCACTGCATTGGCTGCAATTTTGTCTAGCAGTTCACATGCTTAACCCATGTTTCGTCACCAGTAACGATGCGATCGAGTAATGAGTCGCCATCCTTCTCGTAAGCGTCCAAAAACGTTAACGCTGCAGCCATTCGCTGATTTTTGTGACTCTCTGTCAAGATTTTTGGTATCCATCTTGCACAAAACTTGTGGTAACCAAGCTTTTCGGTAATGATTTCGTGCAACAAACTTCGTGAAATTTGTAGAAAACTCATAGAGAGTTCCGTTATTGTGAAATTACGGTTTTCACGGACCGCGGCATCGACTTTTTCGACAAGTTCGGCAGTCACTATGCTGGGTCTTCCACTTCGTTCTTCGTCGTGAACGTTAGTTCGGCCATTTTTAAATTTTATGACCCATTGACGCACTCCACCTTCAGTGATTATGTTGTCCCCATACACTTCACAAAGCCGCCGATAGATTTCTATCGGTGTACAGTTTTTTGCAGTCAGAAACCTTATTACAGCACGCACTTCACACTCCGCGGCAATTTTAATTAACGCTGTCATTTCAAACTGTCACAGTAACTCAACGGAGTACAGCACAAACCTCTCACTAGCACGGCAGGATGCCGACTGAGCGGCGGAATGCCATGACACCAAGATGGCCGCGCTAGCCCCGCCCCTAACGGACACAAACGAAAACGTAATGTACTTTGTGGATAGCCCTCGTATTATTGACAACCTTCTCGAGAACTGACTTTCTTATCAGTACTGTTCTTCCTTATTCAAGAAGCAATTGTCTTAGTGAAATGATTAATTCTGCAGTTGTACTAAACCACATGTCAGAGTAGATGTATTCTCTTTTGTTAAGAAAATTTTGTTCTACCGCATCTACGTGAACAGTTTCTTGTCCGCCAAATCAGGCGAACGCAACAGTTTTGGCTCCTCTACTGGAGTGCTGCTGCGCTATGGAGCGGGAATTTGAATTTTTACCAGGACTGCAGACAAGTGCCTGCAAAACAAACAAAAAATTAACTATGCGTATTTTTTAGACGTCGTTTATCGACTAGTAAAGTCATCAGAAGAACAAAAGCATTGTAAAACGATTTAGGAAAAATATGTGTATGGTGCGAAAATTGGCAATTGACCCTAAATAATGAAAAATGTGAGGTCATCCACATGATGGATAAATGGAATTCGTTAAACTACGGTTATACGATAAATCAGTCAAATCAAAAGTCCGTAAATTCAACTAAACACCTAGGAATTACAGTTACGAACAACTGGAATTGGAAAGAACGCACAGAAAATGTTGTGGGGAAGGAAAACCAAAGACTTTGCTTTATTGGCTGAACATTTAGAAAATTTAACAGACCTACTGAGGAAACTGCCTATGCTACACTTGTCCGTCCTCTTTTGGACTACTGCTACGCGGTGTGGGATCCTTACCGATAGGATTAACTGGGAATATCGAGAAAGATCAAAGAAGAGCGGGGTGTACTGTATTATCGCGAAATAGGAGAGTGCAACTGGCATGATACAGGATTTGGGGTGGACATCATTAAAACAAAGACGTTTTTCGTTACGACGAAACCTTCTCACGAAATTTCAATCACCAGCATGCCTCTCCGACAGCGAAAATATTTTGTTGATGTCGACCTACACAGGGAGAAACGATCATAATAATAAGATAAGGGAAATCAGAGCTCGCACGGAAAAATATAGGTTTTCCGCGCTCTGTTCGCGGTTGGAATAATATAGAATTATTGTGAAGTCGGTTCGATGAACCCTGTGCGAGGCACTTAAATGTGGTTTGCGGAGTATCCATGTTAATGTAAATGTATATATAAACCTTGTTATAAAATTTCTGTTTAGAAATATCAGTCTAACTCGAATACCAAGGTAAAATTTTTCAAATGTAGACATGCGCACGTAACTTTAAGGAAACCATTGATTTGGTTTCTTTGTTTGGTGGCGAGAAGTCACAAGTTTTGTATATCTCTGCAGTTGAAGTGCCAGGTACTGTTAACGATTCTTTCTTTGGAGTGACTCACTGGCTCATGTGGCAACAGCAAGAACTGTTACAACTTTATTGCTGACAAAAGAGATATGACACTATGTAAATAGAGTTTCTTGATGACTGCTTGTTAGAGTTCCTTTGATAATGCGAACCCCAACCGTGTCGGACTGGTCCACCACTCTGTTTTAAAGGCCCCTGTCAACGATGGAACAATTAGTCAGACGTTACCTGCTTGTCAAATTGGCAGTGTACTGCACTGTATGACGTGTTCGCCAACACAGACTGTGTCTGACGTCTTTCAAAGAAATCTGGATCGACAGCACATCTAACAAACAAGTCTTACCGTTTGCGCATGCTTTTATTGAACAATAGGCAGTTGTTTGCTGAAGTGCTCTGTATAGCTTTGAGATATCTGGCAAGTGGAGCAGATTTGGAAGATTTAAAGTTTGTATACTGCGTTGCACCTCGTACTTTGCCCACTTGCCGGGTGGTTTTAATTAAAGGATAGTTACTGACAGAGGCCAAAACTAGAATTCACTTTCTTCCAGTGTAAATAGAATCCGCTTTAACGCATTAGAATAGCTACCAAGTTTCGCTCCCATACGGTAATTACAGTCCACACTGTACCTCTGTGAGAAGCTTCACTTAAATTATAACCACCTCGTACTTCGCGGTTCGTTAAGCACAACGTGACAGCTGCTTTAAAAGCATCGTTAAATTTGACAAACTTAATAGTCTCTTTCAAATTCTGAAGGTGGCAGGCGTAAAATATAGGGAGCGAAAGGCTATTTACAATTTGTGTAGAAACCAAATGGCAGTTATAAGAGTTGAGGGGCATGAAAGGGAAGCAGTGGTTGGGAAGGGAGTGAGACAGGGTTGTAGCCTCTCCCCGATGTTATTCAATCTGTATATTGAGCAAGCAGTAAAGGAAAGAAAAGAACAATTCGGAGTAGGTATTAAAATCCATGGAGAAGAAATAAAAACTTTGAGGTTCGCCGATGGTATTGTAATTCTGTCAGAGACAGCAAAGGACTTGGAAGAGCAGTTGAACGGAATGGATAGTGTCTTGAAAGGAGGATATAAGATGAACATCAACAAAAGCAAAACGAGGATAATGGAATGTAGTCGAATTAAGTCGGGTGATGTTGAGGGTATTAGATTAGGAAATGAGAGACTTAAAGTAGTAAAGGAGTTTTGCTATTTGGGGAGCAAAATAACTGATGATGGTCAAAGTAGAGAGGATATAAAATGTAGACTGGCAATGGCAAGGAAAGCGTTTCTGAAGAAGAAAAATTTGTTAACATCGAGTATAGATTTAAGTGTCAGGAAGTCGTTTCTGAAAGTATTTGTATGGTGTGTAGCCATGTATGGAAGTGAAACATGGACGATAAATATTTTTGGACAAGAAGAGAATAGAAGCTTTCGAAATGTGGTGCTACAGAAGAATTCTCAAGATTAGATGGTTAGATCACATAACTAATGAGGAGGTGTTGAATAGGATTGGGGAGAAGAGAAGCTTGTGGCACAACTTGACTAGAACAAGGGATCGGTTGGTAGGACATGTTCTGAGGCATCAAGGGATCACCAATTTAGTATTGGAGGGCAGCGTGGAGGGTAAAAATCGTAGAGGGAGACCAAGAGATGAATACACTAAGCAGATTCAGAAGGACGTAGGTTGCAGTAGGTACTGGGAGACTAGAGGTTAGAGGTTAGAGTAGCATGGAGAGCTGCATCAAATCAGTCTCAGGACTGAAGACAACAACAACAACAATTGGTACGTTGCTCCCGTGTTTAACGAATTGTTCTAGCTGGGCGAGAAGTCCCCGTATCCCCGAGTGTCGACAACTGACTAATTTGATTTGTTTTAGCACAAGTACTTTCTTACGTATTAAGTGTACAATACATCAGTATGTTCCTGACAATGCCGTAAACACGTTCCCATACACCTGCATGATCTTCTTGGCATATTTTTTAGCGCTTCCGGTGATGTGGTGCGAAATGCATTCTCAACAGCATTGCGCAGCTATTCGTTTGTAGCACAGCGACGTGCTGATACATGCATCTTACTGACTTCCCATAACGAATTGTTAGATGTGGTGAGGTCAGGGCTTCTTAGTATCCACTTCAAGGGAGCTTGTGTTGCGCTTGAATCACGACCTATCAGCCGCTCAGGAAAGTGTTCATTTAGGAACTAGCGCACTGCAAAGCGTAGTGAGGTGAAGCTCCATCTTGCTGCAACCGTTTGCCTTCTATGAGTATCGTCTCCTCAAACTGAGGTATTCACCGTATTTGTAACCAGTGTAAATAATTGGCGCCATTCATAGTCCCTTCAGGAAAGTACGTTCCAAGCAGATGTTGTGATGTAATCATTGCCGATATCATTACGTTAGGCGGGTTTCTTTCTACCTCGACTGTGTAATGAGGGTTCTCTTTGGCCCTGACGACAATATTTCTAGCACATGGTCTGCAATAAACGCCACATTGCCTTGTCACTGTACACTGCGTTTGCAAATTAACGAAGCATGGCATGAAAGAGCGCGCTCACTACAGTCTGTGTCCGATAACTCATTTACAAACCTCGGTCGGAATGGACTGACCTCAATCGAAGCAGAGACTCCGGCACGTGTTTCTTCTCGTGTCTTCTATCTTCCACTTCGAGGTCTGTCTTTAACACTGCAGACAGCAAAAGAACGTCTTCCCCAATCCAGAAGTGTTGCCATCCGCTACGGAGTTTTATTAAATCTTCCTGGAATGCTCCCATGATCTGTGTGATTGTCTGCCCCGTAGGGTGTCGTTCGTGCATCCACTCATTTGTCAGTAAGCGGTCCTCAATACTGTGGCTATGACCGCTCGCATCTACCGTGCCTACAAATTAAAACTTGACTGCGACTGCGAAAACATATAAACATGAATTCCAACAATTGATTGCAACAGCTGATCAAAAGTAACGTAGCTACCAACCTGCATAATAAAATGCGATATATAACAAGGGCTATATGGGTGCGAGGACTTCTCGTCCAGTCTGTAGACAGTAAATAGGGAAACTGGCAAACAAGTATGGTCATTTACAGAGACCTTAACGATCTCGTCGCTGACGGGACGCTAAATTATAAACCTTCTTCAGTACTCTGTGCTCGACAAGTGCATGATTACGAACTAAGTAGTAAATGGACTAAGTGTGGTCGGCTTCCGTATCCTGTAGAACCGGCAGAGCACGCAAATAGCCCTGGGATTATCCCGTCAGCATGTTCCGCGGCTCTCTAGCCTGGCGAGCACGCTCGCCTCCTCCTGTTCGTCGGACAAATGACACATTGATCGCTGGCGCCGTGCCACGCCGATAAAAGATGTTTCTGCGAGATGTTGCCCTTGCAGTTCCGAGAAAGCGACTGCCATCGTACTGAACAACAGCGCGTTAAGGCCACTTGTACGTTAATAAGTGTCGAAAAATCAGAGTCAAATTTTTGACGTAGAAACAGTAAAAAGTTTACTTCGAGGACATCGTATCGAAGATAGCTCCAAAATAAGAGGAATTTTTTATGCAGACAGCTCTCTGAAAAACAGAAATTTGTTCTCAAGTCTACGTTTTTATGACTTTTCAGTCTCTAATATCTTTTAGTGACACAAGATTATTACAGAAGTAATATAATATGGTAGGACTCAAAACCCAAACGAGAGTTGTAATAGCTACATATGGGAACGTATACCCAAAAGTGTTCTGGTGGCCTAAATACTTTAAAAATAGCTGTGCTGCATAATCTGCCATGTTTCACTGACGATGCAGTGACTGTGTTTAAGGCAATGAAATTGATGGGAGTTCCCACTGGATTAAATATGCAAAGAACTTGAATTTCCATTGACTACATGGGAATCTTCCAAGCAGAGAAATCAGTGATGGAAGCCACCAAAGAAGCAAGAATAAGAAGAAGAAATCAAAGAAGAAGAAAAGGGATGGAGAACATCACCAGAAACGAGATGAATATGGACCTGGGATGCACTAGTGTTATGCCGAGTGGGCAGAGAAAAACTAGAATTTCCTGGAAGTTCGCTTTATTGATGTTCTGTACACATGGGTTAAAACCTCTTAAAGATAGAGGACTGGAATTTTGTATACTATCATAAATATATGTAACTAGAAAGAAGACTATTCTTATGATTTAAATTTGAAAATCAAAGACTTTTTTAAGAAAAACTATGAATTAATTACTGAAATGTTCAACAGTCATTATTAAAAAATTTTCAGCCGTAATTTATAACAGCAACATCGTTTTAAAAAAAAATGGCTCTGAGCACTATGGGACTTAACATCTGTGGTCATCAGTCCCCTAGAACTTAGAACTACTTAAACCTAACTAACCTAAGGACATCACGCACATCCATGCCCGAGGCAGGATTCGAACCTGCGACCGGAGCGGTGACGCGGTTCCAGACTGAAGCGCCTAGACCGCACGGCCACACCGGCCGGCAACATCGTTTTAAAAGTATACTTTAAGCATAATACTGTAAATAAATTCCAGAAAAAAACAAGTTTCTGTTTTGTTTTTATTTCGAGATATGTGTATGTATGATGTACATAAATACTTAGTATACTTTATTTCACTTGCAATAGAAAATACATATCAGATAAAAGTGTGAGACCAAAAGCTTTAGTTCATACATCAAACTGTTCCCAAAAGATCTGTTAGCAGGTAGTAAGCAGTTCACGAGCTTACAACCCTTATTCTACACCATTTAGAACACTACATTTTTTCCAAGATTTCTCCTTGTATTCGCGAACCAGTACTCTTAAGGGTCTGTTGGTTTGGTGATTCTGCCTTTGGGAAGTGTCTCCAGAACCAAAACCACCTGCCTTGCAAATATTGTGCCGTTCTTCTTAGCATATCCTAGTGTTTTATGTTCGCATATGACATACACGCGAAGTGTTTTCGCTCATCGTAGTTACAGCCTTCGTCATTCCAAACAGTTGTTTTCTTCTCCTCCGATTAACTATTTCAGTGTGGGTACCGATTGTTTCTTTTCACACAGGGGGAGATATTTTAAGACTGTCCTCTAAAAAAATTTATTTTTGCATGTTTTTACAGTTTCATGCAGATGTTTTTAACACGTTATCGGGATTATAAATCAGATGATAAAATTTAAGTCTTAAGTTAAAGGTTGAGAGCGAGTTACTGTAAAGGGGCAACAAAACTGGCCAAAAATAACCAAGTGTGTGACAGATACGGAAACGTGCGAAGCTGGCGACTCACCATTACCAACACGCCAATATGGCCGTGGCAGAAAGAGCTGCGCAGTTCGGTACTGACTTAGTTCGCATCTTTTCCGATAATTTGTAGTTCTGAGTTCACCGTGTAGGCTTACTAGTAGCCTTATCATCACGGTAAATGATAACAGCCAAACAGTTGCAGGACAAAGATTTATTAAAATCCACGACCACGGTTTCGGTATATCTAAATATACCTTCATCAGAAACAAAATACACTAAAATCACATCCTGCAGGGGAGATACATAAACAATCGTGCCAAAGGCGTCGTCATTTATACAACATAATTACGAAAAAAAGGTCGATGCGAAAACGGCATAGCATCAGTACTTCGCCTGTGAACTGTGTCCTAGTGTGACCTTCTGATGAAGGTATATTTAGATATACCGAAACCGTGGTCAAGGATTTTAATAAATCTTTATTCTGCAACTGTTTGGCTGTTATCATTTAGCGTGAAGATTTTCAACAGTAGCTGTTTCAGCCATGTTTAAAATCTTGTAGCCTTATCACTTCTATGTTTACTTGCGCTATTAACTCATTCTCATCTGTGTTTTTTTGTATGCTACTATATTTTTCTGTGACGGGCTGCCTAATTTCTTGCTGTCTGCCGTTGGAGTCCCCTAGCCGCTCGTTTAGTAATGTGCATGGGACGAAAGGCCGCCCCAATACAAGACAACCACACGCAGCGTTGCCCATCACTGCAACGAGGAGGCTGACTCTCTTTATTTTCATTATTTTTTCCTTCTTTTGTTTGTGTAATGCAGCTTTTATACTTATTGAACATAAAATATATGTAAATGTGAAGCCAGCCCGTGTGGCCGAGCAGTTCTAGGCGCTTCAGTCTGGAACCGTGCGACCGCTACGGTCGCAGGTTCGAATCCTGCCTCAAGCATGGATGTGTTTGCTGTCCTTAGGTTAGTTAGGTTTAAGTAGTTCTAAGTTCTATGAGACTGATGACCTCAGATGTTAGGTGCCATAGTGCTCAGAGCCATTTGAACCATTTTCGTAAATGTGAAAGAGGAACTTGTTGTTGTGGTCTTCAGTCCAGAGACTGGTATGATGCAGCTCTCCATGCTACTCTAACCTCTAACCTCTAGTCTCCCAGTACCTACTGCAACCTACATCCTTCTGAATCTGCTTAGTGTATTCATCTCTTGGTCTCCCTCTACGATTTTTACCCTACACGCTGCCCTCCAATACTAAATTGTTGATCCCTTGATGCCTCAGAACATGTCCTACCGACCGATCCCTTCTTCTAGTAAAGTTGTGCCACAAACTCCTCTTCTCCCCAATTCTATTCAATACCTCCTCAGATGATAGTTACGTGATCTACCCATCTAATGTTCAGCATTCTTCTGTAGCACCACATTTCGAAAGCTTCTATTCTCTTCTTGTCCAAAACTATTTATCGTCCATGTTTCAGTTCCATATATGGCTACACTCCATACAAATACTTTCAGAAACGACTTCCTCACACTTAAATCAACACCCGATGTTAACAAATTTATCTTCTTCAGAAACCTTACCATTGCCAGTTACATTTTATATCCTCTCTACTTCGCCCATCATCAGTTATTTTTCTCCCTAAATAACAAACCTCACCTACTACTTTAAGTGTGTCATTTCCTAATCTTTTCGCTCAGCATCACCCGACATAATTCGACCTCATTCCATCATCCTCGTTTTTCTTTTGTTGATGTTCATCTTATATCCTCCTTTCAAGACACTGTCCATTCCGTTCAACTGCTCTTCCAGGTCCTTTACTGTCTCTGACAGAATTACAATGTCATCAGCGAAGCTACAAGTTTTTATTTTTTCTCCATGGATTTTAATACCTACACCGAATTTTTCTTTTCTTTCCTTTACTTCTTGCTCAGTATACAGATTGAATAACATCGGGGATAGGTTACAACCCTGTCTCACTCCCTTCCCAACCACTGCTTCTCTTTCATGCCCCTCGACTCATATAACTGCCATCTGGTTTCTGTACAAATTGTAAATAGTCTTTCGCTCCCTGTATTTTACCCCTGCCACCTTCAGAATTTGAAAAAGAATATTCCAGTCAACGTAGTCAAAAGCATTCTCTAAGTCTACAAATGCTAGAAACGTAGGTTTGCCTTTCCTTAATCTATTTTCTAAGATAAGTCGTAGGGTCAGTATTGCCTCACGTGTTCCAACATTTCTACGGAATCCAAACTGATCTTCCCCGAGGTTAGCTTCTACCATTTTTTGTCCACTCGTCTGTAAAGAATTGGTCTTAGTATTTTGCAGTAGTGGCTTATTAAACTGATCGTTCGGTAATTTTCACATCTGTCAACACCTGCTTTCTTTGGGATTGGAATTATTATATTCTACTTTGAGGGTATTTCACCTGTCTCATACATCTTGCTCACCAGATGGTACAGTTCTGTCAGGGCTGGCTCTCCCAAGGCTGTCAGTAGTCCTCATGGAATATTGTCTACCGCCGGGGCCTTGTTTCAACTTAGGTCTTTCAGTGCTATGTCAAACTCTTCACGCAGTATCATATCTCCCATTTCATCTTCATCTACATCCTCTTCCATTTCCATAATATTGTCCTCAATTATATCGCCCTTGTATAAACCCTCTTTATACTCCTTCCACCTTTCTGCTTTTCCCCTCTTTGCTTAGAACTGCGTTTCCATCTGAGCTCTTCATATTCATACAGGTGGTCCTCTTTCCTCCAAAGGTCTCTTTAATTTTCCTGTAGGCAGTATCTGTCTTACCTCTAGTGACATGTCCCTCCACATCCTTACATTTGTCCTCTAGCCATCCTTGCTTAGCCATTTTGCTCATTTCTGAGACGTTTGTATTCCTTTTTGCCTGCTTCATTTACTGCATTTTTATGTTTTCTCCTTTTATCAATTAAATTCAATATATCTGCTGTTACCCAAGGATTTCTACTAGCCCTCGTCTTTTTACCTACTTGATCCTCTGCTGCCTTCGCTATTACGTCCCTCAAAGCTACCCATTTTTCTTCTACTGTATTTCTTCCCTCATTCTTGTCCATCGTTCCCCAATGCTCTCCCTGAAACTCTCTACAATCTCTGGTTCTGTCAGTCTATCCAGGTCCCATCTCTTTAAATTACCAGCAGTTTCTTCAGTTTTAATCTACAAGAGGAACTAATAATATTCGAGTTTTAAGAAGAAAATTAAAAGACAAGAGGATAGAGTAGAGAGAAGTTTGTCCCACCACCCTTAGGCGTCCGAGGGTGAAAGTTTAGGTATGTTCATCGAGCCATTGACGTCGGGACGCCTGTCATGTTCGTAATCATTATAATATCTGCTCCGCTGGAACGACAAGGGCCGGCATGACGATGAAGAACGGATGAGCAGAGAGGACTGTGGGACGTCAGCCAATAGTACGCTGACTAGGACGACATCACGAGAGGAGCGGCATCCACACGTATGGAATATAAGCGGCGCAACGCGCCGCGTAGCCGCGACTGCATTGCAAGACTTGCCGTCATACTGACGTTACAGCAGTGACTTATAAACTAAATTGTTTTGCTTGGATTTGAATCGTATACACCAAAGAACATTATCTGCCTGTCGCCATTTGCTTGCGACACACCTTTGTGAATACGCAAAGTTAAGAATTGCCAATTTAACTTACTGTAATAAACTCCATTAATCGATTTGCTTGATTTGTTGTCTAGCGATCCGAGGAAACAATTCCTAGGATCCTATACTGGACAACTGGGCAGAATACTGATCAACGTCAAATTTTAATTTATGCTTATTTAAATTACGTTATGGGCCGTGTGTGTTATGCGTATGTCTTACAGTAACTATTATAAATCTACGCTGACGAAACAATCGCAACACAAAAAATAACGAACTTACATTAATCAGATTTCTGGAATACTTTTGTCTAGGTAACTTATTTAAGTGATTAACATTGCAAGATCACAGGTTACTGTAAGGGCGAAATAAGCCATTGCAGATGTGAAATACACTACTGACCATTAAAATTGCGACACCACGAAGATGACGTGCTACAGACGCGAAATTTAACCGACAGGAAGAAGATGCTGTGATATGCAAATGATTAGCTAAACAGCATTCACACAAGGTTGGCGCCGGTGGCGACACCTACAACGTGTTCACATGAGGAAAGTTTCCAACCGATTTCTCATACACAAACAGCAGCTGACCGGCGTTGCCTGGTGAAACGTTGTTGTGATGCCTCGTGTAAGGAAGAGAAAGCGTATTATCACGTTTCCGACTTTGATAAAGGTCAGATTGTAGCCTATCGCGATTGCGGTTTATTGTATCGCGACATTGCTGCTCGCGTTGGTCGAGATCAAACGACTGTTAGCAGAATATGGAATCGGTGGGTTCAGGAGGGTAATACGGAACGCCGTGCTGGATCCCAACGGCATCGTATCGCTAGCAGTCGAGATGGCAGGCATCTTATCCGCATGACTCTAACGGATCGTGCAGCCACGTCTCTATCCCTGAGTCAACAGCTGGGGACGTTTGCACGACAGCAACCATCTGTACGAACAGTTCGACGACGTTTGCAGCAGCATGGACTATCAGCTCGGAGACTATGGCTGCGGTTACCCTTGACGCTGCATCACAGACAGGAGCGCCTGCGATGGCGTACTCAACGACGAACCTGGGTGCACGAATGGCAAAACGTCATTTTTTTTATGAATCCAGGTTCTGTTTACAGCATCATGATAGTCTGATAGTCGCATCCGTGTTTGGCGACATCGCGGTGAACGTACATTGGAAGCGTGACTTCGTCATCGCCATACTGGCGTATCACCCGGCGTGATGGTATGGGGTGCCATTGGTTACTCATCTCGGTCACCTCTTGTTCCCATTGACGGCACTCTGAACAGTGGACGTTAGATTTCAGATGTGTTACGACCCGTGGCTCTACCCTTCATTCGATCCCTGCGAAACCCTACATTTCATCAGGATAATACACGACCGCATGTTCCAAGTCCTGTAGGGGTCTTTCTGGATACAGAAAATGTTCGACAGCTGCCCTGGCCCGCACATTCTCCAGATCTCTCACCAATTGAAAACGTCTGGTCAATGGTGGCCAAGCAACTGGCTCTTCAAAATACGCCAGTCACTACTCTTGATGAACTGTGGTGTCGTGTTGAAGCTGCATGGGCACACTACACGCCATCCGAGCCCTGTCTGACTCAATGGCCAGGCGTATCAAGGCCGTTATTACGGCCAGAGGTGGTTGTTCCGGGTACTGATTTCTCAGGATCTATGCACCCAAATTGCGTGAAAATGTAATCACATGTCAGTTCTAGTATAATAGATTTGTCCTATGAATACCTATTTATCATCTACATTTCTTCTTGGTGTAGCAATTTTAATGGCCAGTGGTGTACTTGTACGAGCCACCAAAATGTTGAATACAAGCATGAAAAATGCATGCGTTGTGTTGTACACGCGCCGGATGTCAGTTTGTGGGATGGATTTACATACCTGTTATACTTGGTCGATCAATACAGGGATGGTTAATGCTGTTTGTGGATGACACTGGAGTCGTCTTCGATTGCAGACAGATCTGGGCATCAAGCAGACCAAGGCAACATGTTGACGCTCTGTAGAGCATGTTGGGTTGCAACAGCTCTATGTGGGCGATCATTATCCTGTTGGAAAACACCGCCTGGAATGCTGTTCATGAATGGCAGCACAACAGGTCGAATCCCCAGACTGACTACAGTTTTTCAGTCGGGGTGCGTAGGACAACCACGAGAGTGTTCCTGCTGTCATACGAAATCACACCCGAGAGCATAACTCCAGTTGTAGCTCCAGTGTGTCTAGCACGCCGACAGGTTGGTTGCTGGCCCTCAACTGGCCTCCTAACCAACACACGGTTGACACTGTGTAGCGAAACTTAACGCTAGCACAGGAAAGGTTCACTTAATGGAAGGACTAGGCCACAATTCTCAAACATGATTGACTTTATTACAATATAACTCTCCGAGAAAGTTTCATTCCTTGTTACTTATTAAAAAAATACATACAGATTCATTGCGCTTCCAGACTTGATCTTAAGCAAGGGTGCACAAACATCAGCTCATTTAGCATTAAACTTTTAGGCACGCTATTAAAATAATAAAGGAGTAGAATATATTTTACCAAGCAGTAATATTTAAACAACCACTACCAAAGCAATCAGAATCCAATAAGCCTGGTACTTCAACTAGAAAAATAACTAGCCCAGAATACAAGCTTTGATCCTACTCTAAGCCGGCATCTACCAATGAGCTCAGGATAAAAAAAATAAATAAAAAAAAAGGAAAAACACAGAGCATAAAATTTACGACCAAGTTTCTCATAAAAACATTACTCTAATTAAATACAGAAATCCATGAAACAATTCAAGCTGACAAGTAAATGACTTTAGAGTTAACTTCTGCAATAGTTCAACACAGGATCACTAAACAACATTAAACAAACTCGTGGTTTTAAAATTAAGCCACCACTCACGCAACTACAAATGCATCAAGAGATAGTGGTTATAATTGGAGGCGTATACTTAAAGCAGGATTACACAGCTTTCTTTTCATTACACATGAACTGCCGCTCTTGGTACGAGCCCTTTTACTCTCCAACAATCAACAGGCCCAGCTCGATCGTCTCCTCAGGCTTTCGTTGTACACACGGGAGACAACACAAAGTAACAAGACAAGCTTCTGCAACACACGAACAGATGGTGTTAATTCAACAAGCCTCAAAAACCCGTTCAGGGAATACATGCCAGACAATAATGACAATTTAAACTATGGCCTGTAATACTTCAAGCAACCAATTGGTCCAGTAAATAAAATAAAAAAGTTTAACCACACTTGATAAACCATCAAAACACGGGCATTTCACTGCTAACGAAATCGTTCAGGACGGGCAGTTGGCAATACCCATAGCGCAGATTGAAGTAGCTGACGAGAATTTCGAATGAGCCAACAAGAGGCAGTAATGCTTTAAATCACGTTGTTACCACAGTTCATATGCTGAATTTTTGCTCACAAAAAAAAAAAAAAAAAAAAAAAAAAAAAAAAAAAAAAAAACCTATCCATGGTTCCATTGTTCCATTGCCGCCGTGAGCAGAAACAAGGCCGTCCACAGAGAGTCCCGTCAACCAATGAATGTCAGAATCACCATCGCCAGTACCAACAGTCTCAGTTCAACGTGTTACCAGCTTATACTACCGCGTCAGGTGCGCGCTATAAGGCAAACTTTACGCTAGACGGGATCGATAACCGCTAGGTCGATGTGCACACATCACACTGATACCGAGGTAGAACCAGCTTTCATCAGATAACACAATAGACCTGCACCCTGCCCACCAGTGACCTCTCGCTTGACACCACTGAAGTCGCAAACGGTGGTGATTTGGGATGAGCGGAATGCACGCTCCAGGGCATCTCGCTCGGAGATGTCCTTCACGTAAACGGTGTGTAACAGTTCGTTTTGTCACTGTGGTGCCAACCGCTGCTCCAATTGCTGCTGCAGATGCAGTACGATGTGCCAGAGCCATACGTCCAACACAATGGAGGTTCCTCTCGATAGTGCCACCTGGCTGGTCGGAGCCCAGTCTTCTTGCCACTGTACAGTCTCGTGACCAGCGCTGCCAGCAATCACGTCCAGTGACTGCACTTCTGCCAAGTCTTTCTGCAGTATCGCAGAAGGAACATTCACCTTCTGGTAGTCCTATTGTGGATTGCATGCAACGAGTGGTGGCGTGTTTGTCGCTATTAGTAGTAGCTTGTCCTGTAGTGAAATAGAAGTGGATAGTTCCTGTGAATTATTATGGGTGGAGGTTATATTCAACAACCGAGCTAGGTTAGTACAGGGTGAGTCACCTAACATTACCGCTGGATATATTTCGTAAACCACATCAAATACTGAGGAATCGATTCCACAGACCGAACGTGAGGAGAGGGGCTAGTGTAACTGGTTAATACAAACCATAAAAAAATGCACGCAAGTATGTTTTTTAACTCAAACCTACGTTTTTTTAAATGGAACCCCGTTAGTTTTGTTACATACGTAATCAGTGCCGTTTGTTGCATTGTAAAATGTTAATTACATCCGGAGATATTGTAACCTAAAGTTGACGCTTGAGTACCACTCCTCCGCTGTTCGATCGTGTGTATCGGAGAGCACCGAATTACGTAGGGATCCAAAGGGAACGATGATGGACCTTAGGTACAGAAGAGACTGCAACAGCACATTACGTCTGATGTGTCGACAGAAGTGCCGACACAGTGTTATTTTGAGGGGGCCGATAGGCACGCTATCTAACGCAGACGGGCGTGAATTCTGGAACAGGATAACTATTGAATGGTAGCAAGAAAAGTACGTAGCGGCTTTATACTTAACTTTAATGACTCCTTGTGATACATCTCTCTTGACTATACAAATGAGACTCGTAAGATACATGCACTGTTACAATTGGCGCCTTGCTAGGTCGTAGCCATGGACTTAGCAGAAGGCTATTCTAACTGTCTCTCGGCAAATGAGAGGAAGGCTTCGTCCGTATTCTCGCTAGCAATGTCGTCGTACAACTGGGGCGAGTGCTCTATCGTATCTCGAGACCTGCCTTGTGGTGGCGCTAGGTCTGCGATCACACAGTGGCGACACGCGGGTCCGACATGTACTAAATGGACCGCGGCCGATTTAAGCTACCACCTAGCAAGTGTGGTGTCTGGCGGTGACACCACAACGTCCACATGCTAACACCTTTTTATTGGTCTTTTCACTGACGCACATGTACATTACCATGAGGGGTGAGGTACACGTACACACGTGGTTTCCGTTTTCAATTACGGCGTGGAATAGAGTGTGTCCCGACATGTCATGCCAATAGATGTTCAATGTGGTGGCCATCATTTGCTGCACACAATTGCAATCTCTGGCGTAATGAATGTCGTACACGCCACAGTACATCCGGTGTAATGTCGACGCAGGCTGCCACAATACGTTGTTTCATATCCTCTGGGGTTGTAGGCACATCACTGTCGCCATTCTCCTTTAACGTACCCCACAGAAAGAAGTCCAGAGATGTAAGATCAGGTGAACGGGCTGGCCAATTTATGCGTCCTCCACGTCCTATGAAACGCCCGTCGAACATCCTGCCAAGGGTCAGCCTAGTGTTAATTGCGGAATGTGCAGGTGCACCATCATGCTGATACCACATACGTCGACGCGTTTCCAGTGGGAAACACTCTATTCCACTTCGTAATTGAAAACGGAAACCACGTGTGTATGTTTACCTCAACCCTCATGGTAATGTATATGTGCGTCAGTGAAAAAGACCAATAAAAAGGTGTTAGCATGTGGACGTAATGTGCTGTTCCAGTCTCTTCTGTACCTAAGGTCCATCACCGTTCCCTTTCGATCCCTACGGAATTCGGTGCTCTCCGATACACACGATCGAACAGCGGAGGAGTGGTACTCAAGCGTCAACTTTAGGTTACAATATTTCAGGATGTAATTAACATTTTACAATTCAACAAACGGCACTGATTACGTATTTGTTTATATGTTCCGATGTGCTAACAAAACTAACGGGGTTCCATTAAAAAAAACGTAGTTTTGTGTTAAAAAACATACCTGCGTGCATTTTTTATGGTTTGTATTAACCAATTACAATAGCCCCTCTCCTCACGTTCGATCTGTGGAATTGATTCGTCAGTATTTGATGTGGTTTACGAAATATATCCAGCGGTAACGTTAGGTGACTCACCCTGTATTTGGCTCCTTTTACCGACCTCCCGGCTCAGCAGCATTAGTGGCAGAACAACTGAGAGAAAATCGGGAATACATTTCACATAAATTTCCTCAGCATGTTATAGTCTTAGATGGAGATTTCAATTTACCAGATATAGACTGGGACACTCAGATGTTTAGGACGGGTGGTAGGGACAGAGCATCGAGTGACATTATACTGAGTGCACTATCCGAAAATTACCTCGAGCAATTAAACAGAGAACCGACTCGTGGACATAACATCTTGGACCTACTGATTAAAACAGACCCGAACTATCCGCAGCTCGTGGTCGTGCGGTAGCGTTCTCGCTTCCCGCGCGCGGGTTCCCAGGCTCGTTACCCGGCGGGGTCAGGGATTTTCGCTGCCTCGTGATGACTGGGTGTTGTGTGCTGTCCTTAGGTTAGTTAGGTTTAAGTAGTTCTAAGTTCTAGGGGACTGATGACCATAGATGTTAAGTCCCATAGTGCTCAGAACCATTTGAACCATACCCGAACTTTTCGACTCTGTAAGCGCAGAACAAGGAATCAGTGATCATAAGGCCGTTGCAGCATCCCTTAATATGGAAGTAAAGAGGAATACAAAAAAAGGAGGAAGGTTTATTTGTTTACCAAGATTAATAGGAGGCAGATTTCAGACTACCTAACAGATCAAAACGAAAATTTCTGTTCTGACACTGACAATGTTCTTTCGCGTACTCTGTGTAGAATCGAATTGGTATCCCGTCAGGTCCAGTGGACTTTCCTCTATTGAGTGATTCCAGTTGCTTTTCTATTCCTTGGACACTTATTTCGATGTCAGCCATTTTTTCGTTTGTGCGAGGGTTTAGAGAAGGAACTGCAGTGCGTTCTTCCTCTGTGAAACAGCTTTGGAAAAAGGTGTTTAGTATTTCAGCTTTACGCGTGTCATCCTCTGTTTCAATGCCATCATCATCCCGTAGTGTCTGGATATGCTGTGTCGAGCCACTTACTGATTTAACGTAAGACCAGAACTTCCTAGGATTTTCTGTCAAGTCGGTACATAGAATTTTACTTTCGAATTCACTGAACGCTTCACGCATAGCCCTCCTTACGCTAACTTTGACATCGTTTAGCTTCTGTTTGTCTGAGAGGTTTTGGCTGCGTTTAAACTTGGAGTGGAGCTCTCTTTGCTTTCGCAGTAGTTTCCTAACTTTGTTGTTGTACCACGGTGGGTTTTTCCCGTCCCTCACAGTTTTACTCGGCACGTACCTGTCTAAAACGCATTTTACGATTGCCTTGAACTTTTTCCATAAACACTCAACATTGTCAGTGTCGGAACAGAAATTTTCGTTTTGATCTGTTAGGTAGTCTGAAATCTGCCTTCTATTACTCTTGCTAAACAGATAAACCTTCCTCCCTTTTTTTATATTCCTATTAACTTCCATATTCAGGGATGCTGCAACGGCCTTATGATCACTGATTCCCTGTTCTGTACATACAGAGTCGAAAAGTTCGGGTCTGTTTGTCAGTAGGTCCAAGATGTTATCTCCACGAGTCGGTTCTCTGTTTAATTGCTCGAGGTAATTTTCGGATAGTGCACTCAGTATAATGTCACTCGATGCTCTGTCCCTACCACCCGTCCTAAACATCTGAGTGTCCCAGTCTATATCTGGTAAATTGAAATCTCCACCTAAGACTATAACATGCTGAGAAAATTTATGTGAAATGTATTCCAGATTTTCTCTCAGTTGTTCTGCCACTAATGCTGCTGAGTCGGGAGGTCGGTAAAAGGAGCCAATTATTAACCTAGTTCGGTTGTTGAGTGTAACCTCCACCCATAATAATTCACAGGAACTATCCACTTCTACTTCACTACAGGATAAACTACTACTAACAGCGACGAACACTCCACCACCGGTTGCATGCAATCTATCCTTTCTAAACACCGTCTGTACCTTTGTAAAAATTTCGGCAGAATTTATCTCTGGCTTAAGCCAGCTTTCTGTACCTATAACGATTTCAGCTTCGGTGCTTTCTATCAGCGCTTGAAGTTCTGGTACTTTACCAACGCAGCTTCGACAGTTGACAATTACAATACCGATTGCTGCTTGGTCCCCGCATGTCCTGACTTTGCCCCGCACCCGTTGAGGCTGTTGCCCTTTCTGTACTTGCCCAAGGCCATCTAACATAAAAAACCGCCCAGCCCACGCCACACAATCCCTGCTACCCGTGTAGCCGCTTGTTGCGTGTAGTGAACTCCTGACCTATCCAGCGGAACCCGAAACCCCACCACCCTATGGCGCAAGTCGAGGAATCTGCAGCCCACACGGTCGCTGAACCGTCTCAGCCTCTGATTCAGACCCTCCACTCGGCTCTGTACCAAAGGTCCGCAGTCAGTCCTGTCGACGATGCTGCAGATGGTGAGCTCTGCTTTCATCCCGCTAGCGAGACTGGCAGTCTTCACCAAATCAGATAGCCGCCGGAAGCCAGAGAGGATTTTCTCCGATCCATAGCGACACACATCATTGGTGCCGACATGAGCGACCACCTGCAGATGGGTGCACCCTGTACCCTTCATGGCATCCGGAAGGACCCATTCCACATCTGGAATGACTCCCCCCGGTATGCACACGGAGTGCACATTGGTTTTCTTTCCCTCTCTTGCTGCCATTTCCCTAAGGGGCCCCATTACGCGCCTGACGTTGGAGCTCCCAACTACCAGTAAGCCCACCCTCTGCGACTGCCCGGATCTTGCAGACTGAGGGGCAACCTCTGGAACAGGACAAGCAGCCACGTCAGGCCGAAGATCAGTATCAGCCTGAGACAGAGCCTGAAACCGGTTCGTCAGACAAACTGGAGAGGCTTTCCGTTCAGCCCTCCGGAATGTCTTTCGCGCCCTGCCACACCTTGAGACGACCTCCCACTCTACCACAGGTGAGGGATCAGCCTCAATGCGGGCAGTATCCCGGGCAACCACAGTCGTAGTCCGATCAGGGGATGCGTGGGACGAGCTGACCGTCCCCGACAAACCCCCATCCGGACCCCCACAGTGATGCCCATTGGCAACAGCCTCAAGCTGTGTGACCGAAGCCAACACTGCCTGAAGCTGGGAGCGAAGGGATGCCAACTCAGCCTGCATCCGAACACAGCAGTTGCAGTCCCTATCCATGCTAAAAACTGTTTTGCAAAGAACGTCTGAACTAATCTACAGAGAGCGCAAACAAATCGACAAAATTTAAACAGTTATTAAAATACAAGATTGCCTAGTAAATGCAGTAATGCTGCTACTTGCACACTGCTGACACTGCTCGGCGGCGGAAGGAGACTACGCGAATTTACACTATTCAGGTACTAAAACGCGATGCTACACTCTCAAATACTATAATACGCCCGAAATTTATGAATTAAACAATGCAAGTACCAAAAACACGCAAAGAAATTAAGAATTAAACTATGTAACAAATGAGTGAGCTAGGAGTATACGACTTGCTGCTGCAGCTGCTTATCCAACGGCGGCAGGGAGCACACTGACTGTGACCAACCGACACTGGCCGTTCAAAACAAAAACAGAAGACAAACGACTACGCGAATTTACACTATTCAGGTACTAAAATGCGATGCTACAACTCTCAAATAGTATAATACGCCCGAAATTTATGAATTAAACATTGCAAGTACCAAATACACGCAAAGAAATTAAGAATTAAACTATGTAACAAATGAGTGAGCTAGGAGTATACGACTTGCTGCTGCAGCTGCTTATCCAACGGCGGCAGGGAGCACGCTTATCCTTATAGTGGCTCACTAGCACCACCCTTATGCTATTGGCGCGAAATTTGAACAGATATCATCTTTCGGATGCAGAAACGCGCCTACCAACTTTCGCTTACGTCGCACAACTCTTTCTTGATGTTGCGATTTTTATTGCGTCAGTGTATTTATCTTACGGGTAGAACAGGTTTAAAGTGACCGCTTGCGGCGGAGTTACGGTCTTTGTCTAAATCTGCTGCTTATTTATGTGTTATAGGCTATTATTAGGTTCATATTTTAGTCAGTTACTATTTGTAAGCTTTGTACGTTTGTAGTCTGTATTTGCTTGTGTTGATTACGCTTCATTTGTATATTGACTTTTGTGCACTCGTCTTTCGGCCTAGTGCTGCATATTTTGTTGTCGATGGCGTAGTCGTCTGTTCAAAAAAATGGTTCAAATGGCTCTGAGCACTATGGGACTCAACTGCTGAGGTCATTAGTCCCCTAGAACTTAGAACTAGTTAAACCTAACTAACCTAAGGACATCACAAACATCCATGCTCGAGGCAGGATTCGAACCTGCGACCGTAGCGGTCTTGCGGTTCCAGACTGCAACGCCTTGAACCGCACGGCCACTTCGGCCGGCAGTCGTCTGTTCAGTTACTCTGAGTGTAGTGCTGAAGAGACTGTGTCGGTCAGAGTGTTACGCGTGATCCATGCGCCTTCGTTACGCACTGTGTTGTATGTGATGTCCTGTGTTTATGTTTTTTATCTGTTGTCTGGTTTGTCCTAGGTTACTGTACAACCTACAGGTCAGGGCGGTTTGTTCCAGGGTTCCAGTTGCCCCGCAATTGCAATTTGAGTTGTTGCTCAGTGTCACGCGGTGGAAGTGTGTGAGGTAAGCGCCGTGTCCGATCAAAATGCAATGGGATTGACGTAGCTTGTTTTCAGCCACCAATGTATATCAGAGAATATGATGTATACACGGCGGCCGTCATCACTAACCTCTTACTCTTATTGCCGGGTTTTCACGCATCAGAGTTGAACTTGGCGCTTGTTGTGAATTGGTACTCCAGTGACTTGTTCAGTCATTTCAGGTCGGCCTATTTTCAACCGTATGAAGCTGCGCGATATTCTGACCGTAATATCTACTGAGTGTATTCCTAGTACTACATACATGTTACAAGGTTTCCGACGCGATTACGGCCGTACAACGGGTGTTAACAGACTTTGAACGCGGAATGGTAATAGGAGCACGGGACATTACATTTCAGAAATTGTTAGGGAATTCAATATTCCGAGATCCACAGTGGCAGGAATGTGCTGAGAATGCCACATTTCTGGCATTGTATCTCACCACGGACAACGCAATGGCGGACGACCTTCACTTAACGTCCAAGAGCAGCTATATTTGCGTAGAAATATAAGTAACAGACAAGCAATATTGTGTGAAATAACCGCATAAATCAGCTTGGGATGTACGACGAATGTTGTGTTGGCAAAAGTTACTAGTGGAGGCCGACATGCACGCGTTTTAGCTCACGCAGGCTGGCGTGAGGAGGGAAGGACTACACTGACCTGGAACATGACGACAAGGAATGCGAATTCAGAAACGGACGTAATTAGTTCGATAGTTAACTTTAATCCACTAATGATGAACGTCGCTCTTGACGGTACATGATTCACAATATTATCTGTTCAGATTATAGTAACTGAATATGGCGCCTTGCTAGGTCGTAGCAAAAGACGTAGCTGAAGGCTATGCTAAACTGTCGTCTCGCCAAATGAGAGCGTATGTAGTCAGTGAACCATCGCTAGCAAAGTCGGCTGTACAACTGGGGCGAGTGCTAGGTAGTCTCTCTAGACTAGATCTGCCGTGTGGCGGCGCTCGGTCTGCAATCACTGATAGTGGCGGCACGCGGGTCCGGCGTATACTAACGGACGGCGGCCGATTTAAAGGATACCACCTAGCAAGTGTGGTGTCTGGCGGTGACACCACAACGAACTAATCCGTTAGCACAGTGGGACGAAATGTAGCGTTAATGGGCTATGGCAGAGGACGACCGACGCGAGTACCTTTGCTAACAGCGCGACATCGCCTGTAACGTCTGTCCTGGACTCGTGATCATATCTGTTGGACCCTAGCCGACTTGAAAACAGTGACCTAGTCACATAAACCACGATTTCATTTGGTACGAGCTGATAGTAGGGTCCGAGTTTGGCGCAGACCCCACGCAGCCATTGAGCCAAGTTGTCAACAAGACACTGTGCAAGCTGGTGGCTCCATAGTGGTGAGGGCTGTGTTTACATGGAATGGACGGGGTCCTGTTGTCCAGCTGAACCGATGATTAACTGGAAATTATTTTCGGTAACTTGGAGACCACTTGCAGTCATTCATGAACTTCACGTTCCTAAACCACGACGTCATGTCACCGTGCAGCAATTGGTCGTAATTGTGTTGAAGAATGTTTTGTACAATTCGAGCGAATGATTTAGCCACCTAGCCCGCCCAACATGAATCCCGTCGAATATTTATGGGACATAATCGAGAGGTCAGTTCGTGCACAAAATCCTGCTTCGGCAACACGTTCGCAATTATGGACGGCTGTAGAGATAGCATGGCTCAATATTTCTGCAGACTTCCAACGACTTGTCGATTCCATGCCACATCGAGTGGCTGCAGTACGCCGGACAAAAGAAGATCCGACAAGATATTAGGAGGCATCGCATGACTTGAGTCATCTCAGGCTGCAGT